>NW_026571153.1:1291672-1374172 GCF_026225935.1 Boleophthalmus pectinirostris | reverse complement strand
TGCAAATGTTCTTTCTTTGACCAAACGGAGGAAGACGTTGCCGTGTTCGTTTTCTGTGTAACAGAAACATGTTTTTGTGTTTTAAACAAGACTAATTGTTTTTTAATGGAAACTGTGTCTGACAGTCTCCAGAGAAGAAACAGATCACTGGAAAAGTTACACAGTGTGCTTTAGAGCTGCATCTCTGTTCATTTGTTGCTCAGTTCTCTGACAGACTGTTAGCGCCCTCTGGTGGTTGTTTAACAGAACACAGTCTTGGCATTAGAAATGTCTGAAGTATAAATACAGTGATGGTTTCTACATAAACAGAGTCTCCCTGAAGCACAGTTTAGAACTGTGAGCCTCTGAGCTAAAAGGACGACATGACTGATGTCAGAAAAGTGCAAAAGCTCCTTCTATAAAGCAGCACAAACTGACAGAGTGGCAGTGGTTCAGAGGTTCAGTATTTGCCCACAAATCACAGGATCACTGGTTAAAACTTCCTCCAGTGTTTCCTCCGTCAGATGTTTCTGAACAGCAGAGCCGTCCTCTAACAGGAGCGAGTGTCCTAAAGAAAACAGAAATAAAACAAAAGGTCACAAAAAATATTATTAAAGACATGTCATGTGTTCTTCAGTTCAATAACAGGTTAAAAGAATAAATCTGTTTGTTTAGTCCCTGCGCCCCCTGCTGGAGCAGGTTTAACTCTGTGAGTGAAACATGAGATGAATTCTTGTACCTTGTTTCTTGGAAGCTCGGATTACAGCTGCACAGATGAAGAACAAAGAGCCAATGATGATGAAGCCCATCATGACAATGTGGAAGAGGAACTGACCAAAGCTCTCATGTTTAGCGCCCCCTGCAGCAAAAAAAATAATTTATGAACAAGTCAGAATGAAACTGCAGATGCATCCAGAATATGTGAAATGTTAAATGTGTTTTTCCCATACAATAAAATATTTGTTTTGAACTGTTAATTGCCACGGCAACAATCCTCATTTTTCATCATTGTGAAACCCATGGATAGACTCAGGTACAACAATAAACCACTTCCTACAGATGTGTTTCCCACGTTCAAGTGTGGAGGCTTTGAAGACAAAAAGAAACATCTGGCCACATAATACGACCCGAGTGAAGTTACCATGACGCTCCACTGAAGTTTGCCTCTTCAGAAAAATGTGACCAACAGGTCAAATGATTTACTCCAAAACTTCACACCGACCGTGGGAATAGTTTTATTCCACACTGGGATTTATCTACATTATTCTACATTACACTTCGCTGCTATGGCCTGTACATGTGTGAACATACATAAAGTTTTCAAACATTATTGCTGAATATAGGTCCATGGAGCATCAGCACAAAATCAGATTTGTTGTATTTCTCACTGACCTTCTTGTATTTCCTCCTGATCTTCTTGTATTTCCTCCTGATCTTCTTGTGATCCAGGCAGGGCTGGAGCTGGAGTAGACCTTCTGTTTGGAGTCACGTTTATCTCAAAATACACTGTGGAGTTTGAGAAAGTCAAGTCCAGAAGATTCATGACATTTACAGAAGAGCAGCAAAACTTACCAGTAGAAATAAACCTCCAGTCTCCTCTGTCTCGGTCGTAGTTGGCCACCATCTCACAGCGATACTTCCCCGAGTCGAGGGCTGTGAGGCGGGTGAGGAGGAGCTGCACCTGCCCCTGTTTCAGAGCTTCTCTGTGGAGCTTCACTCTGCCTCTGAACTGTGCGTCCTGGATTTCTGATTGTTCCTTTCCACTTATCATGTCCAGTACCTTCTTCTGCGGTTCTGTCAGGAGTCTGCAGTTCATGTGGAGCTCAGACAAGTTCATGTTGTTCGGCCTGTTTAACTCTACGGTGATGTTGGTGCCCTCCTCTGCTGAATAGAAGATGCTTTTCAAACTGGACTGAGCTGGAAAGAAAAGTTTGTTAAAATTGATCAAAGTTTATTTCAGACCCATATTACACTATTTTCTGATCTGTCCACAAACATAGTTAGGACGCCTGCCCCGCGTCTGCCTCTCCCTGCACTCCCCGTTTGTTATTTGTTGTCTCTCATTTGCGTGTGCTGCCGGTGTCCTGGCCCTGATTGGTGAGTTGCATCTCTTCTCTGCTGGGTTGGATTCTGTTTCCTGCTGCAGTGGTTGGAGGACTGACTGATGCTCCTCCGATCCCCTGACTGAACCTTCACCCAGTAAAAGTGCCGTGCTCCTGCTCGTCCTGCAGCTGAACTACAGCATGAGCTTCCACCTTCCGTACTAGACCTGTCTCCCATTTGCCTTCTGTTGAATGTAACGGTGGCCCCATCCACACTAGTGTGTATGTGAGTAGTGTTGTTGTGGGTGCAGGGTTCGTTCACACTAATCCGTGGAAAACATCTCCAGAGTCTGAACGATCTGGTGCCTCCAGCTCCACGAGTTCATGTTGGTCTAGATGTGATGGGGACTGTGTGACTCCTGAAAACTCTGATACTCTGATGTAGGAGCTGGAGTCTCGTCCTGATTGGACACGTCACTGTGACTCGCTCCTTCTGATTCTCTGGGTTTGTGACATCGTCATGTGACGATATTGTGGAAAACAGTTTAAACAAACCAGAGACAAACGAGAAACAGCCGAGATACAACTACTATGCTCGTCTTAAAATCCACTGTTATGTTCAGTAACAACTGAACCTCGTCATTGGTCCATGAAAAGACTGTTTCACTCTTGTCATCCTCCTCAGCTCGAACATCGGCTGCTGCAGACACGGTGCTCCTCTTCCTTGTTTTTCCCGCCCAGTGACGTCGTGAGGCCAGACTAGTCATGTGACTAATGTTTCAGGCAGATTCGCGTTACTGTGTGGAGGGAAGACTTTGATAATAAACACAGAAACGACGCAAATCGTTTTTGATACGGTGATTTGTTTCAGTGTAAATGTGACCTGTGTAATGTGAGACACTAGACACCTGTTGTTTGTGACGGCCTTTTCTTTAATCTGAAGTTATCAACTTGGAGATATTGTTAAGTTGTATTGGGAATTTCTGATATAAAGTCTTGTAAATGGTCACATTTTTCTATAGCACTTTTCCACCTTCAAGGCTCAAAGCGCTTTTGCAACAAGGAACCACTCACCCAGTCACACACACATTCATACACCAGTGTACACAGACACTGTGGGCAAGGTGGGTTAAGTGTCTTGCCCAAGGACACAACGACAGCATTCATCTGTGGAAGCTGGAATCACACCAGCAACCTGTGGGTCAGTGGATCTGACGCTCAACCAATGATGTTTATGTCAAGAGCTGGAATCAAACTGCCAACCTTCAGATCAGTGGGCGAATGCTCCACCAACTGAACTACTGCCCCCCAGGTTTTAGACAGTTTTACTGTCTAAAACTTTTGTTGTTGTTGTTGTATTTATTTTATAAAAGCCACTTCATTTAAATCACATCTAATTTGTGTTACTTTCCTTTGTCAATACCATAAACAGACCTGAACTTGTGTTTTGTTTCATTCACATGTTTAACACATAAACCTGCACGTTTAGGTTCTTTCTCTCAAAGTGAAAACACTCTGTACCACCTTGTGATGTCATCATGTGGTGATACACGAAGTGTTCCACTTTTTAAACTCCACACACCTTCACCAGAATCATCTGAATCATTTCTGTCCTGGAATTTTTGTTTACCAATCTCTACTAAATTAAAGGTAAAAGGAACTGTTCATTTGAAAAAAAAACCAAAAACAAACGACCACTTCATGACATCACAAGGTGGACCAGAGCATTTGGAGCTTTGTAAATGGACACAGACTGTTCAGTCCAATCTACAGGTTTTATAAACATTACACTTTCCAAAATGCTGCACAGACAAATGACAATAATAAAGAGAGTAGATCATAAATAAAAACAATAAATAAAAACATTAAAATAAAGCTAAAAGATTTATTAAAGCTAAAAATGTTTAAATAAATCAAATAAAAATAAAAGACACAGGGGACCACACAACTCACACAGTGTTAAAAGGCAGAGAAACAGTCCACCAGAGGGAGCTGTTTGACAAGAGAGAATGTGTGAATGAAACAAACACAAGTCCAGGAGAGTTTCTGATGAGGAAAACAGCGTCAGAACACGACTCAGATCTCACAAGAGTCTGTTTAGTGAAATGTTCCACACTCACCTGAGAGAAAAGTCAGACCAAGCAGCAGGAGCCAGAGCAACATCATCCAGAGGAACTCCATTCCCAGAGCTCTACAAACACACACACCACACACTTTTAGTTCAGTTTGTGCTGTTTAAACCGTTTTTTTCCTTTTCAGACTCTTTTTTGACAGTGAGTGTGTTTACAGCACATCAGTGTCTCGGTTATGATCAAGTTTTTTGGTCCCCTGGTTTCTTCATGGTGCATGTAAACGCAGTGTCCCGGTTTCAGTGTGAAGGTTATTAGAAACTGGGATACTGTAGCTGGTATATTCCGATAGTAACCGGAATACTGTGGAATGTAAACGCAGTATCCCAGTTAATGCAACATAAAGTTGAGTCACATGTGTCCAGAAGACAAACTTTCCAGTTTTTTCATCACAACAGAAGCGACATAAATAAAGTGACCGACATAAATAAAGTGACCGACATAAATAAAGTAAATAAAGTGACATAATATATATATATATATATATATATATATATATATATATATATATATATATATATATATATATATAATGACCATACATGAGTGAAATTACTACGCTAAACCTGCACACGTCTGATCTCTGAAAACATGAACCATCTCACACACACACACACACACACACACAGACACACACACACACACACACAAACACACGCACAAACACACAACACACACTCACACACTCACACACACAAACACACAGACACACACAACACACACACACACACACACACACACACACACACACACACACACACACAGAACACACACACACACAGAACACACACACACACACACACACACACACACACACACACAGACACACACACACACACAGACACACACACACACACAGAACAGACACACACACACACACACACACACACACACACACACACACACACACACACAGACACACACACACACACAGAACAGACACACACACACACACAGACATACACACACACACACAGACACACACACACACACACAGAACACACACACACACACACACACACACACAGACACACACACACACACACACACACAACACACACACACACACAGCACACACACACACACACACACAGCACACACACACACACACACAGACACACACACACACACACAGCACACACACACACACACACACAGAACACACACACACACAGAACACACACACACACAGAACACACACACACACAGAACACACACACACACAGACACACACACACACACACACAGAACACACACACACACACAGACACACACACACACACACACACACACAGAACACACACACACACACTTCATCATCATCTGTCACAGAGAGAAAACACTCATGTTCCACTGAGTTGTGTCCTTTAGTCTGACAGAAGCTGAACCACATCAGTGACACAAGGAAAGAACTGTTTGTTTTTTTTTTTTTACTGGGCTGATGTGTCTATTGTGGTTCTGGTTTATATGTGGTAAAGTTGAATTTATTTATGCAGAAGATTTGAATGAAGAATCTTTTGCAGTGTTGAACATGTTTGGAAATGTTGGGTTTGATCTGTGCAGTGGATCAGAGCTCCTCACTTCTGGGGAGGAACCTACCAAACTTCCTCTGCTAAAGGAGCTCATGGTTTGTTTTTTTCCTGGTTTATTAAATTAAGTTAATTTTTGCACTTGTGCATTTGTAAGATTATTTTCATGTATACAGGCCCCCTCCCTCTGCTTCTGTTCATCCTCCAGCCTGATCAATCTTTTTTTTTTGGTGACCCACCCTTTGGCTTTCACAAACTTATCACACAGATTACTCCAGACTTTTCTACACTGATTTTTGTCCGAGCCTAAAATATTGGCAATCTCCTAGCCAGACTGACGCCACCTAGTGCCTCCGCTCAGTGTCATGTGATGTTCCCTCCAGCTCTAGGTCAAGAATCAGAATACACTAGACGATCTGAAGAACCCCAGAAGTTGTAGACGGCGCACAGGCCAATCAGCTGTGAGCTGTGAAGTCATGACGTCATCGTAGTGTCTGTCTGTGTCCCTTTTGTGCAACAGCACAACAGTAAACACAGTTGTGTCGAGATCGATATGGACAAAGACAGACATTCTGTGTTGTCAACGATTCCCCAGATCCCGAGGATTTAAAGCCGGAACAAAAAGAATGTTTGGTGAGTTTGATCTCGGGGAAAGACGTTATTGTTCTTTCTTCCTACAGGATTTGGAGCTTTACAAACGTCACGACCAAACAGCAGCAATTGGTTCAATAAAAAAGTCCCCGTCTACTGTCGAGTGAAAGAATCCTAATGCTGCAGGTCACACGGTTTCCACCAAGTGAAACCTGATGCATCAAGCAAATTTTACTTTAACTGGATGAAAAATATGACCATGCATTACCCAAACATGCAGGGATGACGCTAACACAGGCACGTCCAAACTACGGCCCGTGGGCCAGATGCGGCCCTCAGACAAATTTATCTTGGCCCTCAGGCTTCCAGCTGAATTGGCCCAAATTACCTTAAAGCAATTAAAAATGAACTTTTTACTGTAATTTTTTTTTTTTTTGAAAATTGACCTTGATATTTAGTGTGTGGTTTTAAGGATCTTAGTGTGAATAAAGTCTGATGGTTCATTCTAACGTGTTAAACCTGCACATATTTCAATTATTCACTGTACTGAGCACCAGTCTACTGCCCACGATCGACCCTCTGCTTCATCTGTGTTTAGAGATGTGGCCCTTGATGAAAAAAGTTTGGACACCCCTGATCTAACCCGTCTTCAGCCATGTTTGTGATGAGGAACAAATACATTAATACTCCTTCTTTAAGTAAATGTAGTTTTTCTCTCTAAAAAGGCATCGACAGTGTCATAAAACAAGTGTGACGCCCACAATGTGCGCTTATATAGTTTTTTATTTAATGTAATGACATTTTGTAAATGAGGAACAGTGGTGGTGTTTTATTTTGAGATGAACAATTTCAATTCCAATTTTGTCCACCAGATGTCAGCACGTGCAGTGAAATGGTTTGGAGGCTCTGGCTTCTGCTTCTGATATTGTTATTTTGTGAATATGGCAATGTTCTGATACAGTTAAAACAAAAGGTACAGTTATAAAAGTGATGTCATGACAAGTTCATTTTATCACATTAAAAAAAAATTGATTATTAGGCAATAAACATTATTATAAACAGTCACAGTTTTATTTATAAACTGTTATTACAGAGTGGAAAGAAGAGAAAAGAATATTGTACGTAACTGTGATTTCTTTGTAAATTGTAATTTTTTGTATAATGTTCTTGTACAATTAAAGTTAATCGTCAGTAGCAGAAATCCAAGGCAACAGAAACTAACGTCTTGTTTATTTACTTTATTTCGGTGCCGACGTCTAAACCAACTAAAAGCTGTGGTTGTTCCGACTCATGCTGCTAGGAAGTTCTGAAAAACCCTTGGTGATGTGCTGTTGTTTGGTCATGTGTAAAGGGAGATTTAAAGAGCTGAAGTGGCTCAGTTATTCTTTCCTTTCGCTCTTTGTTCTCATTGCTCTTTCTGTTCTGCTGAACCAGGTCGGGGTTTGAGGAAACTCACGAAGAACAAGACAATTAAAGCATTAAAAAAGAAATTTAAAGCATTAATCTTAAACAGAGCTTTTCCAGAGGTGCAAAGTTACTTTAAAATACTGTGTATTTTTCAATCAACACACACTTACAATTCTATTGTAGACACACACACACACACACACACACACACACACACACACACACACACACACACACACACACACACACACACACACAATAGAATTACGCAGCAATAATAACTAACAATGAATAATAATACAGGTTCATACATCTGCAAAATAACCACAAGTTTAAACTCAGAAGCAAGAATCATTTAAAATATTTTAGAACGATAAAATTTCTTTCTCATTATTTACAGCAGCTTCAAATTCTGCACAGCAACAACAGTTTGTGGTTACGAGTCAAGTGTCAGGGATGAGTGTTGACTGTGTTTCACTGCCATGGTTTTTCCTTGTGTCTTGACTTTTACACAACTAGATTTGTAGGTTAGGGACTTGGTTCTGTCGCTGTGCACACCACAACAACCACACACACTGATGTTATTTCACCTTGTCTTTAGAGGATGAATGAAGGAAGAAAGACTGAGGTGCAGTCACCTGAACAGATCTAAAGTCATAACAATAAGACGGCGTTAAGTTTAACGTTTTCTAATGGAGAAATTTGGACATATTTATTATTATTTATCACACATTTGTTTCTTGTACTGCTGCTTCAGATGATTTCAGACACATAAACCACAGACTCATGACACTGCTGGGCAAGTTACTTTAAAACTGTAATGTGTTATTTATTACTCAATACTGACATTTCAGAGTATTTAGTTACATTACAATATTACTGTATTTAAAATATAAAACATTACATTACATTACTCTTGCATTAATGTTTATGTTACTCTCGTCAAAATAACTGCTATAAATAAATGCTGAAACTTTTGCGCCGTATACACTGAACCAGGACTAAACCAGGACTAAACTGGGACTAAACCAGAAATAAAACCAGGACTAAATAGGACTAAAACTGGACTAAAACTGGACTAAACCTGGACTAAACTGGGACTAAACCAGCACTAAACCAGAACTGAACCAGGACTAAACCAGCACTAAACCAGAACTGAACCAGGACTAAACCTGGACTAAACCAGAAATAAACCAGGACTAAAATAGGACTAAAACTGGACTAAAACTGGACTAAACCAGAAATAAACCAGGACTAAAACAGGACTAAAACTGGACTAAACCAGGACTAAGACAGTGAAAACTCACTGAAGCATCAAAACTCTGAATGACACATTTGGAACAAAGTGAACAAAAACACACTCAAAATAAGACTTTAAATAAAATCCACTCTTTGCTTTACTGATAATCGCTTGTGGTTTGCCTGACATTGACCTGCGGAGGCGCAGGTGCTTTGTTTGCAGCCTTTTGTTCGTACTTGTCTTGTCTTTGTTTGTTTTTGTAAACACTCTCAAACTAAAAAGCTGTTTTGTTCGTATTTCAAATGTTGTTAATCAACCTAAATTAGAAAAATAGAATGAAACTGCTCAAAAATGCAGTGTAAACTCAACTATTAAACACAAATCAGGATCAATATTTTCAATCAAATACACTCACTCTATGTTCATGAGGATGATTTGGCTGTGAAAATGAGTTTAAAAAGTACTTACAAGTTTTATTCTGGCATCTCAAAATATTCACATGGATGTCGATACGAACGTCTAGTTTTTCCTCCTCGAGTAAAGCTGCATGTTTAGTGTGAAAGGAGGAGCAAATGAGGCTGCACAGGTTGCTCCTCCCAGATGTGCCAAAAGTGAAACCTTCCACTGTGTTTCCTCTTCGGTAACTTTTGTGTGGGAAAACCACCCCATCTGCTGGTCAGTAGATGTCACTGACTTGTCTGTAATTTTCCACTGAAGGCAAAGCAAGTTTATTTGAACAGCAGAAATATAAATCAGCATCAAAACATTTAAATGTGTCGGGAATTCATGAACATCTCACACGTGTAGAACTGAAGAACGAGCAGGTGAAAAGTTCATGCTGGATTAATATGTATTTTATAAGATTAAAGTCATGACATTGTAAATGCTTCATGCTTTGCTCTGTTAAAGTGTGTGAGTGTGTGAGTGTGTGAGTGTGTGAGTGTGTGAGTGTGTGAGTGTGTGAGTGTGTGAGTGTGTCTGTGTGCATTTGTCTAGAGACGCACGCAGTCTGCACATCTTCTCACTGTTTTCAGACGTCACATTTTGTACTTGTGTTTTATCATTTGTTTTATGCTGAAGTGTATTAAGTCAGAATGTGTATTAAATGTATCGTGAATTAAGTACAACTGCAACACATTGTGAGTTTAATGAGGTTTAAATCTATTAGCACACACATTAAACACCTCCGTTTTTTCCTTGGCTTCAGTGGAATCACCTATAATTAACAAACATTATGAGTGTGATTAAAATCTTCTGTCCGTCCAGGTAATAAGGCCGATACGTTTATATGTTGATACTGAGTCCTGCACCGAAGGATACGGACAAATAGTCGCTGAAAAGGGCGAGTTTTAACGTTCTGGAATTTTAAGAGCGGATCAGGACTAAACCAGGACTAAACCAGGTCTAAATCAGATCTAAACCAGGACTAAACCAGGTCTAAATCAGGTCTAATCTTGGAGAGAGAGAGAGAACCCTGAGCCTCGTGGAGCAGGTGTCTGAAAAGTGCGACGGCTGCACGTACCTCCTCGTCTCTGAGCTCTGCACTGGTCCTTTCACCCGCGGACACTCGGGTCGACACGGAAGGACCTCCAAGCACATTCCGACAGTGAGTCCTGGTTCTGGTTTAGTCCTGGTTTAGTCCTGGCTTAGTCCTGGTTCTGGTTTAGTCCTGGCTTAGTCCTGGTTCTGGTTTAGTCCTGGTTTAGTCCTGGCTTAGTCCTGAGTCCTTATAGAACTGGTGTCTGACATCATAAATTACATTATATTTCTCCACTTCGAGGATGAACTTTTCGTCGTCCATCATTAACATTTCCTTGGACACAGTTCATGTTGTTTACGTTGTTGTCTTGACTTTGGTTAAATTATTTTGAAAGGGCATCGGAAGTTTATTTTGACACCGTGTGTTTATTTCCTGTCTTTCCTCTGCTAAAAACCTTGGAGACGCACTGTTGATGCTGTAAAATTAGAAGTCCAACCTCTGGAGCAGCGTCAGCGTCAGACGCTCGTTGGACGTGTGTGTGACTCTGTCGGTGTGACTCTGTCAGACCAGTTAAAATGAAGTTCTAAACCTGTGCGTCTGCTGCTCGTGTGCTGTGCTGCTGCACTTACGCTCCGTTGTGCTTTGGTGTGAATTGGGGGTGAGAGTGAACAGTGTGAATAGTTTTTATTGTTGACTATAATTGTGTTGTATAATTTATTCTGTGAATCCGTGAGTACAGATGGAAACGAGCTGCGAGGTGTAAAGCTCCGAGCCCCGAGCGTCAGGACGTCCACTTCACACAGAGTCTATGTGGACACACGTCTGGGGCGTCCTGTGGTTTTGAGTCTTCGGGCGTTAGTGCGGTGAGAGTCTGGCCTTGACGTGGTGCGTCTTGAGTTTTCAGGTGTCGATGATCTAGACGCGTGTCCAGGGCGTCAGCATCAGAAGTAAAAAATGCTGAACTTCTCATGTTGGACACGTCGTGCCAACCAATCAAGGACGAGAATCCAGAGATGCAGCATTGGTGCAGAATAAATATTTACTCGCCACAACCACCGAGACGCCAGGACCAGACCAGGACTAGACCAGGACTAGACCAGGACTAGACCAGGACTAGACCAGGACTAGACCAGGACCAGACCAGGACAGACCAGGACTAGACCAGGACTAGACCAGGACTAGACCAGGACTAGACCAGGACTAGACCAGGACTAGACCAGGACTAGACCAGGACTGATCCAGTGTCATTAGTGGAGTATAAATATATTCATGCTGCAGTCGTTGAGCCGATCTCCTCCGCTGATGTTTTATGTAATAAAAACACTAAAGTCTTTCTCAGCCTCGTCCATCGTTCTAGGAAAAGACGGGCACTTGTTTCCAGGACAACGGACACCCTGGACATGCGTCAAGTATTTTTTTTGTTCATCCATGACGTCCGAGACGCGTGTTGGGGCGTCTGAACTCAAATGCAAAGGCTCCAACTAGAGGCGTCCAGGGTGTTTGTTGATGTCACAGTCTGAACGGACTTTTCATTTACATGTATCGGTGCTGAAGTGTTTTGGTTCAAGTCTACGTGGATCAAATTTTGACGGGGTCGGGGGGGCGGGCTCTGGAGCGATGATTGACAGCTGACCCACAGCCTCAACAATCCAACACGGTGTGGACCAGACTCTGGCTCTGACACTTAGTGGACGCTCCTCACGTCCCGTCCGCAGACGCCAGTGTCCAACACGAAAACTCACATGTCCTGCTGTAGTTGATCCTAAAGAGGCCGATACAGACACGACTTTGAGCCAAAAGTCACATTTTTTAATACAAATATGCACTAAAATGACAAAATAAGTCCAGAGACAGAAACACACTTCTATTTTAGACACATTTACACAGAGAATCAGGAGAAAAACGTGATTTTGGTGTTTAGTGGTTCTTTAAAGCACAGTTCACCTGAGGTAAGTCACTTCTTTCCGGTCAAATGTAGCTAAAATAAAACTCAGATTAAAGTCTAACAGAGTTTCAGACAGAGCAGTGCCTCCAGTTAGCGTCACAGCCCCAGAGAATGTGGACGAGATCAGCTGCAAAGATTTACACAAAAATCTAAAAACAAAGTGTTTGTTTCCTTCATTTATTTAGTTTACGTTTTTTTACTCTACAACAAAAATACTTTTGAATAAACTAAAGCTGCACTGTGGAACTTTTCGGTTGTGGGTCCGTCACCTGTTTGTTTCTATGGAGACGTCATCACTGTGTCTGGAATGTTCCACAGTGTTTAACTTTACATTTGTTCAATTACAGGTGCAGCATTTACAGTTCAAAAATCCCCCGAAAAGTGTCACGTTACATTTCCTCTTTTATCAAACGTCTCTGTTCTCCCACTTCGTCATGGACGGACGGGCAGGAGGAGCGGTTTAGTCCTGGTTTAGTCCTGGTTTAGTCCTGGTTTAGTCCTGGTTTAGTCCTGGTTTAGTCCTGGTTTAGTCCTGGTTTAGTCCTGGTTTAATCTTGGTTTTAGACCTGGTTTAGTCCTGGTTTAGTCCTGGTTTAGTCCTGGTTTAATCTTGGTTTTAGACCTGGTTTAGATCATCTTTAGACCTTGTTTAGACCTGATTTAGACCTGGTTTAGACCTGGTTTAGACCTGGTTTAGTCCTGGTTTAGACCTGGTTTTAGACCTGGTTTAGACCTGGTTTAGACCTGGTTTTAGTCCTGGTTTCGACCTGGTTTAGACCTGGTTTTAGTCCTGGTTTCGACCTGGTTTTAGTCCTGGTTTCAACCTGGTTTTAGTCCTGGTTTAGTGCTGGTTTAGACCTGGTTTAGACCTGGTTTTAGTCCTGGTTTTGACCTGGTTTAGACCTGGTTTTAGTCCTGGTTTACCTGGTTTAGTCCTGGTTTACCTGGTTTCGACCTGGTTTTAGACCTGGTTTAGTCCTGGTTTCGACCTGGTTTAGACCTGGTTTTAGTCCTGGTTTCGACCTGGTTTAGTCCTGGTTTAGTCCTGGTTTAAACCTGGTTTAGACCTGGTTTTAGTCCTGATTTTGACCTGGTTTAGACCTGGTTTTAGTCCTGGTTTAGACCTGGTTTAGACCTGGTTTTAGTCCTGGTTTCGACCTGGTTTCGACCTGGTTTTAGTCCTGGTTTAGACCTGGTTTCGACCTGGTTTAGTCCTGGTTTAAACCTGGTTTAGACCTGGTTTTAGTCCTGGTTTAGACCTGGTTTAGACCTGGTTTAGTCCTGGTTTAGACCTGGTTTAGTCCTGGTTTTAGTCTTGATTTATGACCTGGTTTAGACCTGCTTTAGTCGTGTGATCGGGGTCGCCTCTCCACAGCTCTGCCCTGGAACTGGTTTGGTCTGGTTTGGTCTGGTTTGGTCTGGTTTGGTCTGGTTTGGTCTGGTTTGGTCTGGTTTGGTCTCCATGAAGACAGAAAGAGAAAGAGATAGAAATAGTTTAATGCCACACTGTGGAACATTTCAGACAAAACCAGAACATCTCCACAGAGGAGAAACACATCTGACGGAGCCTCCAGCAGAAAAGTGACACAGATTTTCAAGATCTAAAACTGGGACACTTGGGTTTTTGTGGTTGGTGAAAATAAAATTATGAATCGAGAGGAAAATTAAAGAAAACTGACGAACATGAGTCAGTTTAGTCACGTTTTCTTTGTGTTTTGGTCGTTTTTAAGCAGCTTCTTCAGGTCTGGACCCTAAACACTGCAGATTTAACGTTGACATTTTTCTTCAGTGCAGAAGCGTCGTGATCGCGGCACAAACAGCAGATCTGAGTTCATCTGAAACTTTTCCAAACTCTTAAAGCGGCGGAATGTGACTTTTGTGGAGTTTGAACTTTAATACGTCACATATTTTGATCACTGAGTTACCTTCACTTCAAAAAATAATATCTGAGTAAATTAAAAAGACTTAAATTAAAAACATTTGACTTTATTTGAGTCAATTTAATTTGACGAGTAAAATTATTGACCAATGGAATAAGTGTTTTTTTTATTAACTCAAGCAACGTTCGAGTTTGTTTCTTATTTTACGTTCATTTATAAAAGTTGTTTTTCTTATTTTAATTTATATTTTAAGCACAAAAAGTCTTGTTCCACTTGCAGATCATTTTACTTCAAGAGAAATTTACTCAAATCAAGATAAAATTTTCTTAACTCAAGTCGTCTTAACAGAACAAGATTTTAGTTTTTGCAGTGTTTTATTGTTTGGAAAATCCTTTTATTCACTGAAACCAACATATGAACCTGTTTTATTTGTTTTTCCCTCCCCTTGCTCTCCGTGCTAAGTCACTCCCCCTTCAGAGTTTTTCACTTTGACTAAATGTGTCCGTGTGTGTTTTGTCTCTAGGTCTTCTCCTTGTCCTTGTTTGTGTGTGTGTGAGTGTGTGTGTGTGTATGTGTGTGTGTATGTGTGTTCGAGTGTGTGAGTGTTTGTGTGTGTGTATGTGTGTTCGAGTGTGAGTGTGACTGTGTGTGTGTGTGTGTGTGTGTTCATGTGTGTGTGTATGTGTGTGAGTGTGTGTGTGTTCATGTGTGTGTGTGTGTGTGTGTGTTCATGTGTGTGTGTGTGTTCATGTGTGTGTGTATGTGTGTTTGAGTGTGTGAGTGTGAGCGTGTGTGTGTGTGTGTTCATGTGTGTGTGTATGTGTGTTTGAGTGTGTGTGTGTGTTCGTGTGTGTGTCTGTGTGTTCGAGTGTGTGAGTGTTTGTGTGTGTGTATGTGTGTTCGAGTGTGTGAGTGTGAGCGTGTGTGTGTGTGTGTGTTCATGTGTGTGTGTGTGTGTGTTCATGTGTGTGTGTGTATGTGTGTTTTGAGTGTGTGAGTGTGAGCGTGTGTGTGTGTGTGTTCATGTGTGTGTGTGTGTGTGTGTGTGTGTGTGTTCATGTGTGTGTGTGTGTATGTGTGTTTGAGTGTGTGAGTGTGAGCGTGTGTGTGTATGTGTGTTCGAGTGTGTGAGTGTGTTTGAGTGTGTGAGTGTGAGCGTGTGTGTGTGTGTGTTCATGTGTGTGTGTGTGTGTGTGTTCATGTGTGTGTGTATGTGTGTTTGAGTGTGTGAGTGTGAGCGTGTGTGTGTGTGTTCATGTGTGTGTGTGTGTGTGTGTGTGTGTTCATGTGTGTGTGTATGTGTGTTTGAGTGTGTGAGTGTGAGCGTGTGTGTGTGTGTGTTCATGTGTGTGTGTGTGTGTGTGTGTGTTCATGTGTGTTGTGTGTATGTGTTTGTGTGAGTGTTTTGTGTGTGTGTATGTGTGTTCGAGTGTGTGAGTGTGAGCGTGTTGTGTGTGTGTTCATGTGTGTGTGTGTGTGTGTTCATGTGTGTGTGTGTGTGTTCATGTGTGTTGTGTGTGTGTGTGTTCATGTGTGTGTGTGTGTGTGTGTGTTCATGTGTGTGTGGCTGTGTGCATGTGTAATATCATCAGTAAGATCATCAGTCTCTGTTTGAGGCTAAACTTCATTGAAATTGGAAATATTGGGTCTCAGTTCTTGTATATTTACACATTGAACACTGCAGATTATTTCATTGTTGTAATAAATACACTGATTTTCAGATGGTGAAATACAACAATATACTCAATATGTCGAAAGCAGACAACATGCCAAAGAAACGACAAAATGATGAAGACTGGACAGCTGGTCAGAGTTCTTCAAAGCAGAAACCTCCACCTCAACATCTCTGCAAAACTGCAGCCTGTTGGTCACAAGAGGACAGTAAATGTGACAAGTTCATACTTTCGTCTTCTAAGGTTGATCCACTGAGTGCATCCTGAGGGGTGGACCTGGCTAAAAACTCATGTTAGGTTTATTTCAACACAGGAGAAACATCAGTCGTTTTTTTTAGACAGGTGTAAACAATATAATATAATAACAAAGATCAAAAATATATAAATGTAATAATACATTCAAAAATAGCAATAGCAAGCATAAAGACTGGTGTCAAATAAGAAATAATATATTAATGTTTATGTGCAATTCAAGATAGAATATAGAAATAAAGTAATACAAATATATTAGTTATAAACAAGAGGTTGTAATGCATTGTGCAAATTAGAGATGTCCCAATCACATTTTTTTTTTTGCCCCCAAGTCTGAGTCATTTGATTCTGAGTATCTGCCGATAACGAGTCCTGATCCGATACTTCAATAAAACATTATGAAATGAACTAAGAGCAAAGAAT
This sequence comes from Boleophthalmus pectinirostris, assembly GCF_026225935.1. Lineage (NCBI taxonomy): Eukaryota > Metazoa > Chordata > Actinopteri > Gobiiformes > Gobiidae > Boleophthalmus > Boleophthalmus pectinirostris. The sequence continues at coordinate 1,357,602 of NW_026571153.1, read as the reverse complement.
CAGATCCAGGATGTTTGTGGAGGATCAGATTGTGTTGATTTCATGTGTCGTATTTGGGATGAACTTAGTGTGAAAAATCAAATGTCCAAAACTTTAATTTTATTATTCACTTTTCTAATCATGAATCATCATTGTTGAAAATCTTGACGTTTCACAGTTTGGTCTTGGAATGTGTAACTTAATAAACTTAATGAACTGGACAAAACAGGAACCAGACCAGAACCAGATCAGACCTGAGACTCGACTCTGCACAATCTACACTTTGTATATGTGGTATTATATGTTTGTATGCGTGTTATATTTGAAACATTTAGGCTCATCTATGAAATCCAAATAATACAAAATCTTACCAAATAAAAACGAGATGACAGAATCCCCACAGCCTCTGTCCCCCGCACTGCCCCCACTCCGCTGCACCGCCCCCACATCCACAAACCCACAGCAGCGCGCACCTCAATATCAGTCCCACCGCTCAATAGACACTTTATTCCACTTTTCCCACCCTTCCCAACAAAAGCACCAACTCCACTGTGCAACATACAAAGAAACAGCGGCGTACAACGACGCCATCGGCCGCGCAGGTGTGAACACGGGCCAAAGGACCACAGGTAACAGCGCCCGAGCACAACACAGCCCAAAAGTCCCAGTGTGAGAGTGTCTCTAGTACAGCAGGAGCTGGGACAGACGCGCTAACGGGACGTCCCTGAACAAATCCCGCGCCTCAGTTAAAAAAACTAAACAAAAAACTGTGTTATATATGTATATTATTTATCCGATACCTGATCGGAACATAAGTCCACACTAGGTTTGTCCCGATTCGATCTGGATCGGGACAAACCTAGTGCAAATCATATGAAATATATATATATAAAATGGTGGAATGGTGTCTTTTGTGACAAACATTGTGACGGATGGATTAATTTATTCACCACAGTGCAGATTTACTGACAGAAATAAACCTGCCTGTGTTGAACTTCAGCGTCCTGCTTCTTCTCTTCAACTCTCACAATACTTCACTTTATTCTACAACACTCAGAGTCACAAAAATCCCTCAAACAGCTTCATCTGGAACAAGTGCAAATGTTCTTTCTTTGACCAAACGGAGGAAGACGTTGCCGTGTTCGTGGTCTGTGTAACAGAAACATGTTTTTGTGTTTTAAACAAGACTAATTGTTTTTTAATGGAAACTGTGTCTGACAGTCTCCAGAGAAGAAACAGATCACTGGAAAAGTTACACAGTGTGCTTTAGAGCTGCATCTCCTCTGTTCATTTGTTGCTCAGTTCTCTGACAGACTGTTAGCGCCCTCTGGTGGTTGTTTAACAGAACACAGTCTTGGCATTAGAAATGTTTGAAGTATAAATACAGTGATGGTTTCTACATAAACAGAGTCTCCCTGAAGCACAGTTTAGAACTGTGAGCCTCTGAGCTAAAAGGACGACATGACTGATGTCAGAAAACTGACAGAGTGGCAGTGGTTCAGAAGTTCAGTATTTGCCCACAAATCACAGGATCACTGGTTAAAACTTCCTCCAGTGTTTCCTCCGTCAGATGTTTCTGAACAGCAGAGCCGTCCTCTAACAGGAGCGAGTGTCCTAAAGAAAACAGAAATAAAACAAAAGGTCACAAAAAATATTATTAAAGACATGTCATGTGTTCTTCAGTTCAATAACAGGTTAAAAGAATAAATCTGTTTGTTTAGTCCCTGCGCCCCCTGCTGGAGCAGGTTTAACTCTGTGAGTGAAACATGAGATGAATTCTTGTACCTTGTTCCTTTGCAGCTCGGATTACAGCTGCACAGATGAAGAACAAAGAGCCAATGATGATGAAGCCCATCATGACAATGTGGAAGAGGAACTGACCATAGTTCTCATGTTTAGCGCCCCCTGCAGCAAAAAAAATAATTTATGAACAAGTCAGAATGAAACTGCAGATGCATCCAGAATATGTGAAATGTTAAATGTGTTTTTTCCCATACAATAAAATATTTGTTTTGAACTGTTAATTGCCACGGCAACAATCCTCATTTTTCATCATTGTGAAACTCATGGATAGACTCAGGTACAACAATAAACCACTTCCTACAGATGTGTTTCCCACGTTCAAGTGTGGAGGCTTTGAAGACAAAAAAGAAACATCTGGTCACATAATACGACCCGAGTGAAGTTACCATGACTCTCCACTGAAGTTTGCCTCTTCAGAAAAATGTGACCAACAGGTCACATCATTTACCCCAAAACTTCACACCGACCGTGGGAATAGTTTTATTCCACACTGGGATTTATCTACATTATTCTACATTACACTTCGCTGCTATGGCCTGTACATGTGTGAACATACATAAAGTTTTCAAACATTATTGCTGAATATAGGTCCATGGAGCATCAGCACAAAATCAGATTTGTTGTATTTCTCACTGATCTTCTTGTATTTCCTCCTGATCTTTCTTGTATTTCCTTCTGATCTTCTTGTATTTCCTCCTGATCTTCTTGTGATCCAGGCAGGGCTGGAGCTGGAGTAGACCTTCTGTTTGGAGTCACGTTTATCTCAAAATACACTGTGGAGTTTGAGAGAGTCAAGTCCAGAAGATTCAGGACATTTACAGAAGAGCAGCAAAACTTACCAGTAGAAATAAACCTCCAGCCTCCTCTGTCTCGGTCGTAGTTGGCCACCATCATACAGCGATACTTCCCCGAGTCGAGGGCTGTGAGGCGGGTGAGGAGGAGCTGCACCTGCCCCTGTTTCAGAGCTTCTCTGTGGAGCTCCACTCTGCCTCTGAACTGTGCGTCCTGGATATCTGATTGTTCCTTTCCACTTATCATGTCCAGTACCTTCTTCTGCGGTTCTGTCAGGAGTCTGCAGTTCATGTGGAGCTCAGACAGGTCCATGTTGTTCGGCCTGTTTAACTCTACGGTGATGTTGGTGCCCTCCTCTGCCGAATAGAAGATGCTTTTCAAACTGGACTGAGCTGGAACGAAAAGTTTGTTAAAATTGATCAAAGTTTATTTCAGACCCATATTACACTATTTTCTGATCTGTCCACAAACATAGTTAGGACGCCTGCCCTGCACCTGTCTCGGCCTCCACCTGCCTCTCCCTGCACTCCCCGTTTGTTATTTGTTGTCTCTCATTTGCGTGTGCTGCCGGTGTCCTGGCCCTGATTGGTGAGTTGCATCTCTTCTCTGCTGGGTTGGATTCTGTTTCCTGCTGCAGTGGTTGGAGGACTGACTGATGCTCCTCCGATCCCCTGACTGAACCTTCACCCAGTAAAAGTGCCGTGCTCCTGCTCGTCCTGCAGCTGAACTACAGCATGAGCTTCCACCTTCCGTACTAGACTTGTCTCCCATTTGCCTTCTGTTGAATGTAACGGTGGCCCCATCCACACTAGTGTGTATGTGAGTAGTGTTGTTGTGGGTGCAGGGTTCGTTCACACTAATCCGATGGAAAACATCTCCAGAGTCTGAACGATCTGGTGCCTCCAGCTCCACGAGTTCATGTTGGTCTAGATGTGATGGGGACTGTGTGACTCCTGAAAACTCTGATACTCTGATGTAGGAGCTGGAGTCTCGTCCTGATTGGACACGTCACTGTGACTCGCTCCTTCTGATTCTCTGGGTTTGTGCCATCGTCATGTGACGATATTGTGGAAAACAGTTTAAACAAACCAGAGACAAACGAGAAACAGCCGAGATACAAATACTATGCTCGTCTTAAAATCCACTGTTATGTTCAGTAACAACTGAACCTCATCATTGGTCCATGAAAAGACTGTTTCACTCTTGTCATCCTCCTCAGCTCGAACATCGGCTGCTGCAGACACGGTGCTCCTCTTCCTTGTTTTTCCCGCCCAGTGACGTCGTGAGGCCAGACTAGTCATGTGACTAATGTTTCAGGTAGATTCGCGTTACTGTGTGGAGGGAAGACTTTGATAATAAACACAGAAACGACGCAAATCGTTTCTGATGCGGTGATTTGTTTCAGTGTAAATGTGACCTGTGTAATGTGAGACACTAGACACCTGTTGTTTGTGACGGCCTTTTCTTTAATCTGAAGTTATCAACTTGGAGATATTGTTAAGTTGTATTGGGAATTTCTGATATAAAGTCTTGTAAATGGTCACATTTTTCTATAGCACTTTTCCACCTTCAAGGCTCAAAGCGCTTTGCAACAAGGAACCACTCACCCAGTCACACACACATTCATACACCAGTGTACACAGACACTGTGGGCAAGGTGGGTTAAGTGTCTTGCCCAAGGACACAATGACAGCATTCATCTGTGGGAGCTGGAATCACACCAGCAACCTGTGGGTCAGTGGATCTGACGCTCAACCAATGATGTTTATGTCAAGAGCTGGAATCAAACTGCCAACCTTCAGATCAGTGGGCGAATGCTCCACCAACTGAACTACTGCCCCCCAGGTTTTAGACAGTTTTACTGTCTAAAACTTTTGTTGTTGTTGTTGTATTTATTTTATAAAAGCCACTTCATTTAAATCACATCTAATTTGTGTTACTTTCCTTTGTCAATACCATAAACAGACCTGAACTTGTGTTTTGTTTCATTCACATGTTTAACACATAAACCTGCACGTTTAGGTTCTTCTCTCAAAGTGAAAACACTCTGTACCACCTTGTGATGTCATCATGTGGTGATACACGAAGTGTTCCACTTTTTAAACTCCACACACCTTCACCAGAATCATCTGAATCATTTCTGTCCTGGAATTTTTTTTAACCAATCTCTACTAAATTAAAGGTAAAAGGAACTGTTCATTTGAAAAAAACAAAAACAAACGACCACTTCATGACATCACAAGGTGGACCAGAGCATTTGGAGCTTTGTAAATGGACACAGACTGTTCAGTCCAATCTACAGGTTTTAAAAACATTACACTTTCCAAAATGCTGCACAGACAAATGACAATAATAAAGAGAGTAGATCATAAATAAAAACAATAAATAAAAACATTAAAATAAAGCTAAAAGATTTATTAAAGCTAAAAATGTTTAAATAAATCAAATAAAAATAAAAGACACAGGGGACCACACAACTCACACAGTGTTAAAAGGCAGAGAAACAGTCCACCAGAGGGAGCTGTTTGACAAGAGAGAATGTGTGAATGAAACAAACACAAGTCCAGGAGAGTTTCTGATGAGGAAACAGCGTCAGAACACGACTCAGATCTCACAAGAGTCTGTTTAGTGAAATGTTCCACACTCACCTGAGAGAAAAGTCAGACCGAGCAGCAGGGGCCAGAGCAACATCATCCAGAGGAACTCCATTCCCAGAGCTCTACAAACACACACACCACACTTTTAGTTCAGTTTGTGCTGTTTAAACTGTTTTTTTTTTTCCTTTTCAGACTCTTTTTTGACAGTGAGTGTGTTTACAGCACATCAGTGTCTCGGTTATGATCAAGTTTTTTGGTCCCTGGTTTCTTCATGGTGCATGTAAACGCAGTGTCCCGGTTTCAGTGTGAAGGTTATTAGAAACTGGGATACTGTAGCTGGTATATTCCAATAGTAACCGGGATACTGTGGCATGTAAACGCAGTATCCTTAATACTGCAACATAAAGTTGAGTCACATGTGTCCAGAAGACAAACACTTTCCAGTTTTTTCATCACAACAGAAGCGACATAAATAAAGTGACCTATATATATATATATATATATATATATATATATATATATATATATATATATATATATATATATTATATATATATATATATATTGACCATACATGAGTGAAATTACTACGCTAAACCTGCACACGTCTGATCTCTGAAAACATGAACCATCACACACACACCACACACACACACACACACAACACACACACAGACACACACACACACACACACACAGACACACACACACACACACACACACACACACACACACACACACACACACACACACACACACACACACACACACAGACACACACAGAACAGACACACACACACACACACACACACACACACACACAGACAAACACACACACACACACACACACAGACACACACACACACACACACAGAACACACACACACACACACAAACACACACACACACACAGAACACACACACACACACACACACACAGAACACACACACACACACACAGACACACAACACACACAGAACACACACACACACACAGAACACACTCATCTTCATCATCGCATCTGTCACAGAGAGAAAACACTCTTATTCCACTGAGTTGTGTCCTTTAGTCTGACAGAAGCTGAACCACATCAGTGACACAAGGAAAGAACTGTTTGTTTGTTTGTTTTTACTGGGCTGATGTGTCTATAGTGGTTCTGGTTTATATGTGGTAAAGTTGAATTTATTTATGCAGAAGATTTGAATGAAGAATCTTTTGCAGTGTTGAACATGTTTGGAAATGTTGGGTTTGATCTGTGCAGTGGATCAGAGCTCCTCACTTCTGGGAGGAACCTACCAAACTTCCTCTGCTAAAGGAGCTCATGGTTTGTTTTTTTTCCTGGTTTATTAAATTCAAGTTTAATTTTTGCACTTGTGCATTTGTAAGATTATTTTCATGTATACAGGCCCCCTCCCTCTGCTTCTGTTCATCCTCCAGCCTGATCAATCTTTTTTTTTTTTTTTGGTGACCCACCCTTTGGCTTTCACAAACTTATCACACAGATTACTCCAGACTTTTCTACACTGATTTTTGTCCGAGCCTAAAATATTGGCAATCTCCTAGCCAGACTGACGCCACCTCGTGCCTCCGCTCAGTGTCATGTGATGTTCCCTCCAGCTCTAGGTCAAGAATCAGAATACACTAGACGATCTGAAGAACCCCAGAAGTTGTAGACGGCGCACAGGCCAATCAGCTGTGAGCTGTGAAGTCATGACGTCATCGTAGTGTCTGTCTGTGTCCCTTTTGTGCAACAGCACAACAGTAAACACAGTTGTGTCGAGATCGATATGGACAAAGACAGACATTCTGTGTTGTCAACGATTCCCCAGATCCTGAGGATTTAAAGCCGGAACAAAAAGAATGTTTGGCGAGTTTGATCTCGGGGAAAGACGTTATTGTTCTTCTTCCTACAGGATTTGGAGCTTTACAAACGTCACGACCAAACAGCAGCAATTGGTTCAATAAAAAAAGTCCCCGTCTACTGTCGAGTGAAAGAATCCTAATGCTGCAGGTCACACGGTTTCCACCAAGTGAAACCTGATGCATCAAGCTAATTTTACTTTAAGTGGATGAAAAATATGACCGTGCATTACCCAAACATGCAGGGATGACGCTAACACAGGCACGTCCAAACTACGGCCCGTGGGCCAGATGCGGCCCTCAGACAAATTTATCTTGGCCCTCAGGCTTCCAGCTGAATTGGCCCAAATTACCTTAAAGCAATTAAAAATGAACTTTTTACTGTAAATTTTTTTTTTTTGAAAATTGACCTTGATATTTAGTGTGTGGTTTTAAGGATCTTAGTGTGAATAAAGTCTGATGGTTCATTCTAACGTGTTAAACCTGCACATATTTCAATTATTCACTGTACTGAGCACCAGTCTACTGCCCACGATCGACCCTCTGCTTCATCTGTGTTTAGAGATGTGGCCCTTGATGAAAAAAGTTTGGACACCCCTGATCTAACCCGTCTTCAGCCATGTTTGTGATGAGGAACAAATACATTAATACTCCTTCTTTAAGTAAATGTAGTTTTTCTCTCTAAAAAGGCATCGACAGTGTCATAAAACAAGTGTGACGCCCACAATGTGCGCTTATATAGTTTTTTTATTTAATGTAATGAAATTTTGTAAATGAGGAACAGTGGTGGTGTTTTATTTTGAGATGAACAATTGCAATTCCAATTTTGTCCACCAGATGTCAGCACGTGCAGTGAAATGGTTTGGAGGCTCTGGCTTCTGCTTCTGATATTGTTATTTTGTGAATATGGCAATGTTCTGATACAGTTAAAACAAAAGGTACAGTTATAAAAGTGATGTCATGACAAGTTCATTTTATCACATTTAAAAAAAAAATTGATTATTAGGCAATAAACATTATTATAAACAGTCACAGTTTTATTTATAAACTGTTATTACAGAGTGGAAAGAAGAGAAAAGAATATTGTACGTAACTGTGATTTCTATGTAAATTGTAATTTTTTGTATAATGTTCTTGTACAATTAAAGTTAATCGTCAGTAGCAGAAATCCAAGGCAACAGAAACTAACGTCTTGTTTATTTACTTTATTTCGGTGCCGACTTCTAAACCAACTAAAAGCTGTGGTTGTTCTCTCGCTCTAGGAAGTAGAGACTGAAATGATGATGTGTTGTGGTTTGCCACTTCTCAAAACATCATGCCATGTGTGAGGGGAGATTTAAAGAGCTGAACTGGCTCAGTTATTCTTCCTTTCGCTCTTTGTTCTCATTGCTCTTTCTGTTCTGCTGAACCAGGTCGGGGTTTGAGGAAACTCACGAAGAACAAGACAATTAAAGCATTAAAAAGAAATTTAAAGCATTAATCTTAAACAGAGCTTTTCCAGAGGTGCAAAGTTACTTTAAAATACTGTGTATTTTTCAACCCACACTCTGCTGTAAAATTCTATTGTAAACACACACACACACACACACACACACACACACAATAGAATTACGCAGCAATAATAACTAACAATGAATAATAATACAGGTTCATACATCTGCAAAATAACCACACGTTTAAACTCAGAAGCAAGAATCATTTAAAATATTTTAGAACGATAAAATTTCTTTCTCATTATTTACAGCAGCTTCAAATTCTGCACAGCAACAACAGTTTGTGGTTACGAGTCAATGTCAGGGATGACTGTGTTGCCATGGCACTGTTTCCTGTGTCTTGACTTTTACACAACTAGATTTATTTTGGGTTAGAGACTTGGTTCTGTCGTTGTGCACACCACAAAAATCACACACACTGATGTTATTTCACCTTGTCTTTAGAGGATGAATGAAGGAAGAAAGACTGAGGTGCAGTCACCTGAAAAGATCTAAAGTCATAACAATAAGACGGCGTTAAGTTTAACGTTTTCTAATGGAGAAATTTGGACATATTTATTATTATTTATCACACATTTGTTTTCTTGTACTGCTGCTTCAGATGATTTCAGACACATAAACCACAGACTCATGACACTGCTGGGCAAGTTACTTTAAAACTGTAATGTGTTATTTATTACTCAATACTGACATTTCAAAGTATTTAGTTACATTACAATATTACTGTATTTAAAATATAAAACATTACATTACATTACTCTTGCATTAATGTTTATGTTACTCTCGCCAAAATAACTGCTATAAATAAATGCTAAACTTTTGCGCCGTATACACTGAACCAGGTCTAAACCAGGACTAAATCAGGTCTGAACCGAGGACTAAACCAGGACTAAACCTGGACTAAACTGGGACTAAACCAGCACTAAACCAGAACTGAACCAGGACTAAACCTGGACTAAACCAGAAATAAACCAGGACTAAAATAGGACTAAAACTGGACTAAACCAGGACTAAACCAGGACTAAACCAGAAATAAACCAGGACTAAAATAGGACTAAAACTGGACTAAAACTGGACTAAACACTCTCAAACTAAAAAGCTGTTTTGTTCGTATTTCAAATGTTGTTAATCAACCTAAATTAGAAAAATAGAATGAAACTGCTCAAAAATGCAGTGAAACTATGTAAACTCAACTATTAAACACAAATCAGGATCAATATTTTCAATCAAATACACTCACTCTATGTTCATGAGGATGTTTTGGCTGTGAAAATGAGTTTAAAAAGTACTTACAAGTTTTATTCTGGCATCTCAAAATATTCACATGGATGTCGATACGAACGTCTAGTTCTTCCTACTCGAGTAAAGCTGCATGTTTAGTGCTGCGACTGTGAAAGGAGGAGCAAATGAGGCTGCACAGGTTGCTCCTCCCAGATGTGCCAAAAGTGAGACCTTCCACTGTGTTTCCTCTTCGGTAACTTTTGTGTGGGAAAACCACCCCATCTGCTGGTCAGTAGATGTCACTGACTTGTCTGTAATTTTCCACTGAAGGCAAAGCAAGTTTATTTGAACAGCAGAAATATAAATCAGCATCAAAACATTTAAATGTGTCGGGAATTCATGAACATCTCACACGTGTAGAACTGAAGAACGAGCAGGTGAAAAGTTCATGCTGGATTAATATCTATTTTATAAGATTAAAGTCATGACATTGTAAATGCTTCATGCTTTGCTCTGTTAAAGTGTGTGAGTGTGTGAGTGTGTGAGTGTGTGAGTGTGTCTGTGTGCATTTGTCTAGAGACGCTCCTGCTATGCAGTCTGCACATCTTCTCACTGTTTTCAGACGTCACATTTTGTACTTGTGTTTTATCATTTGTTTTATGCTGAAGTGTATTAAGTCAGAATGTGTATTAAATGTATCGTGAATTAAGTACAACTGCAACACATGTGAGTTTAATGAGGTTTAAATCTATTAGCACACACATTAAACACCTCCGTTTTTTCCTTGGCTTCAGTGGAATCACCTATAATTAACAAACATTATGAGTGTGATTAAAATCTTCTGTCCGTCCAGGTAATAAGGCCGATACGTTTATATGTTGATACTGAGTCCTGCACCGAAGGATACGGACAAATAGTCGCTGAAAAGGGCGAGTTTTAACGTTCTGGAATTTTAAGAGCGGATCAGGACTAAACCAGGACTAAACCAGGTCTAAATCAGATCTAAACCAGGACTAAACCAGGTCTAAATCAGATCTAAACCAGGACTAAACCAGGTCTAAATCAGATCTAAACCAGGAAACCAGGACTAAACCAGGTCTAAATCAGATCTAAACCAGGACTAAACCAGGTCTAAATCAGGACTAAACCAGGACTAAACCAGGTCTAAATCAGGACTAAATCAGGTCTAATCTTGGAGAGAGAGAGAACGCGAACCCTGAGCCTCGTGGAGCAGGTGTCTGAAAAGTGCGACGGCTGCACGTACCTCCTCGTCTCTGAGCTCTGCACTGGTCCTTTCGGACACTCGGGTCGACACGGAAGGACCCCCGAGCACATTCCGACAGTGAGTCCTGGTTCTGGTTTAGTCCTGGCTTAGTCCTGAGTCCTTATAGAATTGGTGTCTGACATCGTAAATTACATTATATTTCTCCACTTCGAGGATGAACTTTTCGTCGTCCATCATTAACATTTCCTTGGACACAGTTCATGTTGTTTACGTCGTTGTCTTGACTTTGGTTAAATTATTTTGAAAGGGCATCGGAAGTTTATTTTGACACCGTGTGTTTATTTCCTGTCTTTCCTCTGCTAAAAACCTTGGAGACGCACTGTTGATGCTGTAAAATTAGAAGTCCAACCTCTGGAGCAGCGTCAGCGTCAGACGCTCGTTGGACGTGTGTGTGACTCTGTCGGTGTGACTCTGTCAGACCAGTTAAAATGGAAGTTCTAAACCTGTGCGTCTGCTGCTCGTGTGCTGTGCTGCTGCACTTACGCTCCGTTGTGCTTTGGTGTGAACTGGGGGTGAGAGTGAACAGTGTGAATAGTTTTTATTGTTGACTATAATTGTGTTGTATAATTTATTCTGTGAATCCGTGAGTACAGATGGAAACGAGCTGCGAGGTGTAAAACTCCGAGCCCCGAGCGTCAGGACGTCCACTTCACACAGAGTCTATGTGGACACACGTCTGGGGCGTCCTGTGGTTTTGAGTCTTCGGGCGTCAGTGCGGTGAGAGTCTGGCCTTGACGTGGTGCGTCTTGAGTTTTCAGGTGTCGATGATCTAGACGCGTGTCCAGGGCGTCAGCATCAGAAGTAAAAAATGCTGAACTTCTCATGTTGGACACGTCGTGCCAACCGATCAAGGACGAGAATCCAGAGATGCAGCATTGGTGCAGAATAAATATTTACTCGCCCCACAACCACCGAGACGCCAGGACCAGACCAGGACTAGACCAGGACTAGACCAGGACTAGACCAGGACTAGACCAGGACCAGACCAGGACTAGACCAGACTAGACAGGACTAGGACAGGATTAGACCAGGACTAGACCAGGACTAGACCAGGATTGGACCAGGACTAGACCAGGACTTAGACCAGGATTGGACCAGGACTAGACCAGGACTAGACCAGGACTAGACCAGGACCAACCAGGACCAGACAGGACTAGACCAGGACTAGACAGGGACTAGACCAGGACTAGACCAGGATTGGACCAGGACTAGACCAGACTAGACTAGGACAGACCAGGACCAGACCAGGACTAGACCTAGAGGACTAGACCAGGACTAGACCAGGACTTAGACCAGGACTAGACCAGGACTAGACCAGGATTGGACCAGACCAGACTAGACAGGACAGACCAGGACTAGACCAGGACTAGACCAGGATTAGACCAGGACTAGACCAGGATTAGACCAGGACTAGACCAGGACTAGACCAGGACTAGACCAGGATTAGACCAGGACTAGACCAGGATTAGACCAGGACTAGACCAGGACTAGACCAGGACTAGACCAGGACCTAGACCAGGACAGGACTAGACCAGGACTAGACCAGGATTAGACCAGACCAGGACCTAGGACCAGGACTAGACCAGGACCAGGACCAGGACCAGACCAGGACTAGACCAGACCAGACCTAGACCTAGACCAGGACTAGACCAGGACTAGACCAGGACTAGACCAGGACTAGACAGGACTAGACCAGGACTAGACCCAGGACCTAGACCAGGACCAGACCAGGACTAGACCAGGACTAGACCAGGATTAGACCAGGACTAGACCAGGACTAGACCAGGACAGACCAGGACCAGACCAGGACAGACCAGGACTAGACCAGGACCAGACCAGGACTAGACCAGACCAGACAGGACAGACCAGGATAGACCAGGACCAGACCAGGATAGACCAGGACTAGACCAGACCAGAGGACCAGACCAGGACTAGACCAGACATAGACCTAGACCAGGACTAGACCAGGATTAGACCAGGACCAGACCAGGACTAGACCAGGACTAGACCAGGACCCAGACCAGGATAGACCAGGGACCTAGACCAGGACTAGACCAGGACTAGACCAGGACCAGACCCAGGATAGACCAGGACTAGGACCAGGACCTAGACCAGGACTAGACCAGGACTAGACCAGGACTAGACCAGGACCAGACCAGGACTAGACCAGGATTAGACCAGGACTAGACCAGGATTAGACCAGGATTAGACCAGGACTAGACCAGGACTAGACCAGGACTGATCCAGTGTCATTAGTGGAGTATAAATATATTCATGCTGCAGTCGTTGAGCCGATCTCCTCCGCTGATGTTTTATGTAATAAAAACACTAAAGTCTTTCTCAGCCTCGTCCATCGTTCTAGGAAAAGACGGGCACTTGTTTCCAGGACAACGGACACCCTGGACATGCGTCAAGTATTTTTTTTGTTCATCCATGACGTCCAAGACGCGTGTTGGGGCGTCTGAACTCAAATGCAAAAGCTCCAACTAGAGGCGTCCAGGGTGTTTGTTGATGTCACAGTCTGAACGGACTTTTCATTTACATGTATCGGTGCTGAAGTGTTTTGGTTCAAGTCTACGTGGATCAAATTTTGACGGGGTCGGGGGGGCGGGCTCTGGAGCGATGATTGACAGCTGACCCACAGCCTCAACAATCCAACACGGTGTGGACCGGACTCTGGCTCTGACACTTAGTGGACGCTCCTCACGTCCCGTCCGCAGACGCCAGTGTCCAACACGAAAACTCACATGTCCTGCTGTAGTTGATCCTAAAGAGGCCGATACAGACACGACTTTGAGCCAAAAGTCACAAATATGAACTAAAATGTCAAAATAAATCCAGAGACAGAGACACACTTCTACAATTTTAGACACATTTACACAGAGAATCAGGAGGAAAAAAAAGTGATTTTGGTGTTTAGTGGCTCTTTAAAGCACAGTTCACCTGAGGTAAGTCACTTCTTTCCGGTCAAATGTAGCCAAAATAAAACTCAGATTAAAGTCTAACAGAGTTTCAGACAGAGCAGTGCCTCCAGTTAGCGTCACAGCCCCAGAGAATGTGGACGAGATCAGCTGCAAAGATTTACACAAAAATCTAAAAACAAAGTGTTTGTTTCCTTCATTTATTTAGTTTACGTTTTTTTACTCTACAACAAAAATACTTTTGAATAAACTAAAGCTGCACCGTGGAACTTTTCGGTTGTGGGTCCGTCACCTGTTTGTTTCTATGGAGACGTCATCACTGTGTCTGGAATGTTCCACAGTGTTTAACTTTACATTTGTTCAATTACAGGTGCAGCATTTACAGTTCAAAAATCCCCGAAAAGTGTCACGTTACATTTCCTCTTTTATCAAACGTCTCTGTTCTCCCCACTTTGTCATGGACGGACGGGGCAGGAGGAGCGGTTTAGTCCTGGTTTAGTCCTGGTTTAGTCCTGGTTTAGTCCTGGTTTAGTCCTGGTTTAGTCCTGGTTTAGTCCTGGTTTAATCTGGTTTAGATCCTGGTTTTAGACCTGGTTTACCTGGATTTAGACCGTTTTAGTTGGTTTATGACCTGGTTTAGCTTTAGTCCTGGTTTTACCTGGTGACCTGGTTTAGACCTGGGTTTAGTCCTGGTTTAGACCTGGTTTAGACCTGGTTTAGTCCTGGTTTAGACCCTGGTTTTAGTCCTGGTTTAGACCTGGTTTAGACCTGGTTTAGTCCTGGTTTAGACCTGGTTTTAGTCCTGGTTTTAGTCCTGGTTTCCTGGTTTAGACCTGGTTTTAGTTCTGGTTTAGACCTGGTTTAGACCTGGTTTACACCTGGTTTAGACCTGGTTTTAGTCCTGGTTTTAGTCCTGGATTCGACCTGGTTTAGTCCTGGTTTTAGTCCTGGTTTTGTCCTGGTTTAGACCTGGTTTTAGTCCTGGTTTCGACCTGGTTTAGTCCTGGTTTTAGTCCTGGTTTCGACCTGGTTTCGACCTGGTTTTAGTCCTGGATTCGACCTGGTTTAGACCTGGTTTAGACCTGGTTTAGACCTGGTTTAGACCTGGTTTTAGTCTTGATTTATGACCTGGTTTAGACCTGCTTTAGTCCTGGTTTAGTCCTGGTTTAGACCTGGTTTAGACCTGGTTTAGACCTGGTTTTAGTCTTGATTTATGACCTGGTTTAGACCTGCTTTAGTCCTGGTTTAGTCCTGGTTTAGTCCTGGTTTAGACCTGATTTAGACCTGGTTTCGACCTGGTTTAGACCTGGTTTTAGTCTTGATTTATGACCTGGTTTAGACCTGGTTTTAGTCCTGGTTTTAGTCCTGGTTTAGACCTGGTTTAGACCTGGTTTCGACCTGGTTTAGACCTGGTTTAGACCTGGTTTAGACCTGCTTTAGACCTGGTTTAGACCTGGTTTAGACCTGGTTTAGACCTGGTTTTAGTCTTGATTTATGACCTGGTTTAGACCTGGTTTAGACCTGGTTTAGTCCTGGTTTAGACCTGGTTTAGTCCTGGTTTAGTCCTGGTTTAGACCTGGTTTAGACCTGGTTTTAGTCCTGATTTGTGACCTGGTTTAGACCTGGTTTAGACCTGGTTTTTAGTCTTGATTTGTGACCTGGTTTAGTCGACCTGGTTTAGTCCTGGTTTAGACCTGGTTTAGACCTGGTTTAGTCCTGGTTTAGACCTGGTTTAGACCTGCTTTAGTCGTGTGATCGGGGTCGTCTCTCCACAGCTCTGCCCTGGAACTGCTGGTTTGGTCTGGTTTGGTCTGGTTTGGTCTGGTTTGGTCTGGTTTAGTCTGGTTTGGTCTGGTTTGGTCTGGTTTGGTCTCCATGAAGATAGAAAGAGAAAGAGACAGAAATAGTTTAATGCCACACTGTGGAACATTTCAGACAAAACCAGAACATCTCCACAGACGAGAAACACATCTGACGGAGCCTCCAGCTTTTCAAGATCTAAAACTGGGACACTTGGGGTTTTTGTGGTTGGTGAAAATAAAATTATGAATCGAGAGGAAAATTCAAGAAAACTGACGAACATGAGTCAGTTTAGTCACGTTTTCTTTGTGTTTTGGTCGTTTTTAAGCAGCTTCTTCAGGTCTGGACCCTAAACACTGCAGATTTAACGTTGACATTTTTCTTCAGTGCAGAAGCGTCGTGATCGCGGCACAAACAGCAGATCTGAGTTCATCTGAAACTTTTCCAAACTCTTAAAGCGGCGGGAAGGAAATGATTAAACTGTGTCGTCGCTCTTTTCAGGACAAGATTTTCACGGACTGATGACAAAGGAGACACGGTTTAGTCCTGGTTTAGACCTGGTTTAGTCCTGGTTTTAGTCCTGGTTTAGTCCTTCTTTAGACCTGATTTAGTTCTGTATTTTGTCCTGGTTTAGTCCTGGTTTAGACCTAGTTTAGTCCTGATTTAGTCCTGGTTGAGTCCTGGTTCTAGTTCTGGTTTAGTTCTGGTTTTAGTCCTGGTTTTAGTCCTGGTTTAGTCCTTCTTTAGACCTGATTTTAATCCTGGTTTTAGTTCTGGTTTAGACCTGGTGGTTTAAACCTGTTTTAGTTTAGTCCTGGTTTAGACCTGGTTTAGTCCTGGTTTAGACCTGGTTTTAGTCCTGGTTTAACCTGGTTTAGTCCTTTTCCTGGTTTTAACCTGGTTTAGTCCTGGTTTAGGCCTGGTTTAGTCCTGGTTTAAGCCTGGTTTAGTCCTTGGTTTAGGCCTGGTTTAGTCCTGGTTTAGGCCTGGTTTAGTCCTGATTTAGTCCTGGTTTAGGCCTGGTTTAGACCTGATTTTAGACCTGGTTTTAGTTCTGGTTTAGACCTGGTTTAGACCTGGTTTAAGCCTGGTTTAGTCCTGGTTTAGGCCTGGTTTAGTTTTCCTGATTTAGTCCTGGTTTAGACCTGGTTTAGTTCTGGCTTAGACCTGGTTTAGACCTGATTTTAGTCCTGGTTTAGTCCTGCGATCGTGGTCGCCTCTCCACAGATCTGACCTGGATCCTGGTCTGGTTTGGGTCGTGATCGCGGCACAAACAGCAGATCTGAGTTCACATCTGAAACTTTTCCAAACTCTTAAAGCGGCGGAATGTGACTTTTGTGGAGTTTGAACTTTAATACGTCACATATTTTGATCACTGAGTTACCTCCACTTCAAAAAATAATATCTGAGTAAATTAAAAAGACTTAAATTAAAAACATTTGACTTTATTTGAGTCAATTTAATTTGACGAGTAAAATTATTGACCAATGGAATAAGTGTTTTTTTTATTAACTCAAGCAACATTCGAGTTTGTTTCTTATTTTACGTTCAATTATAAAAGTTGTTTTTCTTATTTTAATTTATATTTTAAGCACAAAAAGTCTTGTTCCATTTGCAGATCATTTTACTTCAAGAGAAATTTACTCAAATCAAGATAAAATTTTCTTAATTCAAGTCGTCTTAACAGAACAAGATTTTGAGTTTTTGCAGTGTTTTATTGTTTGGAAAATCCTTTTATTCACTGAAACCAACATATGAACCTGTTTTATTTGTTTCCCCTCCCCTTGCTCTCCGTGCTAAGTCACTCCCCCTTCAGAGTTTTTCACTTTGACTAAATGTGTCCGTGTGTGTTTTGTCTCTAGGTCTTCTCCTTGTCCGTGGACATTCTCCCGTCGTGCCAGGCTTCTCTGGTGTTCCTCAGAGCTTTGGTCCTTTTGGGGTCGACCACCACGTACTCCACACGTGCGCGCCCGCCTCGTGCGCGCTCGCCTCGTGCGCGCTCGCCTCGTGCGCGCTCGTCCTCCGCTCCGGGCGTCTCCTCGGCGCCGCTCTGCCCCTCGGCCGGAGAACGCTTCTGTAAACACAAAACAACAATATTCTGTGTTAGTGTCAGAATCACTGAGTGTGTTTACATGCACATCAGTAACCCAGTTATGATCGGGTTTTTTGAGTATCCCGGTTTCTTGATGGTGCATGTAAACACAGTAACCCGGTTTCAGTAACCTGTTATGGCAGTGTCCTGGTTATTAGAAACTGGGTTACTGTAGCTGGTTTATTCCGATAGTAACTGGGATACTTGTGGCATGTAAAACAGTATCCCAGTTACTACAACATAAACCTGAGTCTGCATGCGTCCAAAAGACACTTTCCAGTCTTTCAACACAACAGTAGTGACATAAATAAATTGACCAACATAAATAAAGTGACCAAACGAGTGAAATGACTGTAAAATAAAGAGCTGCGCTAAACCTGCACACGTACAATCTGCACTCGTACGACCTGCACTCGTGTGACGCTGAAAAGCTAAAACATGAACTATCTCCTATACTCTATACGCACAGAACACACTTACCATCATTAGCGCCTCTTCTGTCACAGAAATAACACACATAATCCACAGAGTCGTGTCATTTAATCAAAAAAAAAAACTGATCACATCAGCGGCGCAAGGAGCGAGTTGTTTTTATCGCCGCTAACAGTTTATGCTAATTAGCCAAACGGTCTTAAGTTTCGTTTCTGTAAAACGTAAACAAATGTGATCAGAGCTGAATGATCTGATCAAACGGGCTGATGTGTCTATAGTGTTTATGGTTTATATGTTGTAAAGTTGAGTTTATTTATGCAGAAGATTTGAATGAAGAATCTGCACAGTGGATTGTGGGAGATCTCGTAGCTCCTTAGCTTCTTTATGCTAAAGGAGCTCCACGGTTTGTATTTTTCCTGGTTTATGAAATTGATTTAAGTTCATTTTTGCGCCTGCGCATTTGTAAGATTATGTCAAGAAACCGGGACACTCCATTTGATCATGTACACGCGGATATGAGTGTCCCGGTTTCTCAGTGCTCATGTAAACACAGTAACACGAATACTGACATAACCGGGATATGGCTAATAACCGGGTTATTGATGTGCATGTATACGCACTCAGTGAGTTTTAGAGTTTTAGAGTTTTCACACACGAGGACAGTTCAGATCAATATTGTTCAGATGCAGTTTTGTGTTGAAATACTGTGTGTAAAATCAGAGGTTATAGTTTTTGGCCCTAGCTCCCTAAATTCTTCTTCTTCTGTAGACCTGGGTTCATTAAACCATTTAGTGAAGCCAGTTGTTACAAATTTAGGAGTCAAAATGGACCCAGATCTAAAACTTGATCACCAAATTAGTGCTGTTGTAAAAGCTAGTTTTTTCCAGCTAAGACAACTGGCCAAAATTAAGCCTATTTTGTCAATGGAACATTTTGAAACTGTCATACATGTGTTTGTGACGACTAGATTGGATCACTGTAATGCACTTTATGTTGGTGTCAACCAAAATGCACTTTCCCGGTTGCAACAGGTCCAAAACTCAGCGGCTCGACTTTTAACTGAAACCCGGAAACACAAGAGCGTCTCACCTGTTTTAGCTTCTCTCCATTGGCTCCCAGTGTCTTTTAGAGTCGATTTTAAAATTCTTTTATTCACTTTTAAGTGTTTGCACGGCCCAGCGCCCTCCTGCCTCACTGACTTGATCCACCCTTTTGTCCCCTCTCGCACTCTCAGGTCTGCAGACCAACTCCAGCTCACCGTCCCAAAAACTAAACGTAAACTTTGTGGGGACCGTGCATTTTCTGTTTCTGCCCCTCGGCTCTGGAACCAGTTGCCATTAGTGATCAGAGGCCGAGTCTGGACCTGTTTTTAAATCACTCTTAAAAACGTATCTTTTTTCACTGGCTTTTAATAAGTGACATGTATATCTTGTCGAGTATTTTGCTGTTTTTTATGTTTTTAATGATTGTATTGTATGTGTATCATATATTTTCTTCTATTGTCTGTCCTGTGTTTGTGTACAGCACTTTGGCGAACTGTAAAGTTTTTAAAGTGCTTTATAAATAAAGTTGGTATGGTACTGTGAATCCTCATGTTTTTGAGTTTGGTTTGAGAAAATAGAGAGTCCTCCCGAGTTAAATTTTTTGAGAATGTGTCGTCCCAAAAACCAGAGCTACAGTAACAGCAGAAATATTAAATGAAGTAAATCAAAACCTGGAACTGAAATGCACAATGTTTTATTATAGCCTAAAATCTCGTCTTCATTTTCACGTCATTCTCGTTGATCCGATCTCGTGTCTTGTCTCGTCTTGTGGAATTTGTATCTCGTCCCACCTCTTCCCCTTCCAGGCCAATATAAAAATGTCACATATGAGTCGCAAACCTATTTACTGCTTGATCACTGCTGGTACGTGGACTTATCACCCTTTTATTTAGAATATCTGAGTGAATATTTATGACTATTTAGTAGTGCTGTCAAAAATATCATATTACTAACGAGTTAATGCCAAACAATTTTAATGCTGTCGGGTGGGCGTGGTCTGTTTCTTACCTGTCGGGTGGGCGTGGTTTGTTTCTAAACTGTCTAGTGGGCGTGGTCTGTCTCTTACCTGTCGGGTGGGCGTGGTCTGTTTCTATCTGGTGGGTGTGGTCTGTTTCTTACCTGTCTAGTGGGCGTGGTCTGTTTCTTACTGTCGGGTGGGTGTGGTTTGTTTCTAAACTGTCTAGTGGGCGTGGTCTGTTTCTTACCTGTCGGGTGGGCGTGGTCTGTTTTTTACTATCTGGTGGGCGTGGTTTGTTTCTAAACTGTCTAGTGGGCGTGGTCTGTTTCTTACCTGTCGGGTGGGTGTGGTTTGTTTCTAAACTGTCTAGTGGGCGTGGTCTGTTTCTATCTGGTGGGCGTGGTCTGTTTCTTACCTGTCTAGTGGGCGTGGTCTGTTTCTTACCTGTCCAATGGGCGTGGTCTGTTTCTTACCTGTCGATTGGGTGTGGTCTGTTTCTTACCTGTGGGTTCTAGTGGGCGTGGTCTGTTTCTTACCTGTCTAGTGGGCGTGGTCTGTTTCTTACCTGTCGGGTGGGAGTGGTCTGTTTCTTACCTGTCTAGTGGGCGTGGTCTGTTTCTTACCTGTCTAGTGGGCGTGGTCTGTTTCTTACTTGTCTAGTGGGCGTGGTCTGTTTCTTACCTGTCCAGTGGGCGTGGTCTGTTTCTTACCTGTCGATTGGGTGTGGTCTGTGTCTTACCTGTCGGGTGGGCGTGGTCTGTTTCTTACCTGTCTAGTGGGCGTGGTCTGTTTCTTACCTGTCTAGTGGGCGTGGTCTGTTTTTTACCTGTCGGGTGGGCGTGGTCCGTCCCGTGTGCAAGTCCAGGTCCAGGTACTCGATTGGTTTGTCTCGGTGTCGCCGTAGTAACGGGCTGCAGCTGACTCCGCCCTCTGAGGCTCGGTGCAGCATCAGCCGCAGCGACTGGACACAAACAAGAGAACAGAACAGTTTAAAGCCACACTGTGTAACATTTCTGCTGGAGGGTCCATCAAATGCTTTTCCCCACGGAGATGTTATTGCTTTATCTGGAATGTTCCGCAGTGTGGCATTAAACCTTTCTAACTTCACGGAGACCAAGTTACAGGTCAAGTTGCTGTATGTCTTTCAAGGTATTAAAAAAAAAAAAAAGTAGAACTGTTTAATGTCACACTGTGGAACCAGACCTAAAACCAGGACCAAACCAGGACTAAACCAAGACTAAACCAGGACTAAACCAGGACTAAACCAAGACTAAACCAGGACTAAACCAAGAGAAAACTAGAACTAAACCAAGAATGAACCAGGACCAAATCAGACGTAAAACCAAATCCAAACTAGGACCAAACCAGGAGAAAACTAGGACTAATCTAGGACAAAACTAGAACAAAACCAAGAATAAACCAGGCATGAACAAGGACTAAATCAGGACCAAACCAGGACTGAACCAGACCTTAAACCAGCACCCAACTAGGACCAAAACCAGGACTAAACCAGGAAAAAAACAGGACTAAACCTGGACAAAACTAGGACTAAACCAAGAACAAACCAGAGCTAAACTAAGAATAAAACCAGGATCAAACCAGGACTGAACCGGGACTAAACCAGGAACAAACCAGACCTTAAACCAGGACCAAACTAGGACCAAACCAGGACTGAACCAGGACTAAATCAGGACTAAACCAGGACAAAACCAAGAATAAACCAGAGTTAAACTAAGAATAAAATCAGGACCAAACCAGGACTGAACAAGGACAAAACTAGGATTAAACCAGGACTAAACCAGGCCTTAAACACGGACCATAGTAGGACCAAACCAGGACAAAGCTAGGACTAAACCGGAACTAAACCAGGACCAAAACAGACCTTAAACCAGGACCCAACTAGGACCAAAACCAGGACTGAACCAGCACCAAACCAGGTCAGAATGTGTGTTTTTCTAGGTATTTTTGAGCTGTAAAACCACCTGTAATTGAATAAATGTAAAATACAGCTGTTTAAAGTCACACTGTGGAACATTCCAGGCAGAGGAATGATGTCTCCAAAGAAACGAGCAGGTGACGGACCCTCCACCATAATGACAGTTATTTGCAGACGTGTTTTTAACGTCCAAAAACTCTTTCACTCTTTGCTTTTATTATTGGTGAAAGTTTGGCGTTACCGATTCGCCGCTGCTGAAGCTGAGGTTGGACGTTGTCATGGCGACGTAGTTGTCGTCGGGCTCGGAGTCGGAGGACGGAGACGAGCTGTGGGCGCTGCAGGGGGCGTCGTCACGGCGACAGGACGGGCTGACAGAGACACAGAGGAGAGGTCGGGTTTACGTTCAGGAGACTTTTCTCACAACGTCCGGGAGTGTAAGACGACTCGAAATAAGAAAGTAAAATGATCTGCCAGTGGAACGAAACTTTTTGTGCTTAAAATATGAAAATACATCTTTGCTACACTTAAAATAAAATAAATAAAAAAAAGAAAAGAAACTAAATCGACTGTTGCTTGACTTAAGAAAAGCAAACTTATTCCATTAGTAGATCATTTTACTTTTCAAGTTTAATCAACTCAAATAAAATAAATTGTTCTTAATTTAAGTCATTTTAACTTATGTAGATATTGTTTTTTTTTTTTTTTCAAAGTGTAACATTAGTGAACTTCTGAGCAAATATAATGTTATGTTCATGAATAAAACAGAAGGAACTTGTTCACTCAGACTCATTCTACAATTAAAATTTAAAAAATCTATTTCATGATGTGGATATTTGCACAGACGTGTTCTGAAGTTTTCTTAAACTGTTTGTGTCATTCCAGCCCTTTTCAATTCACCTGAAGTTGCCTGCAGTGTCCTTAAACATCCACAAGAGGGCAGCAAACAACAACAAATGAGACAGATATTTTGTTACAGGTCCCGTAGAGTTTATGACACAGGACAGATAAATGTGAAAAGGAGAGAAGAGTGGGGAGAGACATACAGTGCTGATAAAAGAAAAAGAAAGACTTACTCCCGTGTGAATGTTCGAGTGACGGGCGAGCGCACGGGGGGGCGGGACTTCCTGCCAGTCCTGCTGCTGCACCGACGCCATGTCCAACGGAGCCGGTCTCACTGGAACAATACACACGTACAAAATGAATAAATAAAAAGTACAAGAATAAATAAAAGAATGTGTTTTGTAAAGAATACCTTTTGTTTTCTGTGTCGGGTCTGAGTCTGGTTTCTCTGACGTTGAGGTCACACTGACTCCTGCAACATGGAAAATATCTGAACAATGCAAAAAAAAATACTTTTTTTAATTTATTTTTGTATTTAAAAATACAGTGTCCCAAAAGCTCAACCTGAAAACTGAACAAAAATAAAACATGACATATAAAATCTTCATCTGTTTCTGTACATTCTGTGAAAATTTGAGGTGATTTCAACAAGAATTGCCAAATTTTGATGTCAATTTTTTGGGATACCCTGTTAAGACTGTGATCCATGTTTTCATCTGAAGGACTGAGAATTTTCAAAACAATAACGACGTGTGACAGTTTGGGCGACAAACTTTTTTTTTTTTTTTTACTGATAGAAATGACATAACCTTATGTGTAAACCATGACATGTGATGCACATTTGAGGATGATACAAAATCAGTTTTTGGGAGTATTTCAGCCAACACGTGTCAAACAACAAAATTTAAATTCTACAAATTTTTTTTTTTTTTTATGTCTAAAATTAAAGATTACTCATCTTTAATCTCTTATTTAAGTAGGATAAGGTTTTAAAAAGTTTAAAGTGCCTTGTGACGAGGACACACGCTGCTGTGGACAGGCAGTGTGCTGAGGTTGTGTGTAGTGGTGTGTGTGTGTGTGTAGTGGTGTGTGTAGTGTGTAGTGTGTAGTGGTGTGTAGTGGTGTGTGTAGTGGTGTGTGTAGTGGTGTGTGTAGTGTAGTGTGTGTGTAGTGTGTGTAGTGGTGTGTGTAGTGGTGTGTGTAGTGTGTGTAGTGGTGTGTGTAGTGGTGTGTGTAGTAGTTGTGTGTAGTGGTGTGTGTAGTGGTTGTGTGTAGTGGTGTGTGTAGTGGTGTGTGTAGTGGTGTGTGTAGTGGTGTGTGTAGTGGTGTGTGTAGTGGTGTGTGTAGTGGTTGTGTGTAGTGGTGTGTGTAGTGGTGTGTGTAGTGGTGTGTGTAGTGGTGTGTGTAGTGGTGTGTAGTGGTGTGTGTAGTGTGTAGTGGTGTGTGTAGTGGTGTGTGTATGGTGTGTGTAGTGGTGTGTGTAGTGGTGTGTGTAGTGGTGTGTGTAGTGGTGTGTGTAGTGGTGTGTGTAGTGGTGTGTGTAGTGGTGTGTGTAGTGGTGTGTGTAGTGTGTGGTGTGTGTAGTGGTGTGTGTAGTGGTGTGTGTAGTGGTGTGTGTAGTGGTGTGTGTAGTGGTGTGTGTAGTGGTGTGTGTAGTGTGGTGTGTGTAGTGGTGTGTGTAGTGGTGTGTAGTGGTGTGTGTAGTGGTGTGTGTAGTGGTGTGTGTAGTGGTGTGTGTAGTGTGTGTGTAGTGGTGTGTGTAGTGGTGTGTGTAGTGGTTGTGTGTAGTGTGTGTGTGGTGTGTGTAGTGTGTGTGTGGTGTGTGTATGGTGTGTGTAGTGGTGTGTGTAGTGGTGTGTGTAGTGGTGTGTGTAGTGGTGTGTGTAGTGGTGTGTGTAGTGGTGTGTGTAGTGTGTAGTGGTGTGTGTAGTGGTGTGTGTAGTGGTGTGTGTAGTGGTGTGTGTAGTGTGTAGTGGTGTGTGTAGTGTGTGTAGTGGTGTGTGTAGTGGTGTGTGTAGTGGTGTGTGTGCGCGGTGTCCGCTGGCTCCACACAAACGCACAAACTACACTGACAAACAACACATGCTCCCGCACACCGGTTCAAGTTTATTGCCGACAGCAGTGGCTGTAATGAAACGCGATCACACTCGACGACTGTCAGACCTCAAGTCCGTGACAAGACCGAGTCCAAATGCCAAAAAAAAGACCATTAAAAAACGGTCTTGAGTTTTATGACACCACTTTGTTGTGATGACATTTACGGCCGCGCAGCTCACACTGGACAACAGTTTTCTAACAGAACATTTGTTTCTTTATGAAATCGTTTTAGATCAGGGGACACCAACCTGTTGCTCATGAACATATTCGTATTGTTCTAAATAACTCAAATTTAATTTCATTAAATGTCTTTTACCAAATCTGCTCTTACTGCAGACAATGTGAACAAGTTTGTTTTTCTGGACAAAAATCTGAAGCTTGAGTAAAAGTTCACGCTGAAAATGTTAGTTCTGCTCTTTTGAAAAGTTTTGTTTACTGTTTACAGGGAATTTATTTTTTTTATAATATTTCAAACATTTGTTGCTTATTTGAGAATATTTGATTTCACTTATTAATTTTATCAAGCAGCACTTTGACTTTACTTTCCTGTGTGTATAATGTTCAAACTAAAAATTCCAAACAGAACCAAAAGTGAAACGAACCGTGACCTCAAAACAGAGGAACGTACTGAACCGAGAGTTTTGTACCGTTACACCCCTAGATATTTACCACTGTAAACATGTCATTGTCTTTGTGCACTAATAAATAGAGAATAGTTGTACAAATCTGAGGCTCTGATATTTACTCCATTTCTTGCGACCTCTAAAATGAGTAGGTCTGCGTTTTTGTTTTGTAAAGATAGATCACCAGAGGAAAAAGGATGGAGACCCCTGTTTTAGATCAATATTGTGGTTTAAAATGTCACAGTTAGAACAGAATGATCCACATGAGTCAGAAATTACGACTATCGAAACACAAACACTTCAGGTCTGATAAAGTAAAGCGCGTTATTATCACTTTCACTCTGACGTTGATTCTGTATTTTCCAGAAAAGCGTCGAAAACGTCGTACTCCGCGTGTTTCTCGCTCTCACCTTTGCGCGGCTTCAGGTTGCGGTGGATGGGCGGGGGCTCGTTGCCGGGGGCGACGGCGGGACTCCCTCGAGGGGGCGGAGTCACGGGGGACGTGCGGAAGCCCATGTGAGCGGGGGGCGGGACCTGGCGGCCCAAAGACGAGGAGTCGCACGGGGCGGGGGGAGGGGCGGGGCCATGACGGCGGGCGGCAGCGGCGTCATGGAAACGTAGTTGGCTTCGTGAGGCGGGAGAGAGGAGGGAGGGGCGCCGGATCTGTGGAAGAAAGAGCAGATAGTCAAAATACTGAGATCTGACAGTTAATATCTGTTTCATACCATTACTAGTCCTATTAAAACACTATTGTACGTCACTTTAGTATCAAGAGGAGTCGCCCTCTGCTGGTGCATGCTAACTGTAGGCACCGCTCTGTCTGAAGCTCTGTGTGTCCGAGCAGGTCTGTCCCTAAGAACACCGTCCCCGGGGAGAGAATGTGAAGACGCACACGCCTGTTTCGTTATCTGCTGCACTCCACGCACTGAACCCTTTCATTACCAAACGAACACTAAACTCAGGGTCTGTTTACACGAGAATGTTTTGTGGGTAAAAATGACAAAATATTTTATGGGAAGTGTCTTTCGTTTAGCGCAGGGGTGTCAAACATCCGGCCCGGGGACTGGATCTGGCCCACCAAGACCTTTAATCTGGCTCTTGGCTGATTTTCTACTCAAATATTTTAATTATATTTTAAAACCTGAAGACAGAATTTGCAATTTTTCGCACACGATTCACAGTCGAAACCTCTGATAAATGAAATAATAGATTTACAGTTTCTACTTTTGTGAGCAGGTTTCCTCAGTAATGAAAATTAATAAAACAAATCTGCGCTCAACACATGACACACAAACACTTGAATGACATTCTGAAGACAGCAGCTCCTCAGGACATGGTGCCTGATGTTGATGTACTTGTGCAGACTAAAAGATGCCAATTTTTTAGCGGCAAAAAGAAAACATGACTAAATTTTATGAAATGCATACAAGTTCATGTTAAAACATTGTGTTGAAATTGCATTTTTCAATTGTTGTTGTTAATAATATTATAATATTTTGTCAAAGAAAGAGTTCATCAATTCAAAAAGATTTCTGTAATAGATTTGTGTTTCTCTGCACAAATATTTGAACTTATTGTTATTTTTGGGGTTTATATGACATGAGTTTTCTGATCCGGCCCCTTTGGGATCAAAGTCGGTTGGACACGACCCCCGGACCAAAATGAGTTTGACACCCCTGATTTAGAAGGTGATGGCGTTTTGGGGCTTAAAAATGCAAAAATCTGAAACCACCCTCCAGAGTATCCAGTTGAATAGGCTCTGCCGTGGCATTTCCGTCTACACTGACCAAGACTTTGGTCAGATGTACTCAGGTCACGTACACATTTACGTCACTTACATACAGGACACAGAAACATTTCAGATGGCATGCATACACAATCGAATTCCACATGTTTTTGCGTCACCCACTCGTCTAAACACAGAATAAAAAGTGAAGACACGATGCCACTTTTGCGTCTTCTGCTCAGACCCTCATCATATAAACGTAGACTTTATTTTTCATAACCTCTCCAGTGTGTTCTGCCGCTACTAAGGGTGCACACTCAGAAGCGCCAGTTTTGCCAATCTAAATCATGCTAAATTGATCATTTACTTTTCATTTACCCTCAGGCTGATGTACAGTAAATGTCACTGGGACGTGTGTGGGACGATACCTCGGGGCGATGGGAGGTTCTGTGGTGGCGGCGCTCATGGGAACGTAGTTTTCATCGGCCTCATCTTCCTCAGAACACACACTGCCCAACGGAACGAGCCCCTTGTTCAGCTGAAGAAGAACACACCAGAAGATAAATGTGCAGGTTTGTGTTTTAAACATATGTGAATGAAACAAAACACAACTTCAGGTCTGTTTGCGACGAGGAAAAAACGTTAGAACACAGAACAGAAAATAGTGGAAAAAGAAAAGTTTGTTGGTGTAAAAGCAGAAACTCCAGAAAGAACTTACAAAATATGTGTTGAAACTCTCACTGAACTCAAAGATGCTCGCTCGGTCCGACACAGAGCGAGGAGTGGACGAAGATTCTGAAACACAAACAGCAAAAAAACACAGTGAGTGTGTTTACAGCACATCGGTGTCCCGGTTCTGATCAGGTTTTTTGAGTGTCCCAGTTTCGTCATGGTGCATGTACAGTATAGGCATTATCCCGGTTTCAGTATCCCAAAAAAGGCATTATTCCATTTATGAGAAACTGAGATAATGTAGCTGTTATATTTCGATAGTAACTGGGATACTGTGACATGTAAACGCAGTATCCTGAATACTGCAACATAAAGTTGAGTCACATGCGCCCAAAAGACAAACACGTTTCAGGCCCCGTCCACACTAGTCCATATTTGGATCATTTTCATTGTAGTTGCAGTGTTGTTTCACACTAATCCGATGGAAAACGGCTCCAGCTTCCACGAATTCATGTTGGTCCAGATGTGATGGGGACTGTGTGACTCCTGAAAACACTGATCCTCTGATGTAGGTCTGTCACTGTCAAGTCATTCACCCACAAAACACTAAGAGACACAACATCTGTCCATTCATATAAACGGTCTATGCGTATGATCGTACGCAAAGTTTAACATGAACCACCTCCAACACGACAGAAACACAGAACAGACTCACCATCAGCAGAACACCCCTCTGTCACAGAAAGAACACTCATATTCCACTGAGTCGTGTCCTTTAGTCTGATAGAAGTTGAACCACATCAGCGACACAAGGAAAGAGCTGCTTTTATCAGAGCGATTAGTTTATGTAAATGAGACATGTGGTTTTAAGTTTCATGTCTGTAAAACATAAACAAATGTGTCAAAGCTGAATTATAATGTCAAACGGGCTGATGTGGCTCTACGGTGGTTATGTTTATATGTTGTAAAGTTGAGTGCATTTAGGCAGAAGATTTTAGTGAAGAATCTGCTGCAATATAGAGCTTCAATAGTGTTTGGAAATGTTTGGTTTGATGTGTGCAGTGGATTGTGGGACTTCAGAGCTCCTCACGCTGGTTAGAACCTCCTGAGTTTCCTCTGCCAAAGGAGCTCGTGGTTGTTTGTATTTTTCCTGGTTTATTAAATATATAATTTTGGTGCTTGCGCATTTGTAAACTTATGTCAATAAATCCCGAAACCTGAGCTACAAACAGCGGGGCTAATGCTAACGGCTAATGCTAACGGCTAATGCTAACGGCTAATGCTAACGGTTAAAGCTAGCGGAGTGAATGAACAATGGATAATACTAAGCCGCGGGCCAAAGTTCACGTTATTCGAGCTGGAAAACTTTAATCTGAAATCCTTGAAGAAAGACGCTTTGTTTGGTTTGTGCTCAGGTCGAGTTCTGGAATTTGAAGAGGAGGGCACCGGGTTCAGGCGTGAAAAAAAAAAAAAACTGTCGATGTTTGTACTTTGTAAGCGGCGATTTGTGTTGGAGTTTAATGGTTTAATATTTTGCCAGGGGAAGTTTAGACAATTTACTGTATTTCACTGCATTTTAGAGCTTCTCCTAAACCACAGCTCAATGTGTAGGCTATATTTATTTTTTGTTTTTTGTTTTTTTTTTCCTGACAGTGTCTACGTCCTGCTCCTGTCACCTCGCACACACAGGAGCTTAGGACGAACTCTACAGACTTTAGCAAATGGACTGAACCAGGACTAAACCGGTCTCAGTCCTGGTCTGGTCCCAGTCTCAGCCCAAACCCAGGACTAAACCAAAACTGAACCAGGACTGAGTGTGGAGATGGGCCCGGAGGTGCCCCCGTGTAGACTGTCAGGTGATCGGGACTGAAACCGGGACCAGACTGGGACTGAGACCAGGACTGACACCAGTTCAGTCCTGGTTTAGTCCTGGTTCAGTCCAGCATCAAGCCGTTATCCGTTTTTTTTTCCATTTTTCATTTAAACACAAAATCGCAAACTGCAAAAACAAATCATTATCTGTCTGTTTTGTTTTTTCATTTTGGTTTTGGAGACAAATAATAAAGAAAATAGTTGTTTTTTCATTTTCTTTTTTCTTTTATTTTGAAAAACAAATGAACCAATGAAACAAGGATTTTTAGCCTTTATCTGGACATTATCCTGTATTTATCTTGTATTTATGATGAGATGCTGCTGCTGAGGTGAGTCTGTCCCCTAGTTCGCGACACTGCAAACTTTTCCAGCTACGATTTATGTACGCATCAGGTTTTCATCAAATAAAAAGTGGAGTTTGTTCTGTGTCTCCACAAAAGCTGACTTTGCAGAGGCAAGAAACATAAATTTTAAAGTGAAAAAATGCATAGTGTCCTCAAACGGTTGATGTTCGAAAACTTTTATTAATTTTTTAAATTTTATTTCAGCAAAAGGCCTTTATCTGTATATAACATGGTTGCCAGCCCAGATCAGAGTCCTGCACCGGGTCTATTTTGTGGACACCCAAATAGTTGCTGAAACGGTCGGGTCACGTGAATCAAATGAACGACGAACGAGAGAAAAAACTTGACTTGTTTCCAGGGCGTCTGTTGCCCTGGAAACAAGTGCCCGGTCCCGGTCCTTTTCCAGAACGATGGACCAGACTGAGAGAGACTTTAGTATTTTTATTACATAAAACCATCAGTGGAGGAGATCGACTCAACGACTCCTGGTTAAGTCCTGGTTTAGACCTGATTCAGTCTTGATGTAGTCCAGGTGCAGGACTCTGGCCCAGGTGCTCTTATCTCCACCTCTTACCTGAGTTTGTGCGTCCTGGCAGAGTGGTCGTGTTGCTCCTGTTCTGTCCGGCGGTCTCTCCAGCGCCCCCCTGTGGTTCGGCCCCAGATCGTGGGAGCGCGGCCGGCCTCGCGGCGCTCTCGGGCAGGGCCGGGATCGCCGCGGGTTTGGGGGGCCTCGGCGGCGGTTGGGGAGCGACAGCCTGGACCTCGGCCGGGGTGAGGGAGTCGACGCTGGGGGTGGAGGACGGGCGACGCAGGCACCGGGGCATCTGGTACACGCCGGGGGGGACGGGAGGGGTGAGCGGGCGGGCGTCTCCGGACAGGTGGACAGGGGCGGCACGCAGGTGCAGGTCCAGGGAGTGTTTTCGTGGGTGAGGCGACGGGTGACAGCGAGATCTGGACGAGGGTCTGTCCAAGGTCCTACAGAAACGAAAAAAACAAAACAAAACATGAAAATATCAAGATTTTAAAAATCTGTGTCGTTCATTCATTTGTTTTTCAAAATGAAAAAAAAAAAAAAGAAAACCTGAAAAAAAAAAGAAGTTTTTCTTTCACTTGGACTGGACTACTTGGACCTCCAGTCCCTGGTTCATGGTTCAGGCTTGTTTGAGTACTGGTTTGGTCAGTCCAGTTTTAGTCCTGGTTTAAACTTGTTTTAGTTCTGGCTTAGTCCTGTTTTAGTCCTGGTTCAGTCTGAATTATTATTTCTGTGTAAACTCCAAGAAAAATATTTTAATTTGGAACTCTTAATTCTTAATTTAAAAACCTGATGTAAACTTTATGGACAGTTTTCAGAGTTTACCCTGGTCTGTATGGATCCGGCCCAGAGTCCAGGGACTGGCTGAAACCCTGGGCGGTCCAGGGGGCGGTCCAGGGGGCGGTTCTGTGTGAGGAGGAGGGAGGAGGAGGAGGAGGGGGGAGGAGCGAGGGCGAGGAAGAGCAGGAGGAAGAGGAGGAGGTGGCGATGCACGGTCCAGGGAAGAGCTCGCTGTAGTCTGTGTCCAACGACAGGGACGAACCTGCCGGGGGTCTGTGGAAAACAACAACAACAACAACAACATGAACGCCGAGTCAAAGCGGAAACGAGCGAGTCACATGTTCACGCGTTTCCATGGAGACGCAACACACACATCAGGAAATACTTGCAAGGAGATAAGATAAAATAATCCTGTTTACATGCATCACGAATTTTGGACTTCCGGTCATCATGCAATTCATACTGGGAAGGATCCTCCGAAAAAGTGAGCATCAAACCTCCATGTTTCTATTGTCAAAGTCGATCTTTTCAAGTCTTTTGAACCATATCACTTTTGGTTTCTAGGTTCTGATATTGTCATATTTTAGTTTTGGGATTCGGACATCGTAATTGTGTGGTTGTTGGATCCTAACAGCGGAAAACGACTCGAGAAATTGTGTTTGTGAACTTCATAAATGCAAAAGTGAATCAGATGTGTGTGACTCAAACCTCCGTTCAAACTGTTTCTCTTCCCAATGGAATTGAAAAATAGTGAAAGGTGAAGGTGATGGGCAGGATTGATCCACAGGAAGAACCAAAAAGGAAACATTTGACTGACTAAGAAATCATCCCGAGTTTACAGAGAACATTTTGTATGTGGAGTGACGACAAAACAAAATCCTGATCCCTCGCTCAACCTCGTTTATGAATTTAAAAATTCAACGCCAAAGTGAAAGGCTCCAACTGTTCACCAAGAAACACCTTCTACTGCAAAGACCAAGACGTGATGTTTCTGTAAAACCAGGGGTTTCAAACAACTGGGCCGGGGGCTGGATCCAGCCCTCTGAGACCTTTAATCTGGCCCTCGGCTGATTTTCTACTAAAATATTTTAATGATATTTTATATTAAAATCGTGTTAATTTTCTGTGGTGTTTATCACAGCAGCGTCTCCAGCGTCTCTGTACGTGGCCCCTCCCACCAGAGCAGCACAAATGAAGACTTGTCTCTTTCCAAACGCTCTTAAAGGACGATCGTTTTGACTGTTGACCGTGACACCCTCATCAGAAAAATGTCCAACATGAGAAAAGTGGAGCCGAGTGCAGGATTTTACAACAAAAATGCACTTATTCCTATTTACATACAAGTTGAAATTGTATTTTTCTTACCAATATTATAATATTTTGTAAAAGAAAGAGTTCATCAATTAAAAAAGATTTCTGTAATAGATTTGTGTTTCTCTGCACAAATATTTGAACTTATTGTTATTTTTGGTTTATATGACATGAGTTTTCTGATCCGGCCCCTTCGGGATCAAAGTCGGTTGGATACGGCCCCCGGACCAAAGTGAGTTTGACACTCCTGATGTAAAACCACAAGAACAAGAAAGTGCAAGCTCAGTCTGTTTGGCTTCTCGCTTAACAAACAGGATTTGCGTTTCTGTCCAAATGTTTTGCACCACGTAAGAACCAGCCACGGTCCTCGAGCAGAGAGGACAGGCCCGGACAGCGCGTTCTCGCTTTTTCTGCAGGAAGAGGACGACACGGAACCGCTCAGACTCAGTCCATTGCGCTCTGGTGTTGCTCCTCCTCGTCTGGAACCTGGACATGGAGGACGGAGTCTCTGGACCGATCTGACCAACGCGCTCGGAGGACGACACAAGACCAAAGACCGGAGCCCCTCCCGTGTCTTTATCGCTGTTGCTGCTGCTGTTGCTCGAACTCCAGGCTCATGTGGTGAGTTTGTACAAAGTTCTGCATGCTGCTGTTTTATGAGTTCCTGATGATAAGTTGGAATGCGGACGACCCACGGTTTTAACGGGGAAACATCAGTACCTTTCGCAATTGGAGTTACCGATGTTTACCAAGGGAACAGAGGTGCTGGGGAACATTGGGCTGACCCCAAAATGGATGCTTATTTTTACCAGAAGATAAACATTCACGAAACGTCAATTGGACCAATTTTGGTTTGTTTGTCGGTGTGAAAGCGGACCACACTGATGCAGACCAAATAATCAAACTATCGGTGTGAAAATGCCCTTAAACGCTTTTAACAACGTCATAATGGTGTTCACTTGTCACTAAACACCAGAAAAAAAAAAAAAAACAACATTATGTTGTCTTGAACTGCACTATCTTCTCGTGTTTTACCTGGAGTGGCTCTGGCAGTTGGACAGCCACAGGTACTCTTCTTCCTCCTCCTCCTCCCCGGGGCAGGGCTCTCTGCTCGGGGTCGAGGTCCTGATGCTCACAGGGTCATACGGCGGAGGGACGGAGACGGAGGACGGGAGGAGAGGCGGAGGTCCGGAGGAGGATGAAGAGGCTCGTCTGTCGGGAACTACGGCACAAACACAAACACAAAGACAGCAGACGTGAGCCGGTGTTTGGGTTTGGACAGTTTCAGTCGTGTCAACAGGACAAAAAAGTGAAATAAAAAGCCCAGGATCATGTAGCACAGCTTCAGAAAAACATTTAAAGGGTCCATCTGAAGCAAAATCAACTATTAAGATCTTTCTACCTTCTAAAGGGCCGTTCACACCAAAGCGTCAAAAAACACCTTAACGTCTCTATTTGGAGCCTTTGCATTTGAGTTCAGATGCCCCCGACGTGCGTCTTTGACGCCGTGAACAGACGGGACAAAAATACTTGACGTGCGTCCATTGCCCTGGAAACAAGAGCCCGGTCCCGGTCTTTTCCTGAAACAATGTCAGACCAGACTGAGAGAGTGTTTTTATGACATAAAATATCAGCGGAGGAGATCGGGTCATATATATATTTATACTCCAATAATGACACTGGATCAGTCCCGGTCTAGTCCTGGTCTAATACCGGTCTAGTCCTGGTCTAATTACGGTCTAGTCCCGGTCTAGTCCTTGTTTAGTCCCGGTCTAGTCCTTGTTTAGTCCCGGTCTAGTCTTGTTTAGTCCCGGTCTAGTCCTTGTTTAGTCCTGGTCTAGTCCTGGTTAGTCCTGGTCCTGGTCCTGGTGTAGTCTTCGTGATCGACTCGGTGATTGTGGTGTATATATTTACACTCCACTCATGTTTGTGGCTCTCGCTCTGGTTCTGGGGTTTTTCTTCCTGATAATAACGTCGCTGCATCACTGGATACTCGTCCCTGATTGGTCGACGCGGCTCGTCTGACGCGAAAAGTTCAGCATTTTCAACTTCTTGACACTGACGCCTTGGAGCCATGTCTAGAGCACCGACGCCAAAACGCTCAAGACGCACTGTGCTGACGCCGAAAACGCGCCGCAAAAACGCAGGACGCTCTAGTCGCGCGTCCACATAGACTTTACATTGAAACTGGACCCTTTGACGCCTTGGTGTGAACGGCCCTCAAGAGTGATGTGTGGGCCTTGTATTTGTCGCCCAAGTGGTTTTTAGATTGATTCAGTGTTTTTTTTTAACAAATTGCAGCATATTTCTCTCACCCTCCCACGTGACAATGAACTAAAGCTGCTACAACGATGACGCAGCAGATACACCTATGACGTGTTTGACGTGGCAGAAAACGCTTCACACCCGCCCCACCCCCCTCCCCCGCTCCACCACCTCTGCCCACTCACACACCGTCCTGGTCTGCACGTACACGTCTGCTGTTCTGTGTTATTAGGCCCGAGCCCCGACAGGGCGTAGGGCCTATTGCTTCCGCTCAAGCGGAGCGATGGGAGCGACGTGCGCATGTCGAATGTGACAAACGACATGCAACTATGTCCACGGTCGCCCCCAGCACGAACAGCAGTATCCCAGTAACCCACGCCCAAGGCCTGGCTCATATTTACTACTGCTAAAATGAATGGAATGTCAATGGAAGGCGATGGGTGACCTCACGAGATGGCGAATGACGAGCGCCTCAGTGCCCGTCACTCACCAATGACCCCACGGTGACGTGGGGGAAGGTCGAGAGCTTTCAAAAAACGTATAATATGTTGTTCTAAAGTTTTCGGATATATTGTTTTTGCTCGAATTATTATTATTATTATTTTATTTTATTTTATTTTTATTATTCTTCTGCTCTTTGAGCTCTAATTTGACCCCCTAAACACGTTCAAAAACTCACCAAACTTGGCACAATATTCAGAAGTGGCGAAAAATTCGATAAAATATAGGTTTCGTGCACGGGCATAAAAAAATGGCGACACAGCGCCACCTGGAAAAGTCAAAAATTTCGCGTCTATGGGAGATGTCCCAGGTCAACTTTGTCCTAGAGCCACGAAATTCGGGACACACATTCGTCATGTCAAGACAAACAAAAAATATTATTATGGCCACGCCCCCTGACAAACCAGAAGGCGGCCATCTTGGATTGAAATTTGAGTCCGCGTTTTCGCTGACATTGCGTTTGAACGAACTCCTCTGAAGGCGCTTCACCCACAGGCCTGAAAATCACCGTACATCATCTAGACAAGTGGAACATCTAAAGTTAGCTGATTTTTTTTGATAACTGTCACGGTTTACGTGCGGCAAAGCCGCAAATTTCGGTAAAAATTTCGCCTAAATTCAAGGTGACATTATTGTTCCTGTTCACACAGACTTAGTCCGATTGTGCTGAAATTTGAATCACTAATGTGTGATCTCAGTCTGAATATAATACACTATAAAACATATGAAAAGTGAACACTATAGCGCCCCCTAGCATAGACATGAAACGTCAACATTGTCGGATCTGCACCAAATTTGGGAATTACATTTTATGCATGATTACGAGTAAAAAAGTATATTATGGACATGGGGATTTTTTCACTATTGGCCAGCAGGGGCGCAAAGACTCAAAAATTTGGCTCCTATGGGATACGTCCTGGTCAACTTTGTCATAGAGCCATGAAATTCGCTACATACATTTGTCATGTCAAGACAAACAAAAAATGTTATTATGGCCACGCCCCCTGACAAACCAGAAGGCGGCCATCTTGGATTGAAGTTTCAGTCCGCATTTTCGTTCACATTGCGTTTGAACGAACTCCTCTGAAGGCGATTCACCCACAGGGCTGAAAATCACCGTACATCATCTAGACAAGTGGAACATCTAAAGTTAGCTGATTTTTTTTGATAACTGTCACGGTTTACGTGCGGCGAAGCTGCAAAATTTGGTCAAAGTTTTGGCGAATTTCAAGGTGACATTATTTGTTCCTGTTCCCACATACTTAGTCCGATCGTGTTGAAATTTAAATCACTAATGTGTGATCTCAGTCTGAATATAATACACTATAAAACATATGAAAAAACACTATAGCGCCCCCTACCATAGACATGAAACATCAGCATTTTCGGATCTGCACCAAATTTGGGAATTACTTTCTATTAATGACTAGAAGAAAAAACATATATTGCTGACATGGGAATTTTTCAAGGTTGGCCAGTAGGGGGTGCAAAGAACATCTAAAGGCGCACTATGTCATTTTGCCATTTGCAGGCACAGAGTTTGCGGACACGGCGTTTACGGTATGGTGTTGGCGGGGCACACTATTTGCGGGCACGGCGTTCGCGGGCGCGGCGTTCACGGCGTTTGCGGCGGGCGCGGCGTTCGGGGCCGGGCGGGCGAGGGCCGTTCGACGCCGCTTGCGGCTTTAATTTATCTTTATTTTTCGCTTCAAATACACTTTTTGTAATCATGTCCTCGTGGAGAAAGTGTGTATATGGCTGCAATGATCAAATGGTCCAAATTATTTGTCATGTCGACAGAAGAATCAAGACGTGTTAAGTGTCTGGAGTTTATTTCTGGGAACACAGACAAAAAAGAATATTTTTGTTTGCAGGTGACACTTCCCCGAAGACGCTTCAAGAACTACGGGTGTTTTAAAACTGGACTTACAACGAAGCAGAAGCGACACTTTGGAAAAGGATGATGGAGATCCTAGATCTGTAAGTTTACCGTGAGTAAACCGCTGAAGAGAACTAAAAGCAAACTGCAGCATTTATTTTTTAAGATTATCCCACATTTAATTTCAAACTGCATCATCTCTCTTGTTCTACCTGTTTCAGTTTGACAAACGTTACGTCGTCCTACGATATCACACTGATACTAACAACAGACTTAGGGCATTGTTTTATTCTAGTGAGTCGTCTTCAACGCTTCTGCACGAGAACAAAATTACGACACTGATGTTTAGTGGAGCCTGTTCACATTATGACCTCCTCATTTGATCGAACATTATTATTAAGGATCCAAGTTTGTCCAATTGTGCTTCTGTCTCCCCCTCCCTCCCTGAGACGGCGGAGGAAGGGCGGCTCACTCGTCGCCTACGTCACATTTGGAGGGCGGAGCCTGTGCTTTCTCAGGACGGGCGGGGGGAGGAGCAATCGTCGGACATTCAAAGTTCCTGGTCTGCAACTGCTTCCAAGAAATCAGTAAGATTTCATAACTATTGTGTCATGGATGTTCCAAAACCCAAATTGTGTTTGTTTATGTGCAGAAGATACAATGTGAAAAGAATTATTTTACATTAGACGGTACATTTAAGACCAAAATGAGCAGCAGTTACAGAGAGAGGAGCCACGATATTCTAATGTAAGTCAATGGGAGCCAGAGTCAGGAGGAGCCAGAAGAGCCACATGAGAACTTCTGTCCTTTAATCAAATCTGAAGGTGAACCAAAGATGGCGTCTGGTCACCGAAAACACCACGATGCCATCCTGGGTTCACCTCACATTTGTTTAAAGTCTGTGGTTGTGTAAAGATTTACCGTCGTCTGTGGGGTTGAATCCACACAGGAGGCAGATGGACGACACCCAGCGGTTCATGTCCTCTTCAGACTCACAGACGAGGTACCAGACCCGCTCCTCTGTGCGAACGTCGAACACAAAACTGCTCTGGAGCTCCTTCTTGGTGAAGGACAGACCTGCGTCCACCTGAACACAAAGACCACACGGATTTAAATGTCAAATATTAAACTAAACTCTGACTCTCTGAGCTGTAGCCTCCTGTATATTTACACTTTGTGTTGGTCAGGCACTTAAGAAATAGTTTTTGCAGATCATTATTGAATTGTGATTTAATTGTGTTCCATCAAAATGACAAAAAACATAAAACATAAAATGAATGTTTTACGTGGACATATAAATAAAAAAAATTATAAAAATATTATTCTCTGTTTTTGCCTCATCAGGTCCAATCAGCCCAAATAACAAAGAGAATCAATAAAACCACAAGAGTTAAGATCCTGATGTTATAATGTTGTTTAAATGTTGTTTTGTTTCATTCACATGTTTGAGTAAAACTTTACTACATCTGCAAAGCTCAAAATGCGCTGTTGCACCTTGTGATGTCATGTTGTGGCAGTTTTACCTTTAGTTCAGTAGAGATCTGCAATTCCAGGGCTGAAATGATCCAAATGATTCTAGTGAAGGTGTGTGGAGTTTAAAAACACAGTAGAGCTCTTCCTCTATCACCACGTGACATCATGAGTGTTTTAGGTTTGAGAGAAGAACTCAGCCCAGAGTTTTGTCTGTCAGGGGGAGTTAAGGCCTATTCATACTTCATAAGAACTTTGATCTTCAGGTGATAAGAACAAGAACAAAGTTAATTTGAGCTCTGACATTTCATTTTTCAAAAGACGTTCTGCTGCCAAACTGCCCTGCCCCCTCGCTGCCCCGCCCCCTCGCCTGCCCCGTCCCCCCCTGCCCCGCCCCCTCGCTCTGCCCCGCCCCCTCGCTCTGCCCCGCCCCCTCGCTCTGGCTCTATAACGAGGGTTTTATTTTCATCCTCCAGTCTGACCGCTCTTGCTCTTTTTTTTGGTGACCCTTTTGTCTTTCTCAAACTTGTCATGGAGATTTACTCCAGACTTTTCTACACTGATTTTCGTCTTGAGCCTAAAATGTCGTTGATCTCCCTCCATTTGTGCCTCTATCATCCCTGAGCGTCGTGTTGTACAGATGTTTGTATTTTCTCACCATTTCCTCAAAAATGACTCAAAACCATCCCTTTTTTTTGTTTTTTTTTTCTTGCTCTGCACTGGCGAGGAAACAGATAAACCACGCCCACAAAAATAACCAATCAGAGCGAAGATGTGGGACAGAACTGCAGAACTGTCGCAAAAAGTTCTGCTCCAGCTGAGGCGTCGAGAACAAAACACAAGAACTGAACAACAGGAGCTGAACAAACCACATGACGTCATTTTGTTTGTCCAACTCTGGGTGCAAAAGCAAAGTTATGTTCTTATGAAATATGAAAAGGCCTTTACCTGCTCAAAGAGATAAGTTTTGTTTTGTCCCAGAGTTTTGTCTGTCAGGGGGAGTTACCTGCTCACAGAGGTTGAGGTTGATGCTCCTGATGGGTCGTCTGGACTGAGGGTTCTTGTAATACTGGAGCATGTCAGGTTCACCGCTGAGACGACCGCTCCTCAACACGAACCAACGCCGCTTCCACGCCTTAAACACACGAGGAATGAAAATACTGAACCTTTAAAGTAATAGTACTCAAATATAGTAACAACAAAGATACGACCAGTAAAATCAAGACATGAAGTAAAAAAGTACAAACATCAGTATCAAGACTCTGCGGTATAAAGTGAAACACATCACATGTTTAGATCTTCACTGAAAACAACATATTAACATTTTTTATACGTTTCACTTCACTCTCTCTTCCCTTTGCTCTTCAAGCTAAGTCACTCTCCCTTCAGAGCGCCATCCCAACACACTCAGCGTCCACACTCTAATGAAACGTCACATCAGGTTTGTCCAGTCGCTGTGTACAGTTTTGTGTTTTGTGTGAACTGCGGTGCGGGAGCCTGGGGGACGTAGACTCGTGGGCGGAGCCTCGTACACAATCTCACAGCTAACCATGAGAAGGGTCTGAATCGGGCCCGTGAGAGATCGTTAGATTACTCAAACACGCCTGGATGACTCTAAAATATGTCAATACGATCATAAACAATACATTTTGTGGCTTCTTTATCATTATTATCAGTTTGTACGACCATAAACGAAAACAAAACAAACAAAAAAAATCCTTACATTTTTTCATTCCCGTTGTGGTTTCGTACGACAAGAGTGAAAAAACGGAGAGCACACTCAGATGGCTGATGTGCAAAAGCTTTTTTATTTTCACAATAATGTTTCAGCAAAAAAAGCCTTCGTCAGATATTTTTCTTGCTTTGAACCACAGCTCATACACGTTTAGGCACGTTATTTAAAAAAGAAAATAAAAAAGCTTTTCGACATTGGCAATTTTTTCACTTTTGTCTTGCTGCTCATTGAAAGACAAGAATTTTGGTGTGTGTTTTCTGTTTTCTCTTGGTTTATTTTGTACGATCATAAACAATAAACTTTTGTGCCTTCATTAACATTATTATTAGTTTGTACGACCATAAACGGAACAAATAAAAAAGAAAGAAATTGGGTTAAAATTATATTTAGTTTGCATAGTGTGTGCTTTATTTTGCTCTATGTGAATATTTGTAAAATTTTGTGATTAATGTTCAGAAGCAAACACATCATTTTTGAATTTTTTAAACTGTCATGAAAAGGTTTGGGTTAATATATGTTTTTTATTGTTCTTTTTTTTTCCTTCATTTTTTCTTCATTTTTTTAATTAAAACTTTTTTTTCTTAATTTTTTCATAATTTTTTCGAGATTTGTTTTCTTAATTTTTTCTTAATTTTCTTAATTTTTTCTTCATTTTTTTCTTCATGTTTTCTTCATTTTTTTCTTCATGTTTTCTTCATTTTT
Organism: Boleophthalmus pectinirostris; assembly: GCF_026225935.1. NCBI lineage: Eukaryota > Metazoa > Chordata > Actinopteri > Gobiiformes > Gobiidae > Boleophthalmus > Boleophthalmus pectinirostris. The sequence goes on along the minus strand of NW_026571153.1, from coordinate 1,316,040 downwards.
CGAGATTTTTTTCGAGATTTTTTCGAGATTTTTTTCGAGATTTTTTTCTTCTTCATTTTTTCTTCATTTTTTTCAAGAAATGTGTTATCTTTCGTTTATAATGTAGATGTTGTGTGTGTGATTATTGTTTCTCTCTTGGTACAAACTCGAAATAAAAACAAACCAAATCAAAACGTCTTCATGCAGGTTTGTGATGAGGAACAATGTTTGAAAAAGCCGTCTCAGTACGTAACGAGCTCGTATGAAAAAAAGATGTTTTCTAGAATGTTCTGGACCCGACCTCTGACCTCTGACCTCCAAGTGGACGGTCGAGGATTTTTTCTTTTTGTCTGTGGCCAAACAGTTACTAAAACAAACAGGGCTTCGTTGAGTAAGAGTTCACGGTCTGTTACAGCTCGGTAAATATGTCACACATAAGAGTCAGGACCCGAGAGGATTCAACACGTCTTTAGCAAAACCACGACGCAGAAGTTCACAACCAACACGGATCTTTAAAAGAGGAGGAAGAAGTTTTAAAATGGTTCTAATGGTTTAAATTTTAAATGGTTTCAAGACAAGACCAAGACCTCTGAGAGTCAAGACCGAGACAAGACCGAGACTTTTAAAGGACGAGACCGAGACAAGGCCAAGACCTTTGAGGGTCGAGGCTGGGACAAGACTGAGACTTTTAAAGGTCAAGGCCGAGACTTTTAAAGGCTGAGACCGAGACAAGACCGAGACTTTTAAAGGACGAGACCGAGACAAGACCAAGACCTTTGAGGGTCGAGGCTGGGACAAGACTGAGACTTTTAAAGGTCAAAGCCGAGACTTTTAAAGGCCAAGACCGAGACAAGACCGACACTTTTAAAGGTCAAGGCCGAGACTTTTAAAGGCTGAGACTGAGACTTTTAAAGGTCGAGGCCGAGACTTTTAAAAACAGAGACCGAGACAAGACCGACACTTTTAAAGGTCGAGGCCGAGACAAGACATTAATCTGTACTTTGGAACATTCTAGATCAGGGGTCGGCAACTCAAAATTTTCAAAGAACCATATTGGCCCAAAAAAAACAAAAAAACATACCTGCCTGGAGCCTTATATAAGCCTAATATGAAGACGACACAGACTGTCAGTATATTAACTGTATAAGCCGAATATTAAAATGACTGAGTCGGCTACAAATACAAAATGAACATTCATGATACACAAACCCCTTTTGTGACCCTCTCATACTCGCTGCTCCGTCTGTAGCCACTGAAATCAGGTGGTTCGTGTTTATTCCTTTGTCATTTAGGCCCCGTTTACACGTACACGGGGATTTATAAAAACGGAGACATTTCCCTTCGTTTGTTCACATCGCAAACGGAGAATTCGCCTCTGAAAACGAATCTTTCTAAAAACTCCGGCTGGAGTGGAGATTTTGGAAAACTCTGGTTTCACGTTTGTGTGTAAACTGAGATAAACAGAGTTTTAGGAGCTGAGGCGCTGAAAGTGCGACCGACGTTTACCTGTTGCTATGACGACGATGATGGAAGCATCAGAGCAGCAGTCGCATTTCTTCTGATCGTGCAGGAGCACTCAGAAAACAGCAGCATGTACAACTTTGTACAAACTCACCACACATCAGCCCGGAGCAGAAGCTCTGAGCTCAGCAGACAGGAGCAGTCAGAGCAGCTCCTCAAGACGGGGCTGAGGGTCCAGTGTTGGTCAGATGGTCCGGAGGCTTCGTCCTCCATGTCCTGGTTCCAGACGGGGGCGAGTTCCATGTGGGAAAAGTGAGAATGTTCTGTGGACCACAGGTCCAGGCTGCTCCAGTCATCTGCGCTCGACCGCGGCTGGTTCCAAGGTGGTGCAGCATCCGGACAGAAATCACGAATCCCATTTGGTTCGTTATATGTTGTTCTGAGCGTCCATCTGCGCATGTGTTTTGTTTTGGTTTTTTTTCTGGGGGAAAAGCAGTTCTTCTCAGGTGGAGGTGGACACCACCCCCCACTTCAGTTCATCTGTTTGTTCTGCTGAAACACTTTTCATGTGTTTCATTCACACACAGCTGATGGATCAGATCCATGAGCAGATGAACGAGGGTTTTACCCCAAAACAAACCAGATTAAAACAACAACAAAAATAATTTCTTTTCCATTTTCACTCATTTTTGAAAAAGCTCCAGGGAGCCACTAGGGGAGAGCTAAAGAGCCACATGTGGCTCTGGAGCCGCGGGTTGCCGACCCCTGTTCTAGAGAAAGCAACAACATCTCCATGGAGACAAGCAGGTGGCGGACCCTGGACCCTCCTCTGGACTCTGCTGCTGCTGGTCAATCTCCGGGTGACCTCTTCCTCTGCAGCGCTCGGACTCGTGCAGAGTAAATAAATACTTTGAAGCGTGTTTCCTGTTGGACCAAACTGGGACAGGAAGAGGAAGTGCTCTGCTCCGCTGCTCCATTTCCTCAACGGGACACCACCAGAAATCCCCCAAAAGTCACGGACCGCAGCATCCCGACTCCACAGACACCGGCCTCCGCGAGCTGCAAACGGCTTCCACACGGATCTCCGGCACTTTATGAACTTTAGTTTGTTTTTGCTGCTGATTGTTTTGTTTGTGCATTTCTCTTCCATCAAAGCAGAACTGTTACACGAAAACGTTTTATTATTTAAAGTTTGGAGTGATTCATGTTTGAGTCATTTTATTTTCAAGACTCCGTGTCGTCGATCGGCCCCCGTTCCTTCCTTCCTTCCGTCTCCAGTTTGATGTTTAAAAACGGAAAATTTTCAAGGTTTTGTTTTATTGTTACAAAATAAACACGTCTAATTACATAATAAGCCAGTTTAATGCCGTACTGTGGAACATTCCAGGGAAAGTGAAAGCCCAGAGCATCTCGATGGACACAACCAGGTGCTGGAAAAGTTACATGGTGCAGCTTTAAATGATTGTTTTGTTTGGTGAGTTAGTTATGGTAAATATTTGGCATCGTTTTACGTCAGTGAAGAAAAAAAGTTCAAAATCTGAGGAAATTGTCCTTCCAATTTTCTTCCTCTTATCCGGGGCATCAGTGACTCTCAGACTTTGGACCTGGTTTAGTCCTAGTTTAGTCCAGGTTTAGTCTTGGTTTGGACGTGGTTTAGACCTTGTTTGGACATGATTTAGTTCTGGTTTAGTCCTGGTTTAGTCCTGGTTTAGACCTGGTTTTGTCCTAGTTCAGTCCTAGTTTAGATCTGGTTTAGTCCTAGTTCTGACCTGATTTAGACCTGGTTTAATCCTGGTTTAGTCCTGCTTTAGTCCTTGTTTAGTCCTGGTTCAGACCTAGATTTAGACCTGGTTTAGTCCTGGTTTAGTCCTGGTTAAGACTTAGTTTAGACCTGGTTTAGTCCTAGTTCTGACCTGATTTAGACCTGGTTTAATCCTGGTTTAGTCCTGCTTTGGACCTGGTTTAGTCTTGATTTAGTCCTAGTTTAGACCTGGTTTAGTCCTGATTTAGTCCTGCTTTAGTCCTGGTTTAGTCTTAGTTTAGACCTGGTTTAGTCCTGATTTAGTCCTGCTTTAGTCCTTGTTTAGACCTGGTTTAATCGTGATTTAGTCCTAGTTTAGACCTGGTTTAGTGTAAATTTAGTCCTAATTTAGGCCTGGTTTAGACCCCTGGTTTAGACCTGATTTAGTCCAAGTTTGGTCCAAGTTTAGTCAAAGTTTATTCGTAGTTCAGTCCTGGTTTAGACCTGGTTTAGTCCCGCTTCTTTTTTCAGTAAAGATTCATTTCTGTCCTGTGATTGGGACTTTTTTTTTTTTTTTGTGTTGATATTTGTGAAAAATGTCTCTCTAGTTTTGATTCTAGTTTTTATCTCGATTATAGTATTTGATTTTTCTTTTTTTTTTGTTTTGTTTTGTTCACCCTGGAGGATCGTTCAGTCGTCCTGAAGCTCTGAACAAACAGACACTTCTTCTTCTTCTTCTTTTGCTCCTGTCAGTCCCACGTTCATAAATTTACTCTCCTTAGTTTAAAATTCCGTGTTTTCCACCTGCGGCGTCATCACTTCCTGTTGTTTTTTTTCTTTTTGTTGTTGTGTCTTTTGACCTTTGACCCAACAGGAAAAAAGCTGGAGTGGATCTAAAATAGAACTTCCTCTGTTCTGTTCCCGAACCAAAACCAAACTCCTGCAGCTCCTCAAACGGCCGAGTCTCCGAGTCTCTGCAAGATTCTTCTGCACGTTAAGGACAGATTTTAATTGTTTATTTTTTGTTCATTTATCTTCAATTAAAGCAGAAATATTATGAAAAAAACACTGATACTCTGAGTCCTGGTTTAGTCCTGGTTCAAGACCTGATTTAGTCCTAGTTTAGTCCTCGTTTAAACCTGGTTTATTCCTGGTTTAGACTTGGTTTAGTCCTTGTTTTAGACCTTAGTTTAATCCTAGTTCAGTCCTGTTTTAGTTCAGTTTCAGTCCTTGTTTAGTCCTTGTTTAGTTCTGGTTTAGTCCTGGTTTAGTCCAGTTTAAGTCCTGGTTTAGTCCAGTTTCAGTCCTGGTTTAGTCCTGGTTTAGTCCAGTTTCAGTCCTATTTTAGTCCAGTTTCAGTCCTATTTTAGTCCTGGTTCAGTTCTGGTTTAGTCCTGGTTCAGTCCTGGTTTAGTCCTGGTTCAGTCCTGGTTTAGTCCTGGTTTAGACCTGGTTTAGTTCTAGTTTACTCCTCATTTAGACCTGGTTTAGACCTGATTTAGTCCAGGTTTAGTCCTGGTTCAGTCCTGGTTTAGTTCTAGTTTAGTTCTGGTTTAGACCTGGTTTAGTCCTGGTTTAGTCCAGGTTTAATCCAGGTTTAGTCCCGGGTTAGTCCCGGTTTAGTCCTAGTTTAATCCTGGTTTAGTCCTGGTTTAGACCTGATTTAGTCCAAGTTTAGTCCTGGTTTAGTCTTGGTTTAGACCTGATTTAGTCCAAGTTTAATCCTGGTTTAGTCCTGGTTTAGTCCAAGTTTAGTCCAAGTTTAGTCCAGGTTTAGTACAGGTTTAGTCCTGGTTCAGTCCTGATTTAGTCCTGCTTTAGTCCTGCTTTAGTCCTGATTTAGTCCTTGTTTAGTCCTGGTTTAGTCATTAAAAAAAAAAAAAAAAGTGTATTGTAAGAATAACTTGTAATTTTCTACATATTTCTCAACTTTTCTTTCACAAACTGCTTCTTGGTGTAAAACTATAATTTATGTTTAGCGCAGGTGTTTCATCACCAAATGAAACAGAATTCAGAGCTTTAATGCCGTACTGCGGGACATTCCAGAGCGCAGCGTTCATGTCCCTGGTGCGCGGGGCGTTTCCTCTCACATTTGTGGTTAAATCCCAGTAAATCTGAGGGAGCGAGCAGCTGACAGCGATTAGAGTCTTACGTAACCCATGACGACGGAGTTTCTCCACCGCAGCTCTGACCCCAGGGAAAGTTTACACGCCGACGCCGAAGAATCGAACAAAACAAAGAATCTAACAGAAGAATCGAACAAAACAAAGAATCTAACACGACGAAGAATCGAACAAAACAAAGAATCTAACACGACGAAGAATCTAACAAAACAAAGAATCTAACACGACGAAGAATCGAACAAAACAAAGAATCGAACAGGATGAAGAATCGAACAAAACAAAGAATCTAACAAAACGAAGAATCGAACAAAACAAAGAATCTAACAAAACAAAGAATCTAACACGACGAAGAATCGAACAAAACAAAGAATCTAACACGACGAAGAATCGAACAAAACAAAGAATCTAACACACGAAGAAAGAAGAATCCACACAATCGAAGAATCGAACAAAACAAAGAATCTAACACGACGAAGAATCGAACAAAACAAAGAATCTAACACGACGAAGAATAACAAACAAAGAATAAACACGAAGAATCTAAACACGAAGAATCTAATACGACGAAGAATCTAATACGACGAAGAATCGAACAAAACAAAGAATCTAAACAGGACGAAGAATCGAACAAACAAAGAATCTAACAAACAAAGAATCTAACAAAACAAAGAATCTAACAAACAGAAAACAAAGAATCTAACAAAACAAAGAATCTAACAGGAACGAAGAATCTAACTCTAACACGACGAAGAATCGAACACGACGAAGAATCGAACAAAACAAAGAATCTAACAAAACAAAGAATCTAACAACGAATGAAGAATCTAACAGGATGAAGAATCGAACAAAACAAAGAATCTAACACGACGAAGAATCGAACAAAACAAAGAATCTAACACGACGAAGAATCGAACAAAACAAAGAATCGAAACAGGATGAAGAATCGAACACACCGAAGAATCTAACAAAAACAAAGAATCTAACACGACGAAGAATCGAACAAAACAAAGAATCTAACAAAACAAAGAATCTAACAGGATGAAGAATCGAACAAAACAAAGAATCTAACAAAACAAAGAATCTAACAGGACGAAGAATCGAACAAAACAAAGAATCGAACAAAACAAAGAATCTAACACGACGAAGAATCGAACAAAACAAAGAATCTAACAAAACAAAGAATCTAACACGATGAAGAATCGAACAAAACAAAGAATTCTAACATGACGAAGAATCTAACAAAACAAAGAATCGAACAAAACAAAGAATCTAACACGACGAAGAATCTAACACATCGAAGAATCGAACAAAACAAAGAATCTAACACGACGAAGAATCGAACAAAACAAAGAATCTAACACGACGAAGAATCGAACAAAACAAAGAATCGAACAGATGAAGAATCGAACAAAACGAAGAATCTAACAAAACAAAGAATCTAACACGACGAAGAATCTAACAAAACAAAGAATCGAACAAAACAAAGAATCTAACACGACGAAGAATCGAACACGACGAAGAATCTAACAAAACAAAGAATCTAACACGACGAAGAATCTAACACATCGAAGAATCTAACAAAACAAAGAATCTAACACAATCGAAGAATCTAACAAAACAAAGAATCTAACACGACGAAGAATCGAACAAAACAAAGAATCTAACACATCGAAGAATCTAACACGACGAAGAATCTAACACATCGAAGAATCGAACAAAACGAAGAATCTAACAAAACAAAGAATCCAACACGACGAAGAATCTAACAAAACAAAGAATCTAACACAACGACACCGAACACGAAGAAGAATCTAACAAAACAAAGAATTTTACACACCGACGTCGAACACAACAAAGAATCTAACACGACGAAAAGCGTTGCACAGAAAACTGCACAACTTCACTGGTGGAGGCTCCGTCAGACGCTGAAACTGAATAAATGTAAAGAAGTCGAGCTGTTTATATGGAGTAAGAAGCTTTCAGAAATATTTGTGCACATAGAATAGAAATCCGTGCATATTTGTCTGTAGTTGCACATAAAATAAATATTTGTAAACTCTCACATGAGTCGTACATAAAATATATTGTGTGTATTTTATCCATCAGAATATCAGAAAAGTTACGACGTCAAGAATTAAAATCACAAAATGAAAATTCACAATTAAACTTTCAGTACGAATACGAATTCACAGACGGGACTTTACTGTCAAAAACACGTCATCACTTCACAGACATTATTTATCGAGCAGAAGAAACATCGATCAAGATCAAGACTGTGCATGTTTAAGTTTGTAGCAGAGTAAAAACAGAGTAATGACACAACAAGGAGCTACAACAGAACAACAAGTGGATTCAGTCAAATTTAGTGTAAAAATGTCTTGTCTTGTCACATTGAATTCAGGAACCGGATGCTGCTGTGTGATATTGTGTAGAAACTCCTCCTCTGAACGGGAAACTGCACCGATATCTTAGTAGAAACAGAGTGGAGCCAGTTTTCTAACATCAGACGTAACATTATCCCAGGGATAATAAAAAATATGGGCATTTTCTGCATGTTTAGATTAAAACATTCACGGCTACAGCCACAGTGAGCATCAGTCAGTCTTAACCTTCATCTCAGCTGCATTTCTCACATGAAATGTGACCAAAAGTTCCTCAGGACGTTGAAATGTCCCAGTTTACACCAAACACGACCAAACTGTCCTGGTTACAGACGTCACAGCCGACAGGAGCAGACAGGTGCAGACAGGAGCAGACAGGTGCAGACAGGAGCAGACAGGTGCAGACAGGTGCAGACAGGAGCAGACAGGAGCAGACAGGAGCAGACAGGAGCAGACAGGTGCAGACAGAGCAGACAGGAGCAGCAGACAGACAGGCAGACAGGAGCAGACAGGTGCAGACAGACAGAGCAGACAGGAGACAGCAGACAGGAGCAGACAGGTGCAGACAGGAGCAGACAGGAGCAGACAGGAGCAGACAGACAGACAGACAGGTAGAGCAGACAGGAGCAGACAGAGAGCAGACAGGTGCAGACAGGAGCAGACAGAGAGCAGACAGGTAGCAGACAGGAGCAGACAGGCAGCAGACAGACAGGGCAGACAGACAGACAGGAGCAGACAGGTGCAGACAGGAGCAGACAGGACAGCAGACAGGTGCAGACAGACAGGAGCAGACAGAGCAGCAGACAGGAGCAGACAGGTGCAGACAGGAGCAGACAGGTGCAGACAGGAGTAGACAGGTGCAGATAGAGGCAGACAGGTGCAGATAGGAGAAGACAGGAGCAGACAGGTGCAGACAGGTGCACATACTAGAAGACAGGAGTAGACAGGTGCAGACAGGAGCAGACAGGTGCAGATAGACAGGCAGACAGGGTAGCAGACAGGAGCAGACAGGTGCAGACAGGCGCACATACTAGAAGACAGGCAGGAGTAGACAGGGCAGATAGAGGCAGAGCACAGCTGTGTTTTCAGTGTCAACACTCCTGTTCTCTGTGTGTGTTTCTCTCTTTCTGTTTTCTGTGTTTGTGTTTGACTCTGGTTCACACTTTTCTGGCCTGTTTATCTGAGACTAAATCTCCACTAAACCAAAATAAACTCAACAGAAATGAAGCAGGAAAGAGACTTGAAACTAAACTAAAGTCTGGTTTAGCACGGGTCCATTTTTGGAGACCTGCACCCGCCCCGACCCGTCGCACCCGCCCCGACCCCCTGCACCCCCCACCTGCACCCGCCCCGACCCCTCTGCACCCGCCCCGACCCCTCTGCACCCGCCCGACCCGTCTGCACCCGCCCCGACCCACCGTCCGCACCCGCCCCGACCCGTCTGCACCCGCCCCGACCCGTCCGCACCCGCCCCGACCCGTCTGCACCCGCCCCGACCCGTCTGCACCCCGACCCGTCTGCCACCCGCCCCGACCCGTCTGCACCCGCCCGACCCGTCTGCACCCGCCCCGACCCACCCGTCTGCACCCGCCCCGACCCGTCGCACCCGCACCCGACCCCGCACCCGACCCGTCCTGCACCCGCCCCGACCCGTCTGCACCCGACCCCCACCCGCCCCGACCCGTCTGCACCCGACCCCCGCACCCGCCCTGACCCGCCCGTTAACCCGAGATTATATCAAAGTTAAACCCGTCACCCGCCCGAGTCCCTGATAAATCACACACAGATTAAAAACTCTAACTGAAGCGTCCGTCAGAATAATGAACTGAAACGTTACGACGTCAAGAATTACAATCACGAAATGAAATGAAACGGTTTCACTTTCTTCAGCACGAACACGAACGAACAGACGCGACTCGACTGTCATCACTTCACAGGGATTAACAGAAGAAACACACCATGGACTAAACCAGGACTAAACCAGGACTAACCTAAGACTGATTCCAGGATTGAACCAGGAGGACTAAATGGACACATTTTTCTATAGCGCTTTACAACAAGGAACCACTCACCCAGTCACACACCAGTGTACACAGACACTGGGGGCGAGTCAAGTGTCTTGCCCAAGGACGCTGGAATCACACCACCAACCTGTGGGTCAGTGGATCTGATTGCTCAACCAATGATGTTTTTTTGTGTGTTTTTTTTATGTCGAGAGCGGGATTCAAACCACCAACCTTCAGATCAGTGGTCGAATGCTCTACAAACTCAGCTACTGCCACCCGACTAAACCAGGACTAAACCAGAACTGAACCAGGACTTGCTGTTGGGGCAGGCCCAGAGCTTGTGCCCGTGTAGACTGTTGAGTGACCGCAGGTGAAAGGACCAGTGCAGAACTCGGCGCCGCAGGGATATAAACGACGCCATCGCCCAATCGCGCTTTGTGGACACCTGCTCCACGGGCTCAGGGTTCTCTCTCTCTTAGTCCTGGTTTAGTCCTGGTTTTAGACCTGGTTAAATCCTCGTTTAGACCTGGTTTAGTCCTGGTTTTAGTCCCGATCTGATCCTAGTTTAGTCCTACTTTAGTCCTGGTTTTAGATCTGGTTTTAATCCTGGTTTAGACCTAGTTTAGTCCTGATGTAGTCCTAGTTTAGTCCTGGATTAGTCCCGTTTTGGACATGGTTTAGTCCTGGTTTTAGATCTGGTTTTAGTTCTGGTTTAGTCCTAGTTTAGTCCTGATTTAATCCTGGTTCAGTCCTGGTTCAGTCCTGGTTTAGTCCTAGTTTAGTCCTGATTTAATCCTGGTTTAGTCCTGATTTAGTCCTAGTTAGTCCTGATTTAGTCCTGGTTTTAGACCTGGTTTAGTCCTAGTTTAGTCCTGATTTAATCCTGGTTTAGTCCTGATTTAGACCTGGTTTTCTTGGTATTTTTGAGTTCTGTAAATCCACCTGTAATTGAGTAAATGTAAAGTCGAGCTGTTTAAAGTCACACTGTGGAACATTCCAGGCAGAGGATTGACGTCTCCATAGAAACGAGCAGCTTTAACTTGTCTACAGAGCAGTGCATCTTGGGAAGTGGAGTCTTTTCCTCCCCGGGGCCTCGTGTTTCACTTTCCTAAACCACATTTTTTTGTTGTGGTGTTTGGATCTGGTCCACAGCGTCGGCCCCACAGGACGAGGGTTAGTCCTGGTTTAGTCCTGGTTTAGTCCTGGTTTAGTCCTGGTTTAGTCTGACTCATGTGTTTTGGTGGTTCGGGCCCCCGGGTCTCGCTCACGGTCTCACTCAGGGCTCAGGTATTCCAGCAATGCACTCTGGGTATTTACTGGAACTCACTCCCGACGCTGCCAAACGACTCGACTCCGCGTTCCAAAGACCTGAGCTTCCTCTTCCAGACTCATCATCCCAAAACCAAACGGACCAAAGTAAAACCAAACAATCACCAGGATTAAAACAAAACGACAACAACAATATTTCCTCAAAATAAAACCGATCAAAACAAAACCAAAATAAAAGTGATTAAAACTTCCAGAATCTACAGGAAACACTCCAGATCTGAGGTTTTCAAACTGAGTCAATGTGAAACTCCTTCTAGAGCAGGTACGAGGTAAAACCTGGTTTAGACCTGGTTTTAGTTCTGATTTAGTCCTGGTTTAGACCTGGTTTAGTCCTGGTTTAGACCTGGTTTCAATCATGATTTTAGTCCTGGTTTAGATCTGTTTAGTCTTGGTTTTAGTCCTGGTTTTAGACCTATCTTAGACCTGATTTTAGTCCTGTTTAAGTCCTGGTTTAGACCTGGTTTTAAACCTGATTTTAGATCTGGTTAAGTCCTGATTTTAGACCTAGTTTAGACCTGATTTTAGTGCTGGTTTAGTCCTGGTTTAGTCCTGATTTTAGTTCTGATTTTAGTCCTGGTTTAGTCCTGTTTTAGTCTTGGTTTTGACCTGGGTTTAATTCTGATTTTAATCCTGGTTTAGTCCTTGTTTTAGACCTGGTTTAGTCCTGGTTTAGTGCTGGTTTAGGCCTGGTTTAGACCTGGTTTCAATCATGATTTTAGTCCTGGTTTAGTCCTGTTTTTAGTTCTGATTCAGTCCTAATTTTAGACCTGATTTAGTCCTGGTTTAGTCCTGGTTTTAGTATTGGTTTAGACCTGGTTTAGTCATGGTTTTAGCTCTGGTTTAGTCCTGGTTTAGTCCTGGTTTAGTCCTGGTTTTAATCCTGGTTTAGACCTGGTTTAGATCTGGTTTAGACCTCGTTTAGACCTGGTTTTAATCCTGATTTTAGTTCTGATTTAGACCTGGTTTAGTGTCCACGTGGAGGAGCAGCGGCTCTACTCCGAGCTCCTCACTCTGTGTCTGAGGGAGACGCCCGGACGCCTGAGGAGGAAACTCATCTGTGTCTCTGGTATCGTGGCTCTGGTCCTTCGGGTCATGACCAGAGGTGAGGGGAGGAACTCAGCTCCTCTTCACCACAACGACCGACACAGAGACCACATCACTGCACCTGTCCACCTGTCAATCTGCCCACGCCGCACCTGTCCACCTGTCAATCTCACTCTCCATCCTCGCTCTCACCTTTTAGTCCTCCTGGTTTAGTCTTAGTTTAGTCCTGGTTTAGTCTCGGTTTTGGTCCTGGTTTAGTCCTGGTTTAGTCCTGAGTTAGACCTGGTTTAGACCTGGTTTAGTCCTGATTTAGACCTGGTTTTAGTCCTGGTTTAGTCCTGGTTTAGTCTTGGTTTAGTCCTAGTTTTAGTCCTGTTTTGGTCCTGGTTTAGTCCTGAGTTAGACCTGGTTTAGACCTGATTTAGACCTGGATTAGTCCTCGGTTAGACCTGGTTTAGACCTGGTTTAGTCCTGATTTAGACCTGGTTTAGTCCTGGTTTAGACCTGATTTAGTCCTGGATTAGTCCTCGGTTAGACCTGGTTTAGTCCTGATTTAGACCTGGTTTAGTCCTGGTTTAGTTCTGGTCCATCCTCCTTGAACTCCTCCACTTGAGGCAGAGACCTCGGATTTTGAACTCGGACTTTTTGGCCTCTGAGACCAAAAAATCCGATTTCACAAAAAAAAAAAAAAAATCCGAATTGAGAATTAAACGTGTGAATGAAAGAAAACACAAGTCCGGTTCTGTTTTTGAGGAGGTGACGACACTAGAACCCGACTTAAACCTCACAAGAGTCTGTTTAACGACGTTTAACGAACCTAAAAACCACTGAGACGACAGGATTGTTTTGAAATTGTGTCAAAGTGAAAGTGAAACGTGCGTCGTGTTTCGGCTGCGGTTACAGTTTGTTTTGATTCACACTTGTGACTCTGGAGGTTTTCACGATGACTCAGTGTAAACACAAAGATAATTGGAGCGTGACTCAAGAGAACGAAGAAAACTGAAACTACAAAAGAGTTCATTCATTTCACACCAGCGCAGAGACACAGGTGAATGTGAGACGCCCTCCACAAAGCCTGGGTCAGACCTGGTTTAGTCCTGGTTTAGACCTGGTTTAGACCTGGTTTAGTCCTGGTTTAGAACTGGTTTAATTCTGATTTTATTCCTGGTTAAATCCTGGTTTAGTCCTGGTTTAGTCCTGGTTAAATTCTGGTTTAGTCCTGATTTTAGTCCTGGTTAAATCTTGCTTTAGTCCTGATTTTATTCCTGATTTTAGTCCTGGTCTAGACCTGGTTTAGTCCTGGTTAAATCCTGGTTTAGTCCTGATTTTATTCCTGATTTTAGTCCTGGTTTAGTCCTGATTTATGTCCTGGTTAAATCTTTCTTAATCCTGATTTTATTCCTGATTTTAGTCCTGGTCTAGACCTGGTTTAGCCCTGGTTTAGTCCTGATTTCAACCTGGTTTTAGTCCTGATTTTAGTCCTGGTTTAGACCTGGTTTAATTCTGATTTTATTCCTGGTTAAATCCTGGTTTAGTCCTGGTTAAATCTGGCTTAGTCCTGATTTTAGTCCTGGTTAAATCTTGCTTTAGTCCTGATTTTATTCCTGATTTTATCCTGGCCTAGACCTGGTTTAGTCCTTTAATCCTGATTTTATTCCTGGTTAAATCCAGGTTTAGTCCTGGTTTAGACCTGGTTTATACCTGGTTTTAGTCCTGATTTAGATATGGTTTAATTCTGATTTTATTCCTGGTTAAATCCTGGCTTAGTCCGTGGTTTAGTCCTGATTTTATTCCTGATTTTAGACCTGGTCTAGATCTGGTTTAGCCCTGATTTAGTCCTGAATTTGACCTGGTTTTAGTCCTGATTTTAGTCCTGATTTTAGACCTGGTCTAGATCTGGTTTAGCCCTGATTTAGTCCTGATTTTGACCTGGTTTTAGTCCTGGTTTTAGTCCTATGGTTTAAAGTCCTGATTTTAGTCCTGGTTAAATCCTGGTCTAGACCTGGTTTTAGTCCTGGTTTTAGTCCTGGTTTTAGTCCTGGTTTACTGTCCTTCTGTGGCCTAATGTTAATGAAACTGTAGAAAATCGTGTCACATGGGTTCGTTTGAAGAGCAGCTGTCAGTTCGTAACATCTCATTTACGATTCGTTAATTGAATTTTAATTGCGCAAACTTAAAATACGTCGCGAAATGTGACGTTTTCAAAGAACGAAGACAAAAATGAAACAAATTAAACCAGATCTGAAGGAGCTGAGAGAAACACAAACCTCCAAATCATTTCCTACTGTCACGTAAAGAGGAGGTTTTAACTTTTACTCAAGTAAGAAAACTTTTACTGCGTTCAAATGTGACTCGAGTAGAAGTAAAAGTACACAGCTGGAAACGTTCACACTCACGTATCGCCGTAGTTTCTTCTCTGGGGGAGATTTTCGGAGCCATCCTTCGCAGACGACCTCTCCCGCCGCGCTCATCCTCAGCAGCGCAAGTCCAGCCCAATTTTTAATAACCCGACTAAAACCACAGCCAAAACCAGCCGAGAAAGTCCTTGAAAATACTCCAAAACCGGCAATAACTCTGGATTTTTTCGAGTTTAAATGAATTCTGAATCAGTAAATCACCAACACTTTTCCATCAGTTTCCAAACGATGTCAGGTCGGGTTAAAAATCGCCCCCCAAAAAAAAAAAAAATCTGATTACTCCCTCGAACGGTGGAAAAAGTGATCGAAGACGGTCAAGATAAAACAAAAACAATGCAAATATTCAAGGAGTCGCTGCTGTGTTTCCTTCTAAAAGCGTAAATGGATTCGGGAGTCATTTCTGGAGAGTTAAAATCTCAAAAAACAAACTTGTAAAAAAGTGTAAAACCGGTTCCAGAAACGGACAGAGAAAGTGGAGTTTTGTCCCGTTGAGTTGAAATGGGCGTATGATTTGGTCTCTCCTCTCTCCCTCTGTGTGTATGAAGCCGACAGCTGAACACAATGCCACATTCCTCAAGGCTCCCTCCCCCTAGCCCCGCCCACCTCTCCCCCCTAGCCCCGCCCACTTCTCCCCTTCGCTCAGGAAACCGGCTTTTATGGAAAATCCTCACGCACCAGGACTCAGGACTCGTGTGAATCAGAACATATTTGCCCCAGTCAGCGTTGGGAAGTTTACTTTTAAAATGTAATCCCCTACAGATTACAGATTACATACTCCAAAATGTAGTTTGTAACATAATCCATTAAATTACTTAAAGGGAGTAATGTAATCTGATTACTTTGGATGACTTGATTTGCTGTAGAGAAACAAAGACGAGGAAATCTTCACATAAAATGTTTTGTCTGATAAAAGAAAATAAAAAGTCCAGATTTTACTGAACCAAATTAAAAATATGACTGATAGAAAACGAGGAGACACGGCCTGGTTTAGTCCTGTTAAAGCCTGTTTTAGATCTGGTTTAGACCTGGTTTAGATCTGGTTTTAGTCCTGATTTTAGTCCAAGTTTAGTCCTGGTTTAGACCTGGTTTAGTCCTGGTTTAGTCTTGGTTTAGACCTGGTTTAGTCCTGGTTTAGTCCTGGGTTTAGTCCTGGTTTAGTCCTGGTTTAGACCTGGTTTAGACCTGGTTTACCTGGACCTGGTTGGTTTAGTCCTGTTAAATCCTGGTTTAGTCCTGGTTTAGTCTTGGTTTAGTCCTGTTTTAGACCTGATTTTAGTCCTGATTTTAGTCCTGGTTTAGACCTAATATATCCTGGTTTAGTCCTGGTTTAGACCTGGTTTTAGTCCTGGTTTAGACCTGGTTTAGTCCTGGTTTAGTCCTGGTTTAGTCCTGGTTTAGTCCTGGTTTAGTCCTGTTAAATCCTGTTTTAAACAGAGTTTAGTCCTGGTTTAGTCTTGGTTTAGTCCTGTTTTAGACCTGATTTTAGTCCTGATTTTAGTCCTGGTTTAATCCTGGTTTAGACCTGGTTTAGTCCTGGTTTAATCCTGGTTTAGACCTGGTTTAGTCTTGGTTTAGACCTGGTTTAGTCCTGGTTTAGTTTACCTGGTTTAGTCCTGGTTTAGACCTGGTTTGTACCTGGTTTAGACCTGGTTTAGTCCTGGTTTAGTCCTGGTTTAGACCTGGTTTAGTCCTGGTTTAGTCCTGGTTTAGTCCTGGTTTAGACCTGGTTTAGACCTGGTTTAGTCCTGGTTTAGTCCTGGTTTAGACCTGGTTTAGACTGGTTTAGTCCTGGTTTAGTCCTGGTTTAGTCCTGGTTTAGACCTGGTTTAGACCTGGTTTAGACCTGGTTTAGTCCTGGTTTAGTCCTGGTTTAGTCCTGGTTTAGTCCTGGTTTAGTCCTGGTTTAGTCCTGGCTTTATTCCCTTTGAGTGGATGTGGCCAGTGAGGTTCATTTTCTGTTGTGTGATTCTTGTCTCTGTGTGTTTTGTAGCTGAAGGTTCATTTTAAGTTTTGTTTTTTTCTTTCTATAGTTGTGACGGCGAGAGGAGGAGGAGGAGGAGGAGGAGGAGGAGGGAAGAAGACAAACACATCCCGCTCACAAATCCAAAGAGACGTGGATCAAGGTCCCAAGACATGAACATGTGTCGAAGCACCAGCAGCAAGAAGAAACGACAAACATGATCCAGGAAGAAATGCATTCGGCTTTAAAATCAGAATAAACCAAACACTTACTTCAGAATTAAGTTTAATTTTGAATAATCATTTCATTGGGAATTAAGTGTTTACAAGTTTGTTTGTTTTTTTAAAAGCAGAATTCATTTTTGTTCAGAATTAAATTATTTTTATTCAGAAAAAGTGGAAACTGAGAGTCCAAAAAGCTAAGATCAATGAACAGTGGATGAGCTGATATTCTGTACACTGTGGCGACATCTGGTGGTCATTACTTGCAATTACACTTTTTTTTTTTTTTTTTTTTTTTTTTTTTTTTTTTTTTTTGGACAAAGATAACTTCAGTCCAGTTCAGATGACCTCCTTCTGAAACCTTTGCGTCTTTGTGTCCGCTGATCACATAAACACGAAGCAAAGACGACAAACCCAGAAACCAAAGACTGGAATAAAACACACATCGTCAAATTACTTTCAGTCTCACTCGGCGATGATTTGACTGAGTGATGAGAAGATCCAGTATCATGGCTCTGTCGTATTTGAACGAGGTTTAGATCTGGTCCACTCCACCGTGAAGGAAAAGGCAAGTTTATTTGTAAAGCACAATTCGTACACAAAGTAATTCAAAGTGCTTTACAGAATAAGAAATACATTAAAATCATAATAAAAACAAATCAAAACATAAATACTCATGAAGATTAAAATTAAAAAAGAGAGACATAAATTGGAGAGAAGAGTGCAGAATGAAAACCTTTCAGTTATTTGCACAGTTAAACAGAAATGTTTTGAGTCTGGATTTAAACAGCGTCACAGAAGAGTCTGTCTCACATGTTCAGACTGTTCCAGGTTTTAGCTGCATGAACCTGAAACTCTGACTCCCCTTGTTTAGTCGTGACTCTGGGCACCAGCAGGAGTTGGTCCCTGAGCTCCTCAGAGTGCGAGATGGTTCATATGACACTAACATGTCACAGATGGACTTTGGTGCTCGGCCATGGAGACACTTGTACAAACAGAGACACTTTAAAGTCTCTGAGCCACAGGAGCCAGAGCAGAGACCTGAGACCAGGACTTATGTGCTCGTTAGGGATGGGCATGATTAGTCGATTAATCGATAATTGATCACTAACAATTTCATCGATTCCGTTGATTTTAATGGACAAACTGAATGTATGTGTGTGTGTCGTGACCAAACAGGTGTGTACATGTGTCTCTGCATCAGAAGGAGCGAGACACAAACAGTGGGTCAGTCTGTAACGAACCGAAGCACAAATGTGGATTTAACCAGGATTTGTAGAAGAAATTCCACACTTTCCGTTGCGTTGGGACAAGTGTGAGTCCATGTGCACAGTGGATAAAGCAGCACATATGTTTCTGTGTCCAGTGGGAAAAAGTTTTTCCAGGTGAGAGTCGCTCAATGTGGATGACGAGGCCCCGCCCCCCTCCCCCCGTACGCTGTCCTGGTTTTGACAAACACAAATCTGGTCACACTGACCTGTATTCACCTGAGTCATGTCTTTTAATCCAACACAAGTTGAACCACATCAGCGACACAAGAGCTGGAGTTTTATCTTCACTTAGTTTATGTAAATTAGTGATGTGGTTTTAAGTTTTTGTTTCTGTGAGATTTGAACAAAACTGAATTAAACACATTATAATGTCAAACAGCTGATGTGGATCTAGAGTCGTTATGTTTATATGTCGTAAAGTTGAATTTATTGATGCAGATTAGTGCAGATAGTAATAATAATGATGATCATTTTAATATAAAAACGTTAATGATTAATCGATAATCGATCGTTAATTCTTCCGCCGATCGATTAAGAAAATTTCATCGAATGCCCGTCCCTAGTGCTCGTACTTCCTAGTTCGAGTAAGGACCCGAGCTGCAGCGTTCTGGATGTTCTGGATGTTCTGGATGTTCTGGATGTTCTGGATGTTCTGGATGTTCTGGATGTTCTGCAGCGTCTCACAGCTCGTTTGGAGAGACCAGTGAGCAGAACATTACAGTATCTAACCTACTGGAGACAAACGCATGGATAAGTTTCTCCAAGTCTGATTTAGACAGTAAACCTTTGATTTTTGCTCTGTTTTTTAGATGGTAAAAGGCTGCAGATGTTATTGATTTGATGTGGCTGTTAAAGTTCAAGTCTGAGTCCATTATTACCCCTAGATTTCTTGCCTGATTTGAAGGTTTTAGAGAGAGAGACTGGAGGTGACTGCTGACACTGTCCCTTTGTTTCTGTGGACCAAACACTATGACTTCAGTCTTGTCAGAGTTTAGCTGGAGAAAGTTGTTTTGCATCCACACACTGATCTGTTGGACGCAGTGACAGAGTGAGTCCACTGAAAGAAGAAAAACAGACCACGAACGTTGCATTTGCCTATTGAAATCCTGGAAGTCTGGACGTACGTTACCAGTCAAAAGTTTTAGAACACCACAGTTTTTTCCAGTTTTTTACTGTTTCCTGTTTGACCAAAATGTTTTCTAAACTTTTGATTGATGTGTGTGTCGATCTTTGGCAGATTTAACAGCTGAACACACTCGTGGCTCGTTCTTTTTACAACAGAAATCAAATATTGTTCAGAAAGTTCTTCCCAAGTCTGTTGCAGAAGTTTCCATAAATGTGCGGCACTTGTCGGTTGCTTCACTCTTCAGTCCTCAGCTCCATGGGGTTTAAGTCTGGACACTGTGCTGCTGCTGCTGCTGCTGGACACTCCAGGTTTTCAAGTTTTACCATCTTGTTCTTTTTTCCTGAGGTCGAGTTTGGACTTGTGTTTTGTATTTTTTTAATCTTTTTTTTTTTAACCTCTGTCTGTTCAGTTTTTATTTTTTTGTACCATTTCAAGCGACTCGTTGGACTTGCACGACTTGAACTGCAGTAAATAACTGGAAAAATTAAAGTGTTGTAAAACTTTTGACCGGTACTGTACGTTAGAGCGGCGCATCCGGGAACATGACTGGTGAGAAACATTCCCGCCTCGTTCTGGGGGAAAACAAACGACCCTTCTCTTTAACTTGAATGAAAACTAGGGTCAATAAACGTCCTTCATACAGAACTCCTCCTAACAGAAAATACACCAAATCAATACAAAAATATCTGTCTAATGTACAAGCCCCCCTTCGCTGAATGACTTTGTAAATTTCAGATCTGGTGAGGGCAGAGTGAGCAGAGGAGCAGTGAGGGAAAACTGCATTATTCCTCATAGAAAAACTGGATTTGTTCAGTGTGTTTCTCTTTCGTCAGAGCTTCTCGTCAGTGAAACTCTGCGCCTGAAGCCGTCAGAACATCTCCCTCATTCTCTGCTTTTAAAAAGAATGCTAAAAAGTGGCTTTTAGAAACGCAAATGTGTGAACACTAAAACCTTTATTGTATTTTTGTAATCTTACTGTACATTTGTGTAATTTTTGATGTGTAACTTTTAAGTGTATTTTCTTTTACGATGCCTTTTTGACACCTGGCAAAGGGACGACCGATGCAAATGAGCTCTTATCAGCGAACTCGGGCACATTTACATTGTTCTGATGTTGATTAATGTGCATTGTCCCTTTTCAAATAAATAAATAAAATAAAAACAATACATGACCACTTCACTGGGCGTTGACTGTGAAAGATACGTACAAAAACTTAATTCAGTTAATGCAGGAGAGTCAAACTCAAATTCACAGAGGCCAAAATTAAAAACTGGGGCTAAGTCGTGGGCCAAACTAAATATTTATTGAAAAATTTCAACAGCAGACTTCCAAAAACAATAAGTCTCTTTTACAAAGCATTTTCAAAATTTGAATAATAATACCCTAAATATAAAGGAGAGATGGGAAGCTGAGACTGGTGCTCAAGTGACTGACGAGAAGTGGGGAGATGTTTGCACTGAAGCACACCTGGTGACAAACTCTGGTCTGTGGAGGGAGTTTAAAAATGGAAAGTAATAACAAGATTTTTTAGGACACCAGAGATCACAGCTAAAATGAATCCTGTAAATCCTGATACCTGCTGGCGACACTGTGGTGCTCACCTAGGAACTCACACTCACAGATTTTGGACTTGTCCAAAGATCGGTCTGTTCTGGAGTATGTTTTTTGCAGCTGTCAGTACAGTATTTCAGTGATCATTTGTTAAAGAACACAGCTCGCCATTTTAGGGTTAATCCCAGAAGGTTTTGGAGGAAACGATAAAAAATATCTCTTAAGAATTTTACTAACTGCTGCACTCAAATGTATAACTATTAAATGGTTGTGCCCTGACCCGCCCACTGATCATACGTGGATTGAAAAGGTGAGAGAGATTTATCGATGGAGCAAATCACTTCTTCTTTAAGACTTAACAGAGAGTTCTTCATGAAGAGATGGAGTCCCATGTTTGCTTTTATATTCCAACAAGTTTAGCACGTCTTATTTTATTTATTTATTTTTATTTTTTATTTATTTATTTACTTATTTTTATGATTATTATTTTTATGTTTTTGTTTTTTAATCTATTATTATTATTTATGATTGTAAATGTATAACTGTCTTTGTCATTGTTATTGTTTTTGTTCTTTTTCTATATACTAATACTAATATTTGTGCATTTGTCCATTTTAACATATATGTAACCGGCTTTGTAACTGACCATAATGCACAAGCTGTGATATCTTAAACTTAATAAAAACTAAGTTAAAAAAAATAAAAAAATAAAAAATACAATTTCAACAGAGGCTCCATCGTCGACCGTCCCACAGTCACCAGCTTTGGCGTCACCTCAGACAGTGATTTCAAATTTGATAAGCAGATAAACGACGTCTTAAAATAGATTTATTATTTGTGGCTTTTATGTTAGGATTTTGTTTTTTTGTGTTTTCTCCCCCTCCCTCTTTTTGTTGCAGAACTTGAGTGTGGCAGGGGCAGTGTCGGGGAGTAACAGATTACATTTACCGGAGTTACGTAATCAGAGTACAAATGATGAGTAACTGTATTCAGTTACAGTTACTGTTTCAGTGAGTGGTAATTGGATTACAGTTACTTTGTTGAAATAAATGGATTACATGGAAGTATTTTCCTGTTTTCACATTTTGGGCTAAACCAGGACTTAAACCAGGCCTAAACCAGGAAACTAAACCAGGACTAAACCAGGACTACCAGGCAGGACTAAACCAGGACTAAACCCAGCCTAAACCAGGCCTAAACCAGGACTAAACTCAGGACTAAACAGGACTAAACCAGGACTAAACCAGGACAAACCAGGCCTAAACCCAGCCTAAACCAGGACTAAACCAGGCTAAACCACTAAACCAGGCCAGGATTAAACCAGGACTAAACCAGGACTAAACCAGGACTAAACCCAGGCCTAAACCCAGGCCTAAACCAGGCCTAAACCAGGACTAAACCAGGACTAAACCAGGACTAAACCCAGGCCTAAACCAGGACTAAACCAGGACTAAACCAGGACTAAACCAGGACTAAACCAGGACTAAACCAGGACTAACCAGACTAAACAGGACTAAACCAGGACTAAACCCAGGCCTAAACCAGGACTAAACCAGGCCTAAACCAGGCCTAAACCAGGACTAAACCAGGACTAAACCAGGACTACACCAGGTCTAAACCAGGACTGAACCAGGTCTAAAACCAGGACTAAACCTGGTCTAGACAATATGACACTGACAGTAGGTGAACATAATTTAAGGCAGCAGTGATTTCATATAGAAATCATTTCTCTATCAATAATATTTTTAAAATCTGATTAAGTAAAAACTGGGCTTTTTATTTTCTTTTAACAGACAAAACAAATATGTCATGTTCAGATTTCCTGGTCTTTGTTTCTCTGCAGTAAACAGTCGTCTGTTCATGGAGACTTGGGCTCAACAGACAATTTGAAGAAAACAAACAAGAATTTTCAGGATGTGGTTGTTACATTCATGTTGTTTTAAAAAGCAGGACAATATCAAGTAATCCAAAGTAATTCAGATTACGTTACTCACTTTAAGTAATTTAATGGATTATGTTACAAACTACATTTTGGGGTATGTAATCTGTAATCTGTAGGGGATTACATTTTAAAAGTAAACTTCCCAACACTGGGCAGGGGGCGTGGCTTCTTCCAGAGCAGATGAGACACACCTGCAATCAATTCCTTCATCAGCCTCTGTATTTAGCCCTGGTCTTCTCACCGCCGACTCCATCATAATTCCGTCCTGTTCGGTAGTTCTCAGTCAGGCTCTTGGAAATAGATCTGTTTTGTTTGCTGCTTCGATGTTTTCTTGGTTCCTAGTATGGGCAGATGAGCTTCATGAAGATTGAAGCCTTCATCCAATTGGTTCACTCGGTGCAAGCTTCCTGAAGCTTCATTTGCTCAGTAGGAGTCTACTGGAGCAAAATATCAGTTGACATGAATTTGAAGTGTGTTGCATTTTGCAGAAAGCCTGTGAATAAAACTCAGCAAATAAAGAAGTATGCAAAAACATGTATATGTAGTGATGTATACTGTGTGTGTTTATATATATATATAATATATAATATTATATATATATATATACTGCAGTATGGTAAATTATTATTTGGAAATAAAGAAGCATCAGTGAGGTGAGGGGGTTGGGTTCAGTGATTGTGCTGTAAACGTTGGGTGTTATGTTCAGACACATCATTTGTTTCTTTTTAAAAACAACAGTTTCTCCACTGTGGCAGGTCTCAGGCCATTTCTTTTTTTGACAATTTTCTCCTGCTTTCGAAAAACACCGCTCACACACAGATGAGGCAGCGGACACAAGAATGCCACTGCTAATTTATATAAATGGGATAGACATATTTCTGTCTCTCCCAGATTGTCCTCCAGCCTTCCAATATTTGGTCCATCATGCACCGTTGGACCTCAATATTTGCTCTGCTATTACATTTTGTGTTTGTGTCTACTCTGTCATCCAGGCGACACCACAGGTTGTTCTAAGAAATAAGAATTGTTTTTGTGAGTTTAAAGTCCCAAACTTCCAAACTCTCACTGATCGCAACTCTCCATTCAAACACCCACATTTTGAATGAAGATGAGCAGTTTATATCGCTGTCAAAACTCGCGGCAAAACCCGAACCACTTCCTGAATTAGTCACGTGGTGCAGCCGGGCAGCGAGGCTTCGGACGTCATCATTTTCAGCTCCTCCCCTAAATGAATCAAGCCTCGATAAGCGCTTCACGGAAACGCCCCTCCCTACTCGCACACGCTTCGAGACCCGACGGAACGTCACATCACTACCTGTTTCTGTTTTTGCCCAGGTGTCTCCGTGGTCGTCTGTCGTAGCTTCTGGAAAAGCCGGCCAGCTCCCTGCCTCCTCAGCCTGACTCTTGTTTGGAAACTTAAGCTGTTTTAAAACTTGACTGAGTTCCGGCTCTGCGTCCCTCTTGCCAAACCATAACATTTTATCCAAAGTCAAACCTTCTTTTTTAAATCTTTTGAACGGGTCATGCGCTCTTTTATTTCATCACGTCTGGACGACTGCAGCGCACTTGACACGGGCGTCTCTCAGAACACACTTTCCCATCTGCAGTGAGTCCAGAACTCCACGGCACGACTTTTAACAGGAACCAAAAACGAGAACATATCACACCAGTCCTCACGTCCTGCTCTGGCTTCCTGTTCGATTTAGAACTGATTTTAAGATTTTCTTGATTGTTTTTCAAAGCTTTAAATTGTTCTGGCTCTACGTTACATCTCAGACCTCATCCAAATTTACTCCCCTTGTGCTCTGAGGTCCG
>NW_026571153.1:1227941-1291172 GCF_026225935.1 Boleophthalmus pectinirostris | reverse complement strand
TTGTTTAGTTTGATTTTTGCTGAGATGAATTTTCTCTATAGAGAAATGTGCCAAAGTGATTTTGTGTTCATAAAAAGAACAAACAAGATTCATTTGGCTCATACTGGCCGAATGACCTGGTCCACGGTGTTTGTCTTCATGTGGACGTCCTGGTGCATCTGCAGTGAGTCTTTCATTTATTTGATTTATCTCACTGAGAAAATCTACAACAGCAACAACAACTGTGTCTGTACATGTGTCTAATGTCACTGTGTGTGTGTGTGTGTGTATATGTGTGTGTGTGTGTGTATGTGTGTGTGTGTGTGTATGTGTGTGTGTATATGTGTGTGTATGTGTGTGTGTGTGTGTGTGTGTATTTGTACATGTGTATAATCTCTGTGTGTTTGTGTAAAGGTTTGGTGGATTCTTGTGTCTTGGAGGAGCACGAGAACGACTCAGTGACTCTGCAGTTTAACTTCTCTCCTGAAATCGCCCTCAAACCTCTGGACATCATCTGTGAACAGAACATTCCACATCAACCCCCCAGGGAGTTCTTCCTCCAAACCGACGCTAAAGAAAACACACATTACCAGAACGAAGCACTTCAGAGGTCGAGTCCGAGCAGATGTAGACGACCTGAGAGACGGGCTGTTCCGGACTCACATCTCCCCCCTCCTCCTGGGAGACTCAGGCCTGTACTCCTGCATCTTCTACAGCAGCGAGGGTCGAAACACCAGCGTCTGTCGTCTGTCTGTGTCCGGTCAGAGCTCACACCACTCCACTGTTCTAACTGTAAAAACTTGAACACATTATTCCTCTGCAGTCAAACTGAAACTTCTCATCCTTCTCTCTGCAGCTGCTCCTGAATCCACACAGAAACCACCACAAGAACCACCAGAGAACAAACACAAGAACCACCACAAGAACCACCAAAGGAACAAACACAAGAACACAGAAGAACCACCACAAGAACCACCAGAGGAACCACCAGGGACCACTTTGACTGGAAGCAGCAGACAGAGGCCTGGACTGTGGGCTGTGCTGGGGCTCGTGGGGCTCATCATCGTTTTTTTATTGGTCTGGTTCAGGTCTCAGGTCCTGGTCTGGTTCAGGTCTCAGGTCCTGGTCTGGTTCAGGTCTCAGGTCCTGGACTGGTTCAAGTCTCAGGTCCTGGTCTGGTTCAGGTCAGATCCTAAAAACCCTCCACAGAACCAGAGTGAGGTGGTCTAACTGCTGCTCTGTTCTCGTTGTGTTGTGGAAAGGCTCCTGAGTCGTTATTTTCTGAATAAAATTAATAAAAATGTCACTTTCTCTATTTGAACTTATTCTCATGTTACACTTTATTATCAGACTTTTATTAATATTATTATAATTAGTATTAGAACATTAGTGTTGTTATCATCAAAATATGAACATATTATAGACCAAAGTAGATCACACACGTGTGTATATAAAGTATATATATGTATATATCATGTAGATGACACGTGTGTATATAAAGTATATATATGTATATATCATGTAGATGACACGTGTGTATATAAAGTATATATATGTATATATCATGTAGATGACACGTGTGTATATAAAGTATATATATGTATATATCATGTAGATGACACGTGTGTATATAAAGTATATATATGTATATATCATGTAGATGACACGTGTGTATATAAAGTATATATATGTATATATCATGTAGATGACACGTGTGTATATAAAGTATATATATGTATATATCATGTAGATGACACACGTGTGTATATAAAGTATATATATGTATATATCATGTAGATGACACACGTGTGTATATAAAGTATATATATGTATATATCATGTAGATGACACGTGTGTATATAAAGTATATATATGTATATATCATGTAGATGACACGTGTGTATTATGTATATCATGTAGTGACACGTGTATATAAAGTATATATGTATATATCATGTAGATGACACGTGTGTATATATATGTATATATATATGACATGTGTATATAAAGTATATATATGTATATATCATGTAGATGACACGTGTGTATATAAAGTATATATGAGTATAAGAGTGTTGTTTTGTTTTGTTCTTGTAAAGTCTGAGGGGTTAAAGTTCGTGGACTTTCTGCTTCAGACTAAAACACGACCAAATAACACAACTTTTCACTCACTCCAACATTTATGATCTAAACCGAGACACAAATCATGAGCCAAGAATCAAGTTAAACTTATTTATTTTACACGTGTAAAAGTTGTTTTTTCTCTAAGTGTGACACAAAAACAGATCATGTGACCTGAGGCTGTGCACGAGGACAAACACAAGTGACTCCAGGATTTACGAGGAAAAGAACAAGAGAATCAGAACATGTGCAGGACCAAGAAACATCTGAGTTTAACTTAAAGAAACCGTCCCAAACTCTTCTCCAGAGCCACGAAAAGCCCTTTAGCGTTTCGAGCCCTGACCCTGAGACCTCTGTGGTGTTCTGGCGCCACCCACAGGCCAACAACAAAAACAACACAACACACACTTTATTTGTCTGCGCTGGTTGGTGTCGAATTTTTATTAAATTTTTATCTTAATAAACTTGTTTCTTGTGTTTGTCACGTTTAAACCTCAGTGACTCTGCAGCTCCAGCGCAAACAGCTGCTACTTGATCATAAATACAACAGCGCCACCGTCTGTTGGAACGGGGCAAACACTGATCACATCTTACACACGAGCGTAGAAACAAACTAGTAACATTAGCGCCACCGAGTGGACAGAACTTTGGCTTTTGATGGTCTGTTCCACTTGTCACAAACAGCTGCTGAAGTCTGGATGGTTCTTGTCGCACTCGTATCGTCCCTGAAGCTGATTGTGGAACAGTCGCGTTTCATTCCGAGCAGGCGAGGTCTCGGTCTCGGTCTCGGTCTCGGTCTCGGTCTCGGTCTCAGTAGAAGGGCTGAAGTTCCGCTGAGGAGAAACCGAAGGGCTGCACAGAGGAACGAGTCTCGTCCAGGTTTATCTCCTCAAACGGACCGGAGAGCGACACTGCGACAGAAACACACCGACGTCACAACTCAGAGCAGCACACGACAAAAGTCACCTTGTCCAAACGCAAAGCTGCACAGAAACTACGTCAGTTATTTGTAGTGACGTCGAGATGAGGCTCCATGAAGCACTGAAGAGTTCCATCCGTTTGCTCATCAAGTGTCCAAAAAATGTATAACAGGCAGAGTGAAAATACACACACTGTGAATCTCAGACGTCATCACACAGTTCACACTGGGAAGGATTTTTTCCGAAAAAGTGAGCGTCAAACCTCCATGTTTGTCTTATGTTTGTGTATAAAACCATGCTCGGGCTCACACCTCCCTGTCTAAGTCAGCTGCTCGAACAAGAGTCTCCCTCCAGACACAACACTCATCAAACTCAAAGTTCCTAACTCCAGGTCGTCTCTTGGCCTCGTGTCATTTCGATGCGCCGCTGCTAATGATTGGAATTTGGCTCAAAGCTCAAAGCTTAAACTGGACTCCTTCATTTCTCTTTCTGCTTTTAAATGTAAACTGAAGGTCATTTTTAAAGACAAGTGTAAATGTTTTACTAATGAAACGAAAGGAGATTTTTAGAGACTGATGTAAATGGTTGTTTTATGTTTTAATGAATGATGTTGAGTGTCTAATTGTTTTAACTCCCCTTCCCTTGGCTGCTTTGGCATGTCCAGGCCGACATTGTAAATAAGAATTTGTTCTTAGTTTTGCCTGGTAAAATAAAGGTTAAATAAAAAAAATAAATAATAAATGTTTGTTTTCCCAGTGGGATGTGTCTATTGTCAAAGTCGATCTTTTCAAGTCTTTTGAACCATTTCACTTTTGTTTCTGGTTCTGATATTGTCATATTTTAGTTTTGGGATTCGGACGTCGTTAATTGTTGTGGTTGTTGGATCCAAACAGCGGAAAACGACTCCGAGAAATGTGTTTGTGAACTTCATAAATGCAAAAGTGAATCAGATGTGTGTGACTCAAACCTCCGTTCAAACTGTTTCTCTTCCCAACGGAATTGAAAAATAGTGAAAGGTGAAGGTGATGGGCAGGATTGATCCACAGGAAGAACCAAAAAGGAAACATTTGTCTGACTATAGGTTCGTTCACCCCAAGGCGTCAAAGTGTCCAGTTTCTACGTAAAGTCGATGTGGACGCGCGACTAGAGCGTCCTGCGTTTTTGCGGCGCGTCTTGAGCGTTTTGGCGTCGACGTTCTAGACGCGCGTCCGAGGCGTCAGCGTCAAGAAGTTGAAAATGCTGAACTTTTCACGTCAGACGAGCCGCGTCGACCAATCAGGGACGAGTATCCAGAGACGCAGCGACGTTATTATCAGGAAGAAAAACCCCAGAACCAGAACCACAAACATGAACGGAACATAAATATATACACCACAAACACCGAGACGATCACCAGGACTAAACCAGGACTAAACAAGGACTAGACCCTGAATAGACCGAGACTAAACAAGGACTAGACCGAGACTAGACTGTGATTAGACCAGGACTAGACCAGGACTGATCCAGTGTCATTAGTGGAGTATAAATATAAACTCGCTCCAGTCGTCGAGTCGATTTCCTCCGCTGATGTTTTATGTGATAAAAACTCTAAAGTCTCTCAGTCTGGTCTGACATTGTTTCGGGAAAAGTCCAGGACTGGGCTCTTGTTTCCAGGGCAACGACGACGCGTCAAGTATTTTTGTCCTGTTCGTCCACAGAGTCAAAGACACGAGCGTCAGGGGCGTCTGAACTCAAATGAAAAGGCTCCAAATAAAGACGTCAAGGTGTTTTTTGACGCTTTGGTGTGAACGAACCTTAAGAAATCATCCTGAGTTTACAGAGAACATTTTGTATGTGGAGCGACGACAAAACCAAATCCCGTTTGTTAATGTAGAGGAGCAGAAGACAAACAGACTGAGCTGCACTTTCTTGTTCTTGTGGTTTTACACAAACATCACGTCTTGGTCTTTGCAGTGGAAGGTGTTTCTTGGTGAACAGTTGGAGACTTTCACTTTGGTGTCGACTTTTTAAATTCGTAACCGAGGTTGAACGACGGATCAGGATTTTGTTTTGTCGTCGCTCCACATACAAAATGTTCTCTGTAAACTCGGGATGATTTCTTAGTCAGACAAATGTTTCCTTTTTGGTTCTTCCTGTGGATCAATCCTGCCCATCACCTTCACCTTTCACTATTTTTCAATTCCGTTGGGAAGAGAAACAGTTTGAACGGAGGTTTGAGTCACACACATCTGATTCACTTTTGCATTTATGAAGTTCACAAACACATTTCTCGAGTCGTTTTCCGCTCACACAATTACGACGTCCGAATCCCAAAACTAAAATATGACAATATCAGAAGCAGAAACAAAAGTGAAATGGTTCAAAAGACTTGAAAAGATCGACTTTGACAATAGACACGTCCCACTGGGAAAACAAACATGGAGGTTTGACGATCACTTTTTTGAAAAATCCTTCCCAGTGTGAAGTCTGAGATTCTTGATGCGTGTGTTGGAGATCGGGATGTAACGTGACTGTGCTCGTGTTACGACTTCAGGTCTGTGCTTATGCCACAATAAGGACGGCAAAATAGAGTCATTTTATTCATTTTTATTTAAAAATAGCAATTTCTCCACAGTATTTGGACTCAGACGGTTTCTTTTGTGCAGAGAATTTCCCCTGAGTTTGAAAAAAAAAAAACTTTCACAGGGCACAGATGAAGCAGGTGTGTAGGGAAAAATCATCACAAAAAAAAAATAAAAAAAATATATATATATATATATATATATATATATATATATATATATATTTACATCACCGATACAAACCTCGATACGCTTCACCAAAGACTTTCTGGACTCTGCACACGCTTCCAAACCTCGACACGGACGACACAACACTAGTTATTTGTGCTGCTTTAGTTTTGGAGATATTAACGGTTCTTTTATGAGTCAAATTAGGGTCAGCAGCCTCCGGGAAGCTTCAAAATGCTCTAAAGTCATTCGTTCGTGCTTCGTTCGTGTTGCAAAAAGTTTGATTTGTGTGATTCTGGTTCTTAAGACATGAACAGTTTTATTTTCGATGACGTCAAAACGTGAAACAGCCTCAAAACAGCAGGAAATTTTACCAGACATCTGTATTTGGTTCGTGCCGTTTTGTGCTGTGACTGTTTTCATTTCTGCGAGTTTATTTATCAAATCATTCATTATTATTTTTGCGGAAATATGACGGAATTTCTTCTCATCTGACAACAGCGGCTTTAACAAAACTCCACAAAACCAGTGAGGAGAAACCTGAGTCTGAGGAAAAGTCTGCGTTCTTAGATAAAATATGAATCCAAAGTTGAGTTCCTAAAGACTGACAGACTTTTCCACAGCCTCAGCTCGTTTCTGTTTCTTAATTTTGTGGAGTTTTGTTAAAGTTTGTTAAAGAAAAATATGAGTCTAAGCCGGGAGTGGAGCGCTTCAAAACACAACTGTGGGCAGGTTTTCGATGAGGAAATAACTTCAGAACAGCTAGAAAATTCTGTAATATGACGCGTACTGAAGTTATTTTAGTTTTATTTAATGTTTTAAAACTTTACACTGATTATTGTTGTTAGAATTCATCTCCTCTTCTGACTCTTCAATGAACAGGACCGGACTGGAGCTCAGGTCCTCCAGGTCTGGTTGGTCTTGGTCCGGTCGGTCCTGGTCCGGCTGGTCCTGGTCCGGTTGGTCCTGGGTCGGTTCCGTCTCTGCGGTGGGGCCGGACTCGGGGGCCGGCGGAGTCTGAAGTCCGTTGGATTGAGAAGCTTCAACTGAGAAAACAAAGATCCAAAAGTTTTAAACGATGTTCTAATGTTCCTCAAAAACAGAGCTGTTTTTTTTTTTTTTTTATTTATTTATTTATTTATTTATTTTTGCTTTATATATTTTTCTATGTTTTTTTTTTTTTAGCTTTATTTTTTTATTTATTTATTTTTTTAAATAAATAAATAAATAGATGGGGAAAAAAAAAAAAAAAAAACAGAGCTGGAGTTGTGTTCACATTTATTCACATTTATCTACATCTCCAAACCTCCAAATTCTCTGTTCCACCTTGTGATGTCATCAAGTGGTAGTTTTCTTTCTTTTTTTTAATTTAATTTACTGACATTTTCAGTTTAGAACAAATATTGTACAAAAATAAAAAAAATAACTGACAAGGACGAGCTCATTGTTGGTGCCAAATAATCCTTAAATGACCCTGTCAGCATCACATACAATAAAAGAAACTAATATAAATCAATACATTTAAATTTAAATTCTACATGACTTGCATAACAAAATATCATAACAAAATAAAAATATAAATAAAGTAGTAAAATAATAATATTAAAATCCAGATCGTTCCGTCTCTGGAGCCGTTTTCAGTCAGATTAGTGTGAACGAACGAGGGATGGGCTTGATTAGTCGATTAATCGATAATTGATCACTAACAATTTCATCGATTAAGTTCATTTTAATGGACAAACTGAATGTATGTGTGTGTGTCGTGACCAAACAGGTGTGTACATGTGTCTCTGCATCAGAAGGAGCGAGACACAAACAGTGGGTCAGTCTGTAACGAACCGAAGCACAAATGTGGATTTAACCAGGATTTGTAGAAGAAATTCCACACTTTCCGTTGCGTTGGGACAAGTGTGAGTCCATGTGCACAGTGGATAAAGCAGCACATATGTTTCTGTGTCCAGTGGGAAAAAGTTTTTCCAGGTGAGAGTCGCTCAATGTGGATGACGAGGCCCCGCCCCCCTCCCCCCGTACGCTGTCCTGGTTTTGACAAACACAAATCTGGTCACACTGACCTGTATTCACCTGAGTCATGTCTTTTAATCCAACACAAGTTGAACCACATCAGCGACACAAGAGCTGGAGTTTTATCTTCACTTAGTTTATGTAAATTAGTGATGTGGTTTTAAGTTTTGTTTCTGTGAGATTTGAACAAAACTGAATTAAACACATTATAATGTCAAACAGCTGATGTGGATCTAGAGTCGTTATGTTTATATGTCGTAAAGTTGAATTTATTGATGCAGATTAGTGCAGATAGTAATAATAATGATGATCATTTTAATATAAAAACGTTCATGATTAATCGATAATCGATCGTTAATTCTCCCGACGATCGATTAAGAGAATGTTATCGAATGCCCGTCACTAGAACGAACACTGTACCCACAACAACACCACTCACATACACACTAGTGTGAACGGGGCCTCTGTGTGTTGTGTCGCCGTGGTCACCGCTGAACATTCCGCCGTAGACATACATGCAGAAGTGTTTGTGTGTTGTTTCTGCGGCGCTCTCGTACCTTCTCCGTTGGGCTCCTTGTCTTCAGGCGACGAAACTGATCCGTTTGCTTCGACTGACACTGAAAATCCGGTGGTGTGACCCTGATAATCTGGAAACACACGAATTAAAGATCGGTTGTTAATCCTTTTTAATCTTTGGCGGGAGAAAATTCAGTTTGTCGACTGGACAAAAGTTAGTTTGGTTGAAGACGTTTTTGCAGCTCATCCAAGCTGCTTCTTCAAAAAAACGTCTTCAAACAAACTCACTTTTGTCCAGTCGACAAACTGAATTTTCTCCTCTTCGTGGATTCTACCTGGACGACTGAGGAATTCTTCACATCTTTTTAATCTTTTTAACATGTTCTAGCGCTGTTCTCTCTTCAAAAACCTGTCTGAGGAGGGTTTGAGTCATCTAGAGATCTCTCCCGGGCCTTAGTCAAACCCTCCTAACGTCTTATTCTCTGCGTTTTTCTCACCGAGGTCGTCCAGATGCACCGGCTCGAAGGACCCGATGGGCTCGACGGAGCGACTGGGGCCCGGAAGCTGCAGGTCAAACGCGTAAGTCTACAAAAACACAAGAGACAGAGGTTATTTTTACACCAGATGCCCTCCCTGACCCAACACCAAAACATTACACTGGGATTCAGCGATTGATCCACAACGGAAAGTATTTGGACACAAGAGCTCACACATCACGATATAATATAAGAACAAAGAGTAAAAATATAAATGGTGATAATAAAATCGAGCAAAAATAGCAAGAGACAGGAGTCAATAACACATAAAATAAAATAAAATAAATAAATAAAATAAAATAAGAAGCACATCATTTGGGCTCTAAGTTGTTTTTTGTTTTTTTTTTTTTTCCAAAAAATAAAAATATTCACAGCAAAGCCAAAGTGTTCACATTTACTCTCATTTTTAACACATTAACACCTCACTTGACGCGTATTATAAACTTATTTAATGCTTCATGTTGTTATTTACGGAAGCCCTGAGCGGCAAGCGAATAAAACAAAAAACAAATAAATAAATAAATAAAGAGGCACATCATTTGGGCTCTAAGTTTTTTTTTTTTTGTTGTTTTTTCTAAAAATAAAAATATTCTGTTAAAAAAAACTGTCCTTTCTTTTTTTTTTTTTTTGCAGCAACGGCTTTTTTTTTTTTTTTTTTTTACTGGTTTGCTGCCGTTGAACTTTGGCATTTGACGAAATATACTGGAAAAAACACGTCTATGGTGAAGAAAAAAATAAATAAAAATTTTAGCTATTGCTGCAAAGAATAAAAAAGACAAGAAAAAAAATCATTACAAAAAAACAAAAACAAAAAAAAAACTACTTTGAAAATAGAGCCCAAATGATGTGCTGTTTTTTTTTTTTTTTTTCCTTGCCGCTCAGGGCTTCCGTAGTTATTTGAAAAGTCCAACACCGATGTCCCTGTCACTTTCTGTTCTTACAAAATAAACCGCACACTTTAAAACTGTTTTATTTTGACGAAGGTGTTAAAAATAGACATTGATCACACTTTTAAAGTTTGTGGTTTTAAAGGACGGGAAAGAAAAAATGAATTGTTGAGCGAAGGAAAGTTCTGTGTTTAAAAAGAGAAATGAATGTTTGAGTCTCAAATACAACCAGTGTTGTGGAGTAACAGATTACATGTACCAGAGTAATCAGAGTACAAATGATGAGTAACTGTATTCAGTTACAGTTACTGTTTCAGTGAGTGGTAATTGGATTACAGTTACTTTGTTGAATATAAATGGATTAAACAGAGGGATTTAACTGTTTTCACATTTTGGGCTAAATCCCTTTTTTTTTTCTTTTTAAACCTTTCTAAACCAGGTTTTTTTTTTAAACCAGTCTAAACCATTAAACCACTAAACCATCTAAACCAGGTCTAAAACCAGGTCTAAACCAGTCTAAACCAGGTCTAAACCAGGTCTAAACCAAAACCAGGTCTAAACCAGGTCTAAAACCAAAACCAGGTCTAAACCCTAAAACCAGGTCTAAACCAGGTCTAAACCAGGTCTAAAACCAGGTCTAAACCAGGTCTAAAACCAGGTCTAAAACCAGGTAAACCAAAACCAGGTCTAAACCAGGTCTAAACCAGGTAAACCAGGTCTAAACCAGGTCTAAACCAGGTCTAAACCAGGTCTAAAACCAGGTCTAAACCAGGTCTAAACCAGGTCTAAACCAGGTCTAAAACCAGGAGGTCTAAAACCAGGTCTAAAACCAGGTCTAAAACCAGGTCTAAACCAGGTCTAAACCAGGTCTAAACCAGGTTTAAACCAGGACTAAATCCTGCTGTGTGGACGTGTTTCTTCTTTTTCTATCAATAATATTTTTAATTTGGTTCAGTAAAATCTGGACTTTTTATTTTCTTTTATCAGACAAAACTTCTTATGTGAAGATTTCCTCGTCTTTGTTTCTCTACAGCAAATCAAGTAATCCAAAGTAATCAGATTACATTACTCACCTAAAGTAATTTAATGGATTCTGTTACAAACTACATTTTGGTGAATGTAATCTGTAATCTGTAGGGGATTACATTTTAAAAGTAAACTTCCCAACACTGAATACAACAATATATTACAAAAACTCTACAAACTGAAGTAATCTACACTTAAAATAACTGGGTCGTCTTCATTTTTGTACATTTGAATTTTAATAACTTGTTTATTTTGTGTTTTACGGTTTTAATTGAAAAGAAAAACTGTATATAAAGTGTAAATAAAAAGAGTTGTGTCCTCACCCGACTCACTCTCCTCATGTGCACGAGAATGACGCAAAGAGCCAGAACCAGGACCAGGATCAGAACCAGGATCACGAAACCTGCACCAGAGCACGACGCGATTTCATCAAACTCACTAAACGCACTT
This sequence comes from Boleophthalmus pectinirostris, assembly GCF_026225935.1. Lineage (NCBI taxonomy): Eukaryota > Metazoa > Chordata > Actinopteri > Gobiiformes > Gobiidae > Boleophthalmus > Boleophthalmus pectinirostris. The sequence goes on along the minus strand of NW_026571153.1, from coordinate 1,279,986 downwards.
TTTCTGCCCAAGAAACGTCACAGAATTTCCAAACGTTTTGTGAATTCTTGTTGAAATAACCTCAGATTTTGACAGAATGTTTAGAAACAGATGAAGATTTTCTATGTAATGTTTTATTTTTGTCGTGTTTTCAGGTTGAGTCGTTGGATCTGCTGCTCAAACTCACCCAAGACTGAAGCTTCAACATTTGGAAAAACTTCAACAACTGGAAAAACAAATTTGGACTTGGGACCAAAAATGTAAAGAGGCAAGATCTGGTGACACCAAACGTCACTCGAGGAATCTGGGTTTGCAGACTTGTTCTTCTTACAAACTCCTGCAGTTTCACGAGAGGTTTTCATGATTTTGCTCGACCTTTTCTTCTGATGTTGATGTTGGTCCAGATTCTTCCTCTTCACATTTTTGGTACCGAATCCAAATTTGTTTTTCCAGTTGGTGAAGTTTTTCCAAATTTTCAAATGTTGAAGGGAATAGACCTGGTTTAGTCCTGGTTTAGTCCTGGTTTAGTCCTGGTTTAGACCTGGTTTAGACCTGGTTTAGTCCTGGTTTAGTCCTGGTTTAGTCCTGGTTTAGTCCTGGTTTAGTGGTTTAGTTTCCTGGTTTAGGTTTAGTCCTGGTTTAGTGGTTTAGTCCTGGTTTAGTCCTGGTTTAGTGGTTTAGTCCTGGTTTAGTCCTGGTTTAGAGTCCTGGTTTAGTTTACCTGGTTTAGTCCTGGTTTAGTTTACCTGGTTTAGTCCTGGTTTTAGTCCTGGTTTAGACCTGGTTTAGTCCTGGTTTAGTCCTTGGTTTACCTGGTTAGTTGGTTTAGTCCTGGTTTAGTCCTGGTTTAGACCTGGTTTAGTCCTGGTTTAGTCCTGGTTTAGACCTGTTTAGTTTTAGTCCTGGTTTAGTCCTGGTTTAGTCCTGGTTTAGTTTAGTCCTGGTTTAGTCCCTGGTTTTAGTCCTGGTTTAGTTTAGTCCTGGTTTAGTCCTGGTTTAGTTTAGTCCTGGTTTAGTCCTGGTTTAGTCCTGGTTTAGTCCTGGTTTAGTCCTGGTTTAGTCCTGGTTTAGTCCTGGTTTAGACCTGGTTTAGTCCTGGTTTAGTTTCCTGTTTAGCTGGTTTAGTCCTGGTTTAGTCCTGGTTTAGTCCTGGTTTAGACCTGGTTTAGTCCTGGTTTAGTTTAGTCCTGGTTTAGTCCTGGTTTAGTCCTGGTTTAGTCCTGGTTTAGACCTGGTTTAGTTTAGTCCTGGTTTTAGTCCTGGTTTAGTCCTGGTGGTTTAGACCTGGTTTAGACCTGGTTTTAGTCCTGGTTTAGACCTGGTTTAGTTTTCCTGGTTTAGTCCTGGTTTAGTCCTGGTTTAGTCCTGGTGGTTTAGTTTAGTCCTTTAGGTTTAGACCTGGTTTAGTCCTGGTTTAGTCCTGGTTTAGTCCTGGTTTAGTTTACCTGGTTTAGTCCTGGTTTTAGTCCTCCTTTTAGTCCTGGTTTAGTCCTGGTTTAGGTTTAGTCCTGGTTTAGTCCTGGTTTAGACCTGGTTTAGACCTGGTTTAGTCCTGGTGTTTTAGTCCTGGTTTAGACCTGTTTTAGTCCTGGTTTCCTGGTTTAGTCCTGTTTAGACCTGGTTTAGTCCTGGTTTAGACCTGGTTTAGTTTCCTGGTTTAGTCCTGGTTTAGTCCTGTTTAGTTTTAGTCCTGGTTTAGACCTGGTTTTAGTCCTGGTTTAGACCTAGGTTTAGTCCTGGTTTAGTCCTGGTTTAGTCCTGGTTTAGTCCTGGTTTAGTCCTGGTTTAGTCCCAGTTTAGGTTTAGTCCTGGTTTAGTCCTAGGTTTAGTCCTGGTTTAGTCCTGGTTTAGTCCTGGTTTAGTCCTGGTTTAGTCCTGGTTTAGTCCTGGTTTAGTCCTGGTTTAGACCTGGTTTAGTCCTGGTTTAGACCTGGTTTAGTCCTGGTTTACCCTTGGTTTAGTCCTGGTTTAGACCTGGTTTAGTCCTGGTTTAGTCCTAGTTTAGTCCTGGTTTAGACCTGGTTTAGTCCTGGTCCTGTGTGTCCTGACACAACACACACGTGAACAAACACACACAGAAACGTTTTAAAACGATCCCAAAATTCAAGAAAAAAAAACACGAAACTTGGAGTTCAGATAAATCAGGTTTTTGTGGTCAGACTGTGTTCAAATAAAACTCAGATTAAAGTGAGTCGAGCCACAGACTTTCAGACAGAGCAGTGCATTCAGTTAGCGTCAGGACAGTTTCAGACAGTTTCAGACAGAGTTTCAGACAGAGTTTCAGACAGAAGACAGAGTTTCAGGCAGTTCAGTTTCAGTTTCACAGAGTTTCAGACAGACAGTTAGCGACAGAGTTTTCAGACAGAGTTTCAGACAGAGTTTCAGACAGAGTTTCAGACAGAGCAGTGCGTTCAGTTAGCGTCACAGAGGTTCAGACAGAGTTTTGGACAGAGTTTCAGACAGAGTTTCAGACAGAGCAGTGCGTTCAGTTAGCGTCACAGAGTTTCAGACAGAGTTTCAGACAGAGCAGTGCGTTCAGTTAGCGTCACAGAGTTTCAGACAGAGCAGTGCGTTCAGTTAGCGTCACAGAGTTTCAGACAGAGTTTCAGACAGAGTTTCAGACAGAGCAGTGCGTTCAGTTAGCGTCACAGAGTTTCAGACAGAGCAGTGCGTTCAGTTAGCGTCACAGAGTTTCAGACAGAGTTTCAGACAGAGTTTCAGACAGAGGTTCAGACAGAGTTTCAGACAGAGTTTCAGACAGAGTTTCAGACAGAGCAGTGCGTTCAGTTAGCGTCACAGAGTTTCAGACAGAGTTTCAGACAGAGTTTCAGACAGAGTTTCAGACAGTGCGTTCAGTTAGCGTCACAGAGTTTCAGACAGAGTTTCAGACAGACAGTGCGTTCAGTTGCGACAGAGTTTCAGACAGAGTTTCAGACAGAGTTTTCAGACAGAGCAGTGCGTCAGTTAGCGTCACAGAGTTTCAGACAGAGTTTCAGACAGAGCAGTCAGCAGTTTCAGTTTAGCGTCACAGAGTTTTCAGACAGAGCAGTGCGTTCAGTTAGCGTCACAGAGTTTCAGACAGAGTTTCAGACAGAGTTTCAGACAGAGTTTCAGCAGAGCAGTGCGTTTCAGTTAGCAGAGTTCAGAGTTTCAGAGTTTCAGACAGAGTTTCAGACAGAGCAGTGCGGTCAGTTAGCGTCACAGAGTTTCAGACAGAGTTTCAGACAGAGCAGTGCGTTCAGTTAGTGTCACAGAGTTTCAGACAGAGTTTCAGACAGAGCAGTGCGTTCAGTTAGCGTCACAGAGTTTCAGACAGAGTTTCAGACAGAGCAGTGCGTTCAGTTAGCGTCACAGAGTTTCAGACAGAGTTTCAGACAGAGTTTCAGACAGAGTTTCAGACAGAGCAGTGCGTTCAGTTAGCGTCACAGAGTTTCAGACAGAGTTTCAGACAGAGTTTCAGACAGAGCAGTTTGCCAGTTTCACAGTTTCAGACAGAGTTTCAGACAGGAGCAGTTTCAGGTGTTCAGACAGAGTTTCAGACAGAGTTTTACAGAGTTTCAGACAGAGCAGTGCGTTCAGTTAGCGTCACAGAGTTTCAGACAGAGTTTCAGACAGAGTTTCAGATTTCAGGACAGAGCAAGTTAGTTAGCGTCACAGAGTTTCAGACAGAGTTTTCAGACAGAGCAGTGCAGTTTCAGTTTAGCGACAGAGTTTCAGACAGAGTTTCAACAGAGTTTCAGACAGAGGTTGCGTTCAGTCACAGAGTTTCAGACAGAGTTTCAGACAGAGTTTCAGACAGAGTTTCACAGAGTTTCAGACAGAGCAGTGCGTAGCGTCACAGAGTTTCACAGAGTTTTCAGACAGAGTTTCAGACAGAGTTTTCAGCAGAGCAGTGCGTTCAGTTTCACAGAGTTTCAGCGTCACAGAGTTTCAGACAGAGTTTCAGACAGAGTTTCAGACAGAGCAGTGCGTTCAGTTAGCGTCACAGAGTTTCAGACAGAGTTTCAGACAGAGTTTCAGACAGAGCAGTGCCTCGGGTTAGAACGACACGACTTGTTTCGAGAACCAGAGTTTGTGGAGTTTTACCTGGAGCAGGAGTTAGGTTCACGACGGGTTCAGAGCTGCTGGTTTGTCCATCTGAGACCGAAAGAAACACGAGGACAACTGCAAAAACAAAGTCCTGGTTTAGTCCTGGTTTAGTCCTGGTTTAGTTCTGGTTTAGTCCTGGTTTAGTCCTGGTTTAGTCCTGGTTTAGTCCTGGTTTAGTCCTGGTTTACCTGGTTTAGTCCTGGTTTAGTCCTCCTGGTTTAGTCCTGGTTTAGTCCTGGTTTAGTCCTGGTTTAGTTCTGGTTTAGTTCTGGTTTAGTCCTGGTTTAGTCCTGGTTTAGTTTAGTCCTGGTTTAGTTCTGGTTTAGTTCTGTTTAGTTGGTTTAGTTCCTGGTTTAGTCCTGGTTTAGTCCTGGTTTAGTCCTGGTTTAGTTCTGGTTTTAGCTCGTGTAGAAAAGTACAAAAGTTCAGTCATGCAACAGGAAACGTTGAACAAAAAGTTCCCACAGACACAAACTCTTCACACCTCCCTTTTATTTTTACACAGTTCTCTTTTTCTTTTCTCTTCAATTTATTCTCTTTTATTTAAAAAATCACAAATAAATTCTACTTTAAGTTAAATTCATAAATTTTTTTTTATAAATTAATTTCTTACCATAACTTTTAAAAAACTGCTTAAATAAAGTTAAATTTTCTCACATTATTTCTTACTTAAGTCAGAATTCAGACACAAATTCGAGCACTTAAAGCTGCATTGCGTAAATTTAAACCTTTCTGTCGCCACGGAGACCGAACCGGGGCCACGTTCCGGGTCAGATCTGCGGAGAGGCGACGCCGCTCACCTTCAGAACGCCTGATTTCTCACGGTATTTTCGAGTTTTAAAACCAAATGTAATCGAATAAACTAAAGTAAAGCAGAGTTGTTAGGCAGAGCGGTGACGTATCCATGGAAACAAGACCCCGAAAAGTTACGCAATGCAGCTTTAAAATAAAAAAAAAAAAAAAAACGTTAAAAAAAATTTAACAATAATAATGTTTTTTTGCGAGGCGAGCGTGATTTGGTTTAGTCCTGGTTTAGTTCCTGGTTTAGACTTGGTTTAGTCCTTGTTTTAGTCTTGGTTTAGTCCTGGTTTAGTCCTGGTTTAGACTTGTTTTAGTCTTGGTTTAGTCTTAGTTTAGTCCAGTTTTAGTCCTGGTTTAGTCCTGTTTTGGTCCTTCTTTAGTCCTGGTTTAGACTTGTTTTAGACCTGGTTTAGTCCTGGTTTAGTTCTGGTTTAGTCCCTGGTTAGTCTTAGTTTAGTCCTGGTTTAGTCCTGTTTTGGTCCTTCTTTAGTCCTGGTTTAGACCTGGTTTAGACCTGGTTTAGACCTGGTTTAGACCTGGTTTAGTCCTACGCAATGCAGCTTTAAAATAAAAAAAAAAACGTTAAAAAAAATTAAACAATAATAATGTTTTTTTGCGTGTGACTTTTGACTCACCGCAAACGCAGGTCGTCTTCATGCTGCCGTTTCCCGTCAAATGTTTAAAATGTTCCGTCTTATTTTAGTTTTGTTTTGTTCTTTTTGTAAATCCACATGAGACTGGTGCTTCTGTAAACTCTGGCTGCTGCTGTCAGACTCTGGCGTCGTGTCGAGTCGTGTCGAGTCGAGTCGTGTCGTGGGTTTCTGTGTTTGTGACCCGGTGTTTCCGTCTCTGCTGTGGTTTTGTTCACACTTTGAGTCAGAGTTTAGAAGAACAAAACGCAGGTACAGACACACTTTGGTTCTAACTTTTGTGTCTGAAAAACGGCAGCGTTGGGGAGTTTACTTTTAAAATGTAATCCCCTACAGATTACAGATTACAGATTACACACACCAACATGTAGTTTGTAACAGAATCCATTAAATTAGTTAAAGTGAGTAATGTAATCTGATTACTTTGGATTACTTGATATTGTCATGCTTCATTTAGTCCTGGTGTTAGTCCTGGTTTAGTCCTAGTTTAGTTCTGGTTTTAGTCCTAGTTTAGTCCTAGTTTAGTTTTGGTTTTAGTCCTGGTTTAGTCCTAGTTTAGTTCTGGTTTTAGTCCTAGTTTAGTTTGGTTTAGTGTTTAGTTCTAGTTTAGTTCTGGTTTTAGTCCTGGTTTAGTCCTAGTTTAGTCCTAGTTTAGTTCTGGTTTAGTCCTAGTTTAGTCCTGGTTTAGTCCAGTTTAGTCCTAGTTTAGTCCTAGTTTAGTCCTAGTTTAGTTCTGGTTTTAGTCCTAGTTTAGTTCTGGTTTTAGTCCTAGTTTAGTCCTAGTTTAGTTCTGGTTTTAGTCCTAGTTTAGTTCTGGTTTTAGTCCTAGTTTAGTTCTGGTTTTAGTAATGGTTTAGTTCTAGTTTAGTTTAGTTTAGTTCTGGTTTTAGTCCTGGTTTAGTTCTAGTTTAGTCCTGGTTTTAGTCCTGGTTTAGTCCTAGTTTAGTCCTGGTTTTAGTCCTGGTTTAGTTCTAGTTTAGTTTAGTTTTAGTTTAGTCCTGGTTTAGTCCTAGTTTAGTCCTAGTTTAGTTCTGGTTTTAGTAATGGTTTAGTCCTAGTTTAGTCCTGGTTTTAGTCCTAGTTTAGTTCTAGTTTAGTTCTGGTTTAGTGGTTTAGTTAGTTTCTGTTTAGTTTAGTCCTGGTTTTAGTTCTTTTTAGTCTGGTTTTAGTCCTAGTTTAGTTCTGGTTTAGTTTAGTTTAGTTTAGTCCAGTTTAGTTTAGTTTAGTCTGGTTTAGTCCTAGTTTAGTCCTAGTTTAGTTCTGGTTTTAGTCCTGGTTTAGTTCTGGTTTAGTAATGTTTAGTTCTAGTTTAGTCTTAGTTTAGTTCTGGTTTTAGTCCTAGTTTAGTTCTGGTTTTAGTTTAGTCCTGTTTAGTTCTGGTTTTAGTCCTAGTTTAGTTCAGTTTACTTCTGGTTTTAGTCCTAGTTTAGTTCTGGTTTTTAGTTAGTTTAGTTCTAATTAGTCTAGTTTAGTTCTGGTTTAGTCCTAGTTTAGTTCTGGTTTTAGTCCTGGCTTAGTTCTAGTTTGGTCCTAGTTTAGTTCTGGTTTTAGTAATGGTTTAGTCCTAGTTTAGTCCTGGTTTTAGTCCTAGTTTAGTTCTGGTTCTAGTTTAGTTTAGTTCTAGTTTAGTCCTGGTTTTAGTCCTAGTTTATCCCAAAATGTGAAAACTGAAAATTACCGCCCTGTAATCCATTTATTTCAACAAAGTAACTGTAATCCAATTCCCACTCACTGAAAAAGTAACTGTAACTGAATACAGTTACTCATCATTTGTACTCTGATTACTCCAGTACATGTAATCTGTTACTCCACAACACTGAAAAACGGTGAGCAGATTTTCAAAAACAAATAAAAAAACTGGGACTCTGTTTGTGGTTCGTAAACTGCCAAAAAAACAAAATCTAGTCAAGTTCAGATGAAAATTTGATCATGATTTGAGCAAATTTCACTTGACAAATAAAAAAAGTAAAAATAAAAAATATTAAAAAATACATCTGGCTTCACTTAAAATAAGAAAAACAACAACTTTTTGCGCTTTAAATAAGAAATAAAATCATATGTTGCTTGATTCACGAAAAACAAACTTATTCCATCGGTGAATCATTTGACTTTTCAAGTTGAATCGACTCAAATAAAGTCAAAAGTTTTTTTAATTTAAGTCATTTTCACTCACCCACATATTGTTTTTTTCCAGTGTCATAATAGAATAATTAAGGATTACAGTTACTTTGTTGAAATAAATGGATTACACAGAGGGATTTTACTGTTTTCACATTTTGGGCTAAACCAGAACTAAACCAGGACTAAAACCAGACTTAAACCAGGACTGAACCAGGTCTAAAACCAGACTTAAACCAGGACTGAACCAGGTCTAAAACCAGGACTAAACCAGGACTAAAACCAGACTTAAACCAGGACTGAACCAGGACTAAACCAGGACTAAACTAGAACTAAAACCAGGTCTAAACCAGGTCTAAACCAGGACTAAAACCAGGACTAAACCAGGACTAAACTAGAACTAAAACCAGGTCTAAACCAGGTCTAAAACAGGACTAAAACAGGACTAAAACCAGGACTAAACCAGGACTAAACCAGGACTAAACCAGGACTAAAACCAGGACTAAAACCAGGACTAAAACAGGACTAAAACCAGGACTAAACCAGGACTAAACCAGGACTAAACCAGGACTAAAACCAGACTAAACCAGGACTAAACCAGGACTAAAACCAGGACTAAACCAGGACTAAACTAGAACTAAAACCAGGTCTAAACCAGGTCTAAACCAGGACTAAACCAGGACTAAACAGGACTAAAACCAGGACTAAAACAGGACTAAAACCAGACTTAAACCAGGTCTAAACCAGGACTAAAACCAGGACTAAAACCAGGACTAAAACCAGGACTAAAACCAGACTTAAACCAGGTCTAAACCAGGACTAAACCAGGACTAAAACAGGACTAAAACCAGACTTAAACCAGGACTAAACCAGGACTAAACCAGGACTAAAACCAGGACTAAAACAGGACTAAAACCAGACTTAAAGCAGGACTAAAACCAGGACTAAAACTAGGTCTAAATCAGGACTAAACTAGAACTAAAACCAGCACTAAAACCAGGACTAAACCAGGACTAAACCAGGATTAAACCAGGACTAAACCAGGACTAAACCAGGACTAAACCAGGACTAAACCAGGATAAACTAGAACTAAAACCAGCACTAAAACCAGGACTAAACCAGGATTAAACCAGGACTGTTGGGGTCACAGGTTCCAGCTCGTCCTGTGAACATGTGGTGAGTCTGAGCTGCTGTTTGTAAATGTAAACCTCCAGTTCTCTCCTGTGATTGGTGCATCGTCCAAGAGCCTGACCAATCCTGGGCCTCCCCCTACAGGGTCACACCTTAAAAGCCCCCTGCCGCCCCCTGCCGCCCCCTGCCCCCCGCCCCCTGCCCCCTGCCTGCCGCTGTCACACCACGGGTTTTTTTTTTTTTTTAGTTTTTTTTTTATGTTTGGACCAAAACAACACGACGCTGCCCAAACCTACGACGAACATCAGACCGGAGACGGAAGAGCCGACGTCACGGTGGGCGTGTCCGTCACAGCGGCTCGTACCACTGGGGGAGGAGCTCGACCGAAACGGCGTCTTGAAAATAAAAGATTAAAATTTCCTCAAACATGAATCAGTCCAAGTAAAGTTCAGAGGGTCAGAAAGAAGAAACGACCAGAACATGGAGAAAAGATGTGAAAAGTGCAGTTTGCAGCGTGCGTCGCGTTTAAACCCGCGCTGCCGTTGTGTTTGTGTGTGTTTGTGTGTTTTTTACGTTCGTGAGCTCTCGTTTCAGTCACAGGAAGTCGCTCTCACCACAGAAGCTTTCACACTTCTAGAAGCCGCGGCCTGTCGCTCCTGCAGCAGCTCTCGGCGTCTCTGCGGTTTTCTGACTCTCTGCTCAGGCTAAAATAAAAAACATGTTCTCTTTTTCTCAGTAGAAACGCCCAGAACCTCTGACAGGAAACGATCTTTAGATACGAGCGACGAGGGCCCAGTGTTTAATGGTCAGAGGATTTTATTTTAAAGTCCGACCTGTGGCCTCCTCCTTTTTGTTGCGGCCGTCCTCAGGGTCCGAACATCCAATAAATAAACATTTGTATTCAATTATAGTTCACAAAACAACAAAAAAAGTGACTGTGTTTCTGTTCGTGGGGTGAGTGTGTGAAACAACGTCAGGTCCTGTCAAGTCCTTCTCTGCTGGCCTCAAAAAAATCTCTGACCGATGTTAAGGTCAGTGTCCAAATGTTCCGTCCTCTTCCTTTGCAGAGTTTTTCCGACGTTTGTGCTGCTTCCACACGTGGGTTTTCATGTTTAAATATTTGACCAATCACATTTCAGCATCATCTGTTGCCGGGCAGAGTCAGAGTCACAGAGCTTCTGCGGGAACTCGAACACGACATAAATGTTCGTGAAACTGTCGCTTCGACCAATCAGATTTAGAGTTGGTGTCACTGACCTGCATCTGTAAAGAGCAGCTGCGAGAATTTAAATGATTATTACTGTATTTAACTGTATTATTATTATTATTATTATTATTATTATTATTATTATTATTATTATTATTACTGTGTATTATTGTTATTAATTAACAGTGTGTAGTGGGATTTTTTGTAGTGGGAACAATCCCTGACTAAACCAGGACTAAACCAGGACTAAACCAGGACTAAACCAGGTCTAAACCAGGTCTAAACCAGGACTAAACCAGGACTAAACCAGGACTAAACCAGGACTAAACCAGGACTAAACCAGGACTAAACCAGGACTAAACCAGGACTAAAACCAGGACTAAACCAGGACTAAAAAAACCAGGACTAAACCAGGACTAAACCAGGTCTAAACCAGGACTAAACCAGGACTAAACCAGGACTAAACCAGGACTAAACCAGGACTAAACCAGGACTAAACCAGGACTAAAGGACTAAACCAGGACTAAACCAGGACTAAACCAGGACTAAACCAGGACTAAAACCAGGACTAAACCAGGACTAAACCAGGTCTAAACCAGGACTAAACCAGGACTAAACCAGGACTAAACCAGGTCTAACCAGGACTAAATAAACCAGGACTAAACCAGGACTAAACCAGGACTAAACCAGGTCTAAACCAGGACTAAAACCAGGACTAAACCAGGACTAAACCAGGACTAAACCAGGACTAAACCAGGACTAAACCAGGACTAAACCAGGTCTAAACCAGGACTAAACCAGGTCTAAACCAGGACTAAACCAGACTAACCAGGACTAACCAGGACTAAACCAGGTCTAAACAGGACTAAACCAGGTCTAAACCAGGTCTAAACCAGGACTAAACCAGGTCTAAACCAGGACTAAACCAGGTCTAAACCAGGACTAAACCAGGACTAAACCAGGTCTAAACCAGGACTAAATCAGGACTAAAAGGTCTAAACCAGGACTAAACCAGGATAAACAGGACTAAACCAGACTAAACCAGGACTCTAAACCAGGTCTAAACAAGGACTAAACCAGGACTAAACCAGGTCTAAACCAGGTCTAAACCAGGACTAAACCAGGACTAAACCAGGTCTAAACCAGGACTAAACCAGGACTGATCTTGGACATGAGAGAGAACCCCAAGTCCATGGAGCAGAGTGTTCGTCCTAGTTTAGATCTGGCTTAGTCCTGGTTTAGACCTGTTTTACTCCTGGCCTGGTTCAGTCCTGGTTTACTCCTGGTCCGTTTTCAGTTTTTTTTTTTTTTTCATTTTTCATTTAAACACAAAATCAAAAACTGAAAAAATGAATCATTATCTGTTTTTTTATTTATTTTATTTTTTCATTTTGGTTTTGGTGACAAATATTGAAGAAAATTGTTGTTTTTTTCATTTTCTTATTTTTGGTTTTATTTTGAAAAACAAACGAACAAATGACACACAGATTATAACTTCCTGTGAGGTTATTATTTTGTTTTTATATAGGAAGTGTAAGGAATGGAAAAAAAGCCAATAAGATCTTTAGTTGATGATGTCACAAGGTGGAACCAAGCATTTTGTTGCCAGATGACGTCACGTTCGTTGAGGATTCGCTTCATAACTGGATTTGTTTTTCGCTGATTTCTGTGACGTTTTCTTGGGTTTATTTTTTGAGCCGTAGTTTCAGATGTTTCAGAAAAGCATCTTCTGAGTGAAGGCGAGGAAGAGGAGGAGGCAGACGCCGACGTGGACCGACGCTCCGGAACTCCTGGGCACATCCTGAGAAGAACCGTCATCTTCTGTAAGAGGAACAGAGGATGAAGAGGAGAAGGTGACAGGATGAAGGAGAAGGAGAGGAATGATGAAGGAGGATGAAGAAGATGAGAGGATGAAGAGGATGAAGAGGAGAAGGTGAAGGTGAAGAAGGATGAAGGATGAAGAAGGTGAGGATGAAGAGAGAGAAGGTGAGAGGATGAGAGGATGAGAGGAGAAGGATGAGAGGATGAGAGAGATGAGAGGATGAAGAGGAGAAGGTGAGAGGAGAAGAGAAGAAGAGGATGAAGAAGAGAAGGATGAGAGGAAGAGAGAGGTGAGAAGAGAGAAGGTGAGAGGAAAGAGGAATGAAGAGAGAAGAAGGTGAGAGGAGAGGTGAGGATGAAGAGAGAGAAGGTGAGAGGATGAAGAGGAGAAGGTGAGAGGATGAAGAGGAGAAGGTGAGAGGATGAAGAAGAGAAGGTGAGAGGATGAAGAGGAGAGGTGAGAGGATGAAGAGGGAGAGGATGAAGAGAGAAGAGAGGGAGAGAGGATGAAGAGAGAGAAGAAGAAGAGAGATGAGAGGAGAGGATGAGAAGAAGGATGAGAGGATGAAGAGGAGAGAAGAGAGGATGAGAGAGAGAAGGTGAGAGGATGAAAGAGGATGAAGAGAGAGAGGTAGAGAGAGAAGGTGAAGAGGAGAAGAGAGGATGAGAAGGTGAGAAGGTGAGAGAGGAGAGGATGAAGAGAAGAGAGGATGAGAGAGAGGTGAGAGGAGAGAGGATGAAGAGGAGAGAAGGTGAGAGGATGAAGAGGAGAAGGTGAGAGGATGAGAGAGAGAGGTGAGAGGATGAGAAGATGAGAGGTGAGAGGTGAGAGGATGAGAGAGAGGTGAGAGAAGAAGAGGAGAGGTGAGAGGATGATGAAGAGGAGAGGAGGTGAAAGAGGATGAGAGGAGAGAGGAGAAGAGAGGTGAAGAGAAGGAGAGGTGAGAGGATGAAGGAGAAGGTGAGAGGTGAGAGGATGAGGAGAGAGAGAAGGTGAGAGGATGAGAAGGTGAGAGGTGAGAGAGGAGGTGAGGAAGAGAGAGGAGAGGAGGTGAAGAGGATGAGAAGGTGAGAGGAGAGAAGGAGAGAGTGAGAAGGAGATGAAGGAGAGAAGGTGAGAGGATGAAGAGAGAAGGTGAGAAAGGAGAAGGTGAGATGAGAAGAGAAGAGAGGAGAAGGAGGTGAAGAGGATGAAGAAGGAAGGTGAGAGGATGAGAGGATGAAGAGGAGGAGGTCAGAGGAGCAGAGGGTCACCATTATCTCCACTGTATTCATCGTTGAACATATCTTCTATATCGTCTGCGCAGAAAACACAAGAAAAATAATAAAATAAAATTCACCAGTTACTTTTGCCCTTGAGCAAGACACTCCCCACACGTCCGTCTGTTTCAAATCGAGAGAATGAAAAATACAAAACTGTGATGGTCAAGAAAAAGTGACACACTTTACATTAAAGTTTTAATCGGAATAAAAATAATTATATCCTGAATTAAAAAGTTCATGTAAACACATGAAAATGATTATTCATGATTAAACTTAATTCTGAAGTAAGTGGGTGAATTTGTTCATTTTTCAAAATAAAACCAAAAATAAAACAAAAAAACAATTTTCTTCTTATTTGATTTTTTTTTTTTAGTTTTCGATGTTTCAGTGAACGGACTGAACCAGGACTAAACCATTTTCGGTCCTGGTTTAAGTCCTGGTCTCAGTTCCGGTTTCAGAGCAGAGGAGGAAGAGGAGAAGGTCAGAGGATGAAGACGAGAAGGTCAGAGGATGAAGAAGAGGAGAAAGGTCGAGAAGGTCAGAATGAAGAGAGAGAAGGTGAGAGGATGAAGAAGAGAAGGTCATGAGGAGAAGAGGAGAAGGTCAGAGATGGATGAAGAGGAGAAGGTCAGAGGATGAAGAGGAGAAGGTCAGAGAGATGAGAGAAGAGGAAGGTCAGTCAGAGGATGAAGAGGAGAAGGTCAGAGGAGGTGAAGAAGAGAGAAGGTCAGAGGATGAAGATGAGAGAAGAAGGTCAGAGGATGAAGACGAGAAGGTCAGAGGATGAAGACGAGAAGGTCAGAGGATGAAGAAGAGAAGGTCAGAGGATGAAGAGGAGAAGGTCAGAGGATGAAGAGGAGAAGGTCAGAGGATGAAGAGAGAAGGTCAGAGGATGAAGAAGAGAAGGTCAGAGGATGAAGAAGAGAAGGTCAGAGGATGAAGAGAGAAGGTCAGAGAAGATGAAGAGAGAAGGTCAGAGGATGAAGAGAAGAGAAGGTCAGAGGATGAAGAAGGAGAAGGTCAGAGGATGAAGAAGAGAAGGTCAGAGGAATGAAGAGGAGAAGGTCAGAGGATGAAGAAGAGAAGGTCAGAGGATAAGAGAGAAGAGAGAGAGGTCAGAGGATGAAGACGAGAAGGTCAGAGGATGAAGAAGAGAAGGTCAGAGGATGAAGAGGAGAAGGTCAGAGGATGAAGACGAGAAGGTCAGAGGATGAAGAGAGAGGTCAGAGAAAAGAAGAGTCAGAGAGATCAGAGGAATGAAGAGAGAAGGTCAGAGGATGAAGAGAGAAGGTCAGAGGATGAAGAGGAGAAGTCAGAGGATGAAGGAGAGAAGGTCAGAGGAGAAGAAGAGAAGGTCAGAGGATGAGAGGTGAGAGGTCAGAGGATGAAGAGAGAAGGTCAGAGGATGAAGAGAGGAGAAAGGTCAGAGGATGAAGAAGAGAGAAGGTCAGAGGATGAAGAGAGAAGAGAAAGAGAAGAGGATGAAGAGAGAAGGTCAGAGGATGAAGAAGAGAAGGTCAGAGGATGAAGAAGAGAAGGTCAGAGGATGAAGAGGAGAAGGTCAGAGGATGAAGAGGAGAAGGTCAGAGGATGAAGAAGAGAAGGTCAGAGGATGAAGAGGAGAAGGTCAGAGGATGAAGAAGAGAAGGTCAGAGGATGAAGAGAGAAGGTCAGAGGATGAAGACGAGAAGGTCAGAGGATGAAGAGAGAAGGTCAGAGGATGAAGAGGAGAAGGTCAGAGGATGAAGAGGAGAAGGTCAGAGGATGAAGAGAGAAGGTCAGAGGATGAAGAGAGAAGGTCAGAGGATGAAGAGAGAAGGTCAGAGGATGAAGAGGAGAAGGTCAGAGATGAAGAGAGAAGGTCAGAGGATGAGGATGAAGAGGAGAAGGTCAGAGGATGAAGAAGAGAAGGTCAGAGGATGAAAGAGAGAGGTCAGAGGATGAAGAATAGAAGGTCAGAGAGGATGAAGAAGAGAAGGTGAGAGGATGAAGAGGAGAAGGTCAGAGGATGAAGAAGAGAGAAGTCAGAGGATGAAGAAGAGAAGGTCAGAGATGAAGAGGAGAAGGTCAGAGGATGAAGAGGAGAAGGTCAGAGGATGAGAAGAGAAGGTCAGAGAGATGAAGAGGAGAAGGTCAGAGAAGGTCAGAAGATGAAGAAGAGAAGGTCAGAGGATGAAGAGGAGAAGGTCAGAGGAAGAGGAGAAGGTCAGAGGATGAAGAAGAGAAGGTCAGAGGATGAAGACGAGAAGGTCAGAGGATGAAGAGAGAGAGAGGTCAGAGGAGAAGAGAGAAGGTCAGAGGATGAAGAAGAGAAGGTCAGAGGATGAAGACGAGAAGGTCAGAGGATGAAGACGAGAAGGTCAGAGGATGAAGAAGAGAAGGTCAGAGGATGAAGAAGAGAAGGTCAGAGGATGAAGACGAGAAGGTCAGAGGATGAAGAGAGAAGGTCAGAGGATGAAGAGAGAAGGTCAGAGAGATGAAGAGAGAAGGTCAGAGGATGAAGAAGAGAAGGTCAGAGGAACAGAGGATGAAGAAGAGAAGGTCAGAGGATGAAGAAGAGAAGGTCAGAGGATGAAGACGAGAAGGTCAGAGGATGAAGACGAGAAGGTCAGAGGATGAAGAAGAGAAGGTCAGAGGATGAAGACGAGAAGGTCAGAGGATGAAGAATAGAAGGTCAGAGGATGAAGAGGAGAAGGTCAGAGGATGAAGAGGAGAAGGTCAGAGGAGAAGACCAGAAGGTCAGAGGATGAAGAGAGAAGGTCAGAGGATGAAGAAGAGAAGGTCAGAGGATGAAGAAGAGAAGGTCAGAGGATGAAGAAGAGAAGGTCAGAGGATGAAGAGGAGAGAAGGTGAGAGGATGAAGAAGAGAGAAGGTGAGAGGATGAAGAAAAGGTCAAGAGAGTCAGAGGATGAAGAGAGAAGGTGAGAGGATGAAGAGGAGAAGGTCAGAGGATGAAGAAGAGAAGGTCAGAGGATGAAGAAGAGAGGTCAGAGGATGAAGAGGAGAAGGTCAGAGATGAAGAGAGAAGGTCAGAGGATGAAGAGGAGAAGGTCAGAGGATGAAGAGGTCGAGAAGGTCAGAGGATGAAGACGAGAGGTCAGAGGATCAGAAGAAACGAGAAGGTCAGAGGATGAAGAAGAGAAGGTCAGAGGATGAAGAAGAGAAGGTCAGAGGATGAAGAGAGAAGGTGAGAGGATGAAAAGAGAGAAGGTCAGAGGATGAAGAAGAGAAGGTCAGAGGAACAGAGAGATGAAGAGAGAAGGTCAGAGGAACAGAGGATGAAGAAGAGAAGGTCAGAGGAACAGAGGATGAAGAAGAGAAGGTCAGAGGATGAAGAGGAGAAGGTCAGAGGATGAAGAGAAGAGAAGGTCAGAGGATGAAGAGGAGAAGGTCAGAGGATGAAGAGGAGAAGGTCAGAGGATGAAGAGGAGAAGGTCAGAGGATGAAGACGAGAAGGTCAGAGGATGAAGAGAGAAAGGTCAGAGGATGAAGAGGAGAAGGTCAGAAGGTCAGAGGATGAAGAGGAGAAGGTCAGAGGATGAAGAGAGAAGGTCAGAGGATGAAGAGGAGAAGGTCAGAGGATGAAGAGGGAGAAGGTCAGAGGATGAAGAGGAGAAGGTGAGAGGATGAAGAGGAGAAGGTGAGAGGATGAAGAAGAGAAGGTGAGAGGATGAAGAGAGAAGGTGAGAGGATGAAGAGGAGAAGGTGAGAGGATGAAGAGAGAAGGTGAGAGGATGAAGAGAGAAGGTGAGAGGATGAAGAAGAGAAGGTGAGAGGATGAAGAGGAGAAGGTGAGAGGATGAAGAGGAGAAGGTGAGAGGATGAAGAGAGAAGGTGAGAGGATGAAGAGGAGAAGGTGAGAGGATGAAGAGGAGAAGGTCAGAGGATGAAGAGAGAAGGTCAGAGGATGAAGAGGAGAAGGTCAGAGGTTGAAGGAGAAGGTCAGAGGATGAAGAGGAGAAGGTGAGAGGATGAAGAGAGAGGAGAGGATGAAGAGAGGAGCAGAGGAGAGTTTCAGAGGAGCAGAGGAGAGTTTCAGAGGAGCAGAGGGTCACCATGAGCATCATAGTCGATCGTACCTTCTTCGTTGTCATAGTCTGGACGAGCCTCTTCGCCGTTTGCTGCAGGAAACTGGACCTGAAAAGGCTGAGCAGAAAACACAAGAAAAATAATCAAATAAAATTCACCAGTTACTTTTGTGTTTCATGTGGAGAGAATGAAGAACACAAAACTGTGATGATCGAGAAAACATCACCAACACAGACTGTCTGTCTTCGTCTACAGTGGGGGTGTCAAACATCCGGCCCGTGGACCGGATCCGACCCTCCAAGACCTTTAATCTGTCCCTCGGCTGATTTTCTACTCAAATATTTTAATGATATTTTCTATTAAAATGGTGTTAATTTTGTGTGGTGTTTATCACAGCAGCGTCTCCAGCGTCTCTGTACGTGGCCCCTCCCACCAGAGCAGCACAAATGAAGACTTGTCTCTTTCCAAACGCTCTTAAAGGACGATCGTTTTGACTGTTGACCGTGACACCCTCATCAGAAAAATGTCCAACATGAGAAAAGTGGAGCCGAGTGCAGGATTTTACAACAAAAATGGACCTGGTTTAGATCTGGGTCAGTTCTGGTTTAGACCTGGTTTTCGCTCTATCATGATTCACCTTTTCGTGGTCTCGCTGTTTCGCGGATTTTTTTTAAATGCAATTTTACATGCCTTTTTTTTTTACAGTGTATGAACATGTATTGTGTTCCTCCCGCTGCGTCCTGATTGGCTCAGAGACTCCTGTCTCCTGTTCAGTACAGATGTGTTCAGTTTGACAAATGTACATAAATGTTGGATCAGTGTGATTCTGAAGTGCTCGATGTTTGTGAATTTTCTCCCCGACAAAACCCCCAATGTCGACAAAACCTTCTGCACTGACAAAGTCTCCTGCGCTCACACCCAAAAGGCCGAGGAAAATGTAACCATCACACAAAAAGTTGGACTTCTGGACACGCTGAAGGAAGAGAGACGTTACGTGGCTGTGGCAGAGTCCTGCACCGGGTCGGGTCCCTGCAAACAGTTGCTGAAACCAGGACTTGAGAGAGAGAACCTTGAGCCATCGGGCGACGGCCACGTTTACCTCCGTGAGGTGCAGAGCTGAGCTGCTCCTTTCTCCTGCGGTCGCCTCCGAGCCCGACCCCACAGTGAGTCCGGTTTTAGTCCTAATTCAGTTCTGCTTTGGTCCTCCTCTTCAGTCCTGGAGTCAGTCTGAGGTTAGTCCTGTCATAGTCCTGGTTCAGCTCTGGTTTAGTCCTGGTTTAGTCCATATATGGTGCAAAAGTTCAGAATCTTCAGTTCTTTTGGTGAGAGTAACTTAAAGTTCTGTAATAGTCGTGTCATGTTTTATATTTTAAATGCAGTAATATTGTAATGTAACGAATCACTTTGAAATGACAGAAACACGTCATAAATAAAACATTACAGTTTTAAAGTCACTTGTCCAACAGTGATAATGTTAACAAAGGCACAAAAGTTTATCGTTTATGATCGTGCAAAATAAACAACAATGAGAATTAAAATTTAAAAAACAAAAAGTTCAAGTGTTTTTTAGAGGTTTTTCAACTGCACAGATATTTCATAAATCTGTGACACACATTTAAGAGCGAGTGGTTCCAGAGAATTATTTTGCAGAAACTTCTCTATAAAGTGAAACAGAGCAGGTCTCAGTTTCAGGTTTTGTGTGCAGCTGTTTCAGAGCTACGCCACTTTAACACAAAAACACAATTTCACAATATTTGGTTTTGATAAGCGTGGTGCTTCCTCTGAGCTCACCTCGGTTATTTTTGGATTTTGAAGATGTTTTGTAGTGATTTTGAAGATATTGTTGATTATTTTGAACATGATTTTCAAAGTGTAAAGCTCAAATAAATGCTCAGATTTCAGAGTTTATAAATAAAACATTAGTTGGTTCATTTTAAGCTGATAATGTGATGCTCTCATTTCCTTTTTTTACAGATAAAGATTTGAGGATTTGTTTTAGCCTCACTCGTATCGGCCCAGATCTCGGGTCGGTCGGTTTTGTCAAATGTCACCAGTGTAAAGAAGAAAAAGGCGTTTTTTATTTAAGATGTATTGATATTTTTTTCTGTTTTAGTCCTGGTTAAATCCTGTTTTAAGTCCTGGTTTTAGTTCTGGTTTATACCCGGTTTAGACCTGGTTTAGATCTGGTTTGGTCCTTGTTTAGACCTGGTTTAGACCTGGTTTGGACCTGGTTTAGTCCTGGTTTAGTCCAGGTCTGTGTTTGTGACGAGAAAACTTCAGATATAGTGACAGAAATAAAAAAGAAGAAGAAACAAACAGAGAAGTTGTGAGTCCAGCGCAGAAACAAACACGTGTGGAGATTTCAACTCAAAATAAAACTCCAAAACTCCAAAACTCCAAAACTCCAAACCTCCAAACCTTAAAATCTCCATACTCCAAATTCCAAAATGTCCAAACTCCAAAAAAACTCCAAACTCCAAACTCTAAACTCCAAACTCTAAACCTCCAAACCTCCAAACTCCAAACCTCTGTTACTCTGAATTATTTTCTATTTTTATGTTTTTCTCTGTAGTTTTTTTGTACTCACCGATGAGCAGCAGCCACAGCAGCAGCTTCATCCTGACAAACGCCGTTTCCTCTCTCACTCTGAACGTCTCACTTCAAGTTTTTAGAAAGCATCAGCTGATCTCTCACATCCTCTTCCTCCTCCTCCTCCTCCTCACCGCAGCCTCCACTGACATCATCTGCTATTAGTACATTTATGTTAAAGCTGCAACACGGAACTTCCACGGCATTTGGACTTAAGTCTTGTCTCCGACTCGAGGTCTGACATTAACGTAACTCCAGTCGGGAACTTGGAAAAAGCAGAAGATTTTGTTCACAGTTTTGTGTAAAGTTCCAGTGGAAGTTTCTCTGAAAACTGTGGGTCAGGGTCCAAAAAAGAGACGTAGACGTGTAGATTTATAAAAACATTGATATATTTGTGCCAAAACAAATATAAACTACAAATAAATGTCGAAAATTTCAGAGATGGTCTTGATTTGGTCTCAGTGGGTTGTGATCTTGGTCTCGTTTCGGTCTCAACCTTTAAAAGTCTCAGTCTTTAAAAGTCTTGGTCTCAGCCTTTTAAACGTCTCGGTCTCGTCTCGATCTGGACCTTTAAAAGTCTCAGCCTTGTCTTGGTCTCATCTCGGTCTTTAAAAGTCTTGGTCTCAGCTTTTAGCTTTTAAAAGTCTTGGTCTCGTCTCAGTCTCGACCCTTAAAAGTCTTGGTCTCGTCTCGGTCTGGACCTTTACAAGTCTCGGCCTCCTCTTGGTCTCGTCTCAATCTCAACCTTTAAAAGTTTCTGCCTTTAAAAGTCTCAGTCTCAGCTTTTAAAAGTCTTGGTCTCATCTCGGTCTCGACCTTTAAAAATCACGGTCTTTAAAAGTCTTGGTCTCAGCTTTTTAAAAGTATCAGTCTTGTCTCGGTCTTGACCTTTAAAAGTCTTGGTCTTTAAAAGTCTCGGTCTTTAAAAGTCTCGGTCTTTAAAAGTCTCGGTCTCTTTTAAAAGTCTCGGTCTTTTAAAAGTCTCGGTCTTTAAAAGTCTCGGTCTTTAAAAGTTCGGTCTCAGCTTTTAAAAGTCTCGGTGTCTCGTCTCGGTCTGGACCTTTAAAGTCTCTGTCTTGGTCTCATCTCGGTCTTTAAAAAGTCTCGCTTTAAAGTCTCGTCTCAAGTCGTCTTTTAAAAGTCGGTCTCTTTAAAAGTCTCTTTAAAAGTCTCTCTTTAAAAGTCTCGGTCTCTTTTAAAAGTCTTTAAAAGTTCTCTCTTTAAAAGTCTCGTCTCGTCCCGGTCTCAACCTTTAAAAGTATCGGTTTCTTTAAAATCTTGGTCTTTAAAAGTCTTTTCTCGGTCTGACCTTTAAAAGTCTCGGTCTTTAAAGTCGGTCTCGGTCTTTAAAAGTCTTGGTCTCTTTAAAAGTCTCGTCCTTAAAAGTCGGTCTTTAAAGTCTTTAAAATCGGTCTCCTTTAAAAGTCTCAGTCTCTCTTTAAAGTCTCAGTCTTTAAAAGTCTCGGTCTTTAAAGTCTCGGTCTTTAAAAGTCTCGGTCAGTCTAGCTTTTAAAAAAGTCTCGTCTCAGTCTCGACCTTAAAAGTCTTGGTCTCGTCTCGGTTTGGACCTTTAAAGTCTCGTCCTCCTCTTGGTCTCGTCTCTTTAAAAGTTTCTCTTTAAAAGTCTTCTCAGCTTTTAAAGTCGGTCTTCTCGGTCTCTTTAAAATCTCGGTCTTTAAAATCTTTAAAAGTCTCTTAAAAGTTTTAAAAGTCTCGTCTTTAAAAGTCTCGGTCTCTCTTTTAAAAGTCTCGGTCTTTAAAAGTCGGTCTTTTAAAAGTCTCGGTCTTTAAAAGTCTCGGTCTCAGTCTTTAAAAGTCTCGGTCTCTGCTTAAAAGTCTCGGTCTCGTCCCGGTCTCAACCTTTAAAAGTCTCGGGCTTTAAAAGTCTCGGTCTTTAAAACTTTAAAAGTCTCGGTCTTTAAAAGTCTCGTCTTTAAAAGTCTCGGCCTTTAAAAGTCTCGGTCTCGTCTCGGTCTGGACCTTTAAAAGTCTCGGTCTTGTATCAGTCTGGACCCTCAGAGGCCTCGGTCTTGTCCTGGTCTCGGGACCCTGTGGTCTGGGCCAGGTCTTGGTCTTGACTACGACACTAGAGGATCGAGAAAGATTCGTGTGAACAAAACAATATACAACAATAATTTCAGTTTTCGACAACTCTCCTGGAGAAGGCAGAAAAGAAAGAAACAAACGGGAAAAACACCACGGTACAAATCACTCACTGCTGCGGAGGGAATTATGCTGGAAAAATTTGCCATGTTTTTTTCATTACACCGAAAATCCCGAGCGCTGGAGTTTGTTCGGCGAAATGGACGCTGATCACACTCGGGTTTTGGAGTTGCCTGAAAATTTGGGTAAATTAAACACAACCTTAAAATTTATCGGGCTCCATATTTTCCCGACTGTGGCAATGGAACGATTTTACAACGGATGTCGGATTTATCCACTAACCACATTCAAAAGATGCATCAAAAATCTCGGACTTCCGGTCATCGTGCAATTCACACTGGGAAGGATTTTCTGAAAAAGTGAGCGTCAAACCTCCATGTTTGTTTTCCCAGTGGGACGTGTCTATTGTCAAAGTCGATCTTTTCAAGTCTTTTGAACCATTTCACTTTTGTTTCTGGTTCTGATATTGTCACATTTTAGTTTTGGGATTCGGACGTCGTTAATTGTTGTGGTTGTTGGATCCAAACAGCGGAAAACGACTCGAGAAATGTGTTTGTGAACTTCATAAATGCAAAAGTGAATCAGATGTGTGTGACTCAAACCTCCGTTCAAACTGTTTCTCTTCCCAACGGAATTGAAAAATAGTGAAAGGTGAAGGTGATGGGCAGGATTGATCCACAGGAAGAACCAAAAAGGAAACATTTGTCTGACTAAATCATCCTGAGTTTACAGAGAACATTTTGTATGTGGAGCCACGACAAAGGAAAATCCTGATCCCTCGTTCAACCTCGGTTATGAATTTAAAAAGTCGTAAAGACGTGAAAGTGCAGCTCAGTCTGTTTGTCTTCTGCTCCTCTCCATTCACAAACGGGATTTTGTTTTGTCTAAATTAACACTATGAGATGTTGAATTAACACTAGAAAGTTGAATTAACACTAGTGGAAGTTGATTTAACACTAGAAAAGTTGTAACACTAGAAGTTGATTAACACTAGAAAAGTTGAATTAACACTAGAAAAGTTGCTTTAACACTAGAAAAGTTGAATTTAACACTAGTGGAAGTTGATTTAACACTAGAAAAGTTGAATTAACACTAGTAAAAGTTGATTTAACACTAGAAAAGTTGAATTAACACTAGTGGAAGTTGAATTAACACTAGAAAAGTTGAATTAACACTAGTGGAAGTTGAATTTAACACTAGAAAAGTTGAATTAACACTAGAAAAGTTGAATTAACACTAGAAAGTTGATTAACACTTGTGGAAGTTGAATTAACACTAGAAAAGTTGAATTAACACTAGTAAAAGTTGAATTAACACTAGTAGAAGTTGAATTAACACTAGTGAAAGTTGATTAACACTAGTAAAAGTTGAATTAACACTAGAAAAGTTGAATTAACACTAGAAAAGTTGAATTAACACTAGTAGAAGTTGAATTAACACTAGAAAGTTGAATTAACACTAGTAGAAGTTGAATTAACACTAGAAAAGTTGAATTAACACTAGTGGAAGTTGAATTAACACTAAGAATTTAACACTAGAAGTTGATTTAACACTAGTAGAAGTTGATTTAACACTAGTGGAAGTTGATTTAACACTAGTAAAGTTGACACTAGTGGAAGTTGAATTAACACTAGTAGAAGTTGATTTAACACTAGTAGAAGTTGAATTTAAACACACTAGTAGAAGTTGAATTAACACTAGTAGAAGTTGAATTAACACTAGTAGAAGTTGATTTAACACTAGTAGAAGTTGAATTAACACTAGTAGAAGTTGAATTTAACACTAGAAGTTGTAGAAGTTGATTAACACTAGTAGAAGTTGAATTAACACTAGTAGAAGTTGAATTAACACTAGTAGAAGTTGATTTAACACTAGTAGAAGTTGATTTAACACTAGTAGAAGTTGAATTAACACTAGTAGAAGTTGATTTAACACTAGTAGAAGTTGATTTAACACTAGTAAAAGTTGAATTAACACTAGTAGAAGTTGATTTAACACTAGTAGAAGTTGAATTAACACTAGTAGAAGTTGAATTTAACACTAGTAGAAGTTGATTTAACACTAGTAGAAGTTGATTTAACACTAGTAGAAGTTGATTTAACACTAGTAGAAGTTGATTTAACACTAGTAGAAGTTGATTTAACACTAGTAGAAGTTGATTTAACACTAGTAGAAGTTGATTTAACACTAGTAGAAGTTGAATTTAACACTAGTAGAAGTTGATTTAACACTAGTAGAAGTTGATTTAACACTGATTTAACACTAAGTTGATTTAACACTAGTAGAAGTTGATTTAACACTAGTAGAAGTTGATTTAACACTAGTAGAAGTTGATTTAACACTAGTAGAAGTTGATTTAACACTAGTAGAAGTTGATTTAACACTAGTAGAAGTTGGAATTTAACACTAGTAGAAGTTGATTTAACACTAGTAGAAGTTGATTTAACACTAGTAGAAGTTGATTTAACACTAGTAGAAGTTGATTTAACACTAGTAGAAGTTGATTTAACACTAGTAGAAGTTGATTTAACACTAGTAGAAGTTGATTTAACACTAGTAGAAGTTGATTTAACACTCGGGGGGTTCAGTACTCACGTCTGTGGGCCTGTTCGTGCACTGGTCCCACATATGGGAGGTCTTCAGGTATGAACAGGGAGTGGACCAAGTGCTCGTCTTCCTCCTCCTGATGAGGATGAAGAGTTTTGACTCGAGTTCCTCTGGACGACGTCACCAGAGCTGCAGCCAGAAACACCTGAGTGAGAAACCTTCACCTAAAGACGCACGGTTTATTTGGGTTTTGGTCCTTTTTAAGCAGATTTTCTGGATTTTACTGAAACAAATAAACTGCGATGTCGGACGGAACCAGGACTGAACCAGGACTAAAAGTTTTCAGTCCTGATCTGGTCCCGGCCTCAGTCCTGGTCCTGTTCCTGGTGTCTCAGTCTTGGTCTCAAGTTCTGGTCTCAGTCCTGATCTGGTCCTGGTCTGGTCCCGGGCTCAGTCCTGGTCTCAGTCTTGGTCTCGGTCCTGGTCTGGTTCCGGTCTGGTCCCGGACCTGTTTTAGTCCTGGTTTAGTCCTGGTTTAGTCCTGTTTCAGTCCTGTTTTAGTCCTGGTTTAGTCCTGGTTTAGTCCTGGTTTAGTCCCGTTTCAGTCCTGCTTTAGTCCTGGTTTAGTCCTGGTTCAGTCCTGTTTTAGTCCTGGTTTAGTCCTGGTTTGGTCCTGGTTCAGTCCTGTTTCAGTCCTGCTTTAGTCCTGGTTTAGTCCTGGTTCAGTCCTGTTTTAGTCCTGTCCTGTTAGTCAGTCCGTTTTCAGTCCTTTTAGTCCTGGTTTAGTCCTGGTTCAGTCCTGTTTTAGTCCTGGTTTAGTCCTGGTTTAGTCCTGGTTCAGTCCTGTTTTAGTCCTGGTTTAGTCCTGGTTTAGTCCTGGTTTAGTCCTGGTTTAGTCCTGGTTCAGTCCTGTTTTAGTCCTGGTTCAGTCCTGTTTAGTCCTGGTTTAGTCCTGGTTTTAGTCCTGGTTCAGTCCTGTTTCAGTCCTGCTTTAGTCCTGGTTTAGTCCTGGTTCAGTCCTGTTTGAGGGCTGTCGTCACGGCAACGAAAAGTCCCGCATTACGTCACTCGCCGACCCGTGTCCTCGTGTCGTGTCCTCGTGTCGTTTCCTCGTGGCGCAGACCTGGACTCGGGGTTTTGTTTCGGTCACACGTGTTACGCTGAGCTCATCTCTCAGACTTTAAACCGCTCCACCTTGTGATGTCATCGTGTGGTGCTAGGGGAAGTGCTCCTCTGTGTTTTTAAACTCCGCACACCTTCACGAGAATCATCAGGATCATTGTTTTTTTGGTGTTTTTTTTTCAGGATTTGTTGTTTTCCTGGAGTCGTCGACCTCAACTGACTTTATGACATCACAAGTTCAAACTGGTTTAGTCCTGCTTTTAGGTCTGGTTTAATCCTGGTTTAGACCAGATTAAGACCTGGTTCAGTCCGGGTTTAGTCTTGGTTTAGTCCTGGTTTAGGACTGAACCAGGTCAAAACCAGGACTAAACCAGATTTAAAACCAGGACCAAACCAGTAGAAAAACTGGGACCAAACCAGGACTAAACCAAGAATAAACCAGACCTAAAAGCAGGACTAAACCAGAAGAAAACCTGGACTGAATCTGGACCAAACTGGGACTAAACTGAAAGTAAACCAAGACTAAACTAGACTTAAAACCAGGACCAAACTAGGACCAAACCAGGAGAAATCCTAGAACTGAACTAGGACTAAACCGGGAGAAAAACTGAACTTAATCAGGACTAAACCAAAAGTAAACCCAGACTGAACCAGGACAAAACTAGGATTAAAACCAAGAATAAACCAGGACAAAACCAGTAGAAAACCCAGACTGAACCAGGACTAAATTAAGACCAAACCAGGACAAAAACTAGGATTAAAACCAGGACTAAACCAGTAGAAAAACTGGGACCAAACCAGGACTAAACCAAGAATAAACCAGACCTAAAAGCAGGACTAAACCAGAAGAAAACCTGGACTGAATCTGGACCAAACTGGGACTAAACTGAAAGTAAACCAAGACTAAACTAGACTTAAAACCAGGACCAAACTAGGACCAAACCAGGAGAAATCCTAGAACTGAACTAGGACTAAACCGGGAGAAAAACTGAACTTAATCAGGACTAAACCAAAAGTAAACCCAGACTGAACCAGGACAAAACTAGGATTAAAACCAAGAATAAACCAGGACAAAACCAGTAGAAAACCCAGACTGAACCAGGACTAAATTAAGACCAAACCAGGACAAAACTAGGATTAAAACCAGGACTAAACCAGGACCAAACCAGACCTTAAACCAGGACTAAACTGGGACTAAACCAAGAGAAAACCAGGACCATTTCAGCTCTGGAATTCCCGATCTCTACTGAACTAACGGTAAAAAAAAAAGAAAAAAAAAAAAAGGAGCTGTTCACTTGAAAACTACATCACTTGATGACATCACGAGGTGGGACGGAGCGTTTGGAGCGACGTACGTGTTCAGTGAAACGTTTTCAGAGCCGCCGTCGAGTTCTGCAACGCGCATAGTTTTTAAAATAGCGATAGGAAGCGAGACGAGGCGCAGGATGTGGCGAGCGTCAACAGTCAAAAGATCTGCCAAAGTAGGTCAAAGACTGACAACAACACCACAGTTACTCTGCGAAACGCCAAAAAAAACACCACAATTTCACTTTGTTTATCTTTTTTTTTTCTTAATTTTGCGTTTAAACTTCCCCCGGATCCTCAACCGAGAAGTTTCATCTGACAAATACAGATTGGAAGAAAAAAAACGCCTTTATTTTGTTGAAATAATGTCAAAAAAAAAAAAAAAAAAAAAAAGTGCGTTTCTTGTGTGTAAACTGAGATGATCTTTTGGGTATAATACTCCCTACAGTGTGATGTCATCGGCGTGTTTCAGAAACTTCCTGAAATTTTCAATGTTTTTTTTTTTTTTTTTAACTAGGAACTAAACCAGGACTAAACCAGGACTGAAACCAGGACTAAACCAGGACTGAACCAGGACTAAACAAGGACTAAAACTAGGGCCAAAACAGGAGAATACCTGGACTGAACCAGGCCTAAATCAAGACTAAACCAGGACTAAACCGGGACTGAACCAGGACAAAACTAGAACCAAACCAGGACTAAACCAGGCTTAAAACCAGGACCAAACTAGGACCAAACCAAGAGAAAACTGGGACCAAACCAGGACTAAACCAGGACTGAACCAGGACTAAATCAGGACTAAATCAGGGCCAAATGAGACTTAAAACCAGGACAAAATTAGGACTAAACCAGGACCAAACCAAGAATAAACTAGGACCAAACCAGAAGAAAACCAAGACCAAACTAGGACTAAATCAGGACTAAATAAGGACTAAACCTGGACTAAACCAAGTATAAAACCAGGACCAAATCAGACCTAAAACCAGGACTAAACTAGGACTAAATCAGGACTAAATAAGGACTAAACCAAGTATAAAACCAGGACCAAATCAGACCTAAAACCAGGACTAAACTAGGACCAAACCAGGAAAAAACCCAGACTAAACCAGGACTAAATCAAGACCAAACTAGACCTAAAACCAGGACTAAACTAGGACCAAACCAGATCAGAATGTTTGTTTTTCTAGATGTTTCTGACTCTCAAACCTGCTGTAGCTGAATCAATATAAACCAGAGCCGTTTAAAGTCACACTGTGGGACATTTTAAACAGACAAACCCACAGACAGAAGCAGAAAAGTTCCAGAGTGGAGCTTTAGGTCGTCGGGGACAGAGAGAGGACTTGCCTGAGGTGCAGAGGCAGAGGAGCAGCGTCTCCATCGTGCAGATCTGCTGCGAGTCGACTTGTGGTCTGTTCACGCTCGCGGAAAAACCCTCCTCTTCAAAACACGACGACACGGAAGACCTGACTGCAACGAGACTGAAACCAAGACCAAGACCAGGACCAGGACCAGACCAGGACCAAAACACGACCACGACACGGAAGACCTGACTGCAACGAGACTGAAACCAAGACCAAGACCAGGACCAGGACCAGACCAGGACCAAAACACAACCACGACACGGAAGACCTGACTGCAACAAGACTGAAACCAAGACCAAGACCAGGACCAGGACCAAAACACGACCACGACACGAAAGACCTGACTGCAACAAGACTGAAACCAAGACCAAGACCAAGACCAGGACCAGGACCAGACCAGGACCAAAACACGACCACGACACGAAAGACCTGACTGCAACAAGACTGAAACCAAGACCAAGACCAGGACCAGGACCAGGACCAAAACACGACCACGACACGAAAGACCTGACTGCAACAAGACCAAGACCAGGACCGGGACCAGACCAGGACCAAAACACGACCACGACACGAAAGACCTGACTGCAACAAGACTGAAACCAAGACCAAGACCAGGACCAGGACCAGGACCAGGACCAGGACCAAACACGACCAGACCACGACACGAAAGACCTGACTGCAACAAGACTGAAACCAAGACCAAGACCAAGACCAGGACCAGGACCAAACCAGAAGAAAACCAGGACTAACTTAGGACTAAACTAAAACAGAAGTAGGACTAGACTGGGACTAAACCAAGAATAAACCCTGATCCAACCAGACTTAAAATCAGGACCAAACCAGGAGAAAAGCTGGACAAAATTAGGACTAAACCAGGACTAAATCAGACCTAAAACCAGGATCAAACTAGGACTAAACCAAGAGAAAACCAGGACAAAACCAGGACTAAACTGGGACTAAACCAAGACTAAATACGGACTAAACCAAGAATAAACCAGATCTAAACCAAGAATAAAACCAGGACCAAACCAAGAGAAAACCTGGACAAAACTAGGTCTAAACCAGGACTAAATCAAACCTAAAACCAAGATCAAACTAGGACTAAACTAGGACAAAACCTGGACTAAATCAGGACAAAACCAGGACTAAACTGGGACTAAACCAGGTCCAAAGCAGAACCAAATCAGATTTAAACTAGGACCAATCCAGGAGAAAAGCACGAACCAGAACCAAACCAGGACAAAACCAGGACTAAACCAGGACCAAACTTAAACCAAGCTCAGTATTAACGTCTGTTTACAGGTTTAGACACAAATAATTTCAGGGATTTCAGTCCCGGTTCAGTTTCAATTCAGTTTTAGTTCAGTTTCAGTTCAGTTTTAGTTCAGTTTCAGTTCAGTTGTGTGAACAGACGTGATTTAAAGGTTGTATAGAGGATTTTCCAAGGAAGGAGAAATCCAGCGACTGTTTGTCCTTTTTCAAATGTTGCTCATGCGTGAAACCACAGCTCCTACGTAGAAACACCTCCTCCCTCCTCCTCCTTACGCCACAAACAGGTTTGTTTACAGCCGCTGCACATGACTTGTAAACAACTAACTACAGTGTTGGTTAGACAAGACGGAGAAGTGAGGAGCGGGTGTGCGGACATTTCGTTCGCGGACGAGAAGTGAGGAGCAGGGAGAGAGGAGAGAGAGAGGAGAGAGAGAGGAGAGGAGAGAGGAGAGAGGAGAGAGGAGAGAGGGAGAGGAGAGGAGGAGAGGAGAGAGGAGAGAGAGAGAGGAGGAGAGGAGAGGAGAGAGGAGAGGGGAGCGGTGAGCGGAGATTCCGTGCCCGGAGAAGTGAGGATCAGGGGGAAGAGTGGATCGGGCAGCGGGGAGAGGAGCAGGAAAGGGGTGCAGAGAAGGTTGCGTGGAGATTCAGTGCGAATGAACTAACTACAACACGCAGCAGCAAGCGGACTCTTTCTTTGCCTTGAAAATTACGTTTTCAGACATAGGATATCGCTTTCGTGTCCTGAAAAACGTTTGTGTAGCTCTTGGAAATAAAGTACGTTTTCATAATAAGCAGAAGTTTCCTGTCCAGGAGTAATTTGTGGACCAGTGCTTCAGTCTTTAGACCCTGCGTCTGCTTCAGTCGCGCCATCGCTGGAATGAATCTTCAAGAATCACCTTAGTTTGGCTTCGCTGCTTTTCCCCTTGTCTTCTTCTTTCAGCGACCTCAAAAACAGACTTTCTTTTGCGGCGAACTGCTCCTGGATTCTTTGTTTACAAACTTTGTGCGAACTGCGAGGAAGATATAGGTCAAAAAAGCCACTGAGAACTGTTGCGTTGGTGGAGTAAACAGCGTCTGTGCGTCTTGCGTCTGTGGACTGCGTGACAGTCGTACATAAACCACGTAACGGCGGCGCAGGCAAGTCAGTTACACTAGAAACGTAGGGAGTTTGATTGACAGCCTGTCAGCTCACAGATAACGAGGCAGTGTCGTTATCTATTGGCAAATGTTTATCTGTCCCCACCACGTCCAGAGTTGATGAATTTTTATTCTCTTTTTTTTGGTCATCATAATTACAAGGCGACTGCATCTATAATCTATCACTGACAACTTGAAACAAAAAAAACAAAAAAAAAATCCTCCATACAACCTTTAAGATCTGAAAGACCCACAAAGACAAGACAAAAATAAAAACTCTGAATGTGCAATTTGTAATTTACCTCCGATATTTATACTTACAAAATAAATAAATTTAAAAAAGAGCAGAGTTTATTTTCACAGTTTGTTTTTATTGCACTTACGTCCCTGGAGTCCCCATGTGACGTCAAAATGAAACGTGTGTGGACTTCAAACATATTTTTAAAACTTTAAATAAAATAAATACATAAAAACATTTGCATATTTTTTTGACACTTGTAACGCTTCGGTAAAAGTTTGACAAAATATTCGAGCGTAAATTATACAAAATGAAAACTCAAATTCAGAATAATAAATTAAAGATCTGACACAATAAATTATAAAAATGTTTCAGTCTCTCTTCACGTTTCAGTCTCGTTTCGTTTTTTTCCCGCTTCACGTTTCAGTCTCGTTTCGTGTTTTTGCTTCACGTTTCAGTCTCGTTTCGTGTTTTTCCCGCTTCACGTTTCAGTCTCGTTTCGTGTTTTCTTGCTTCACGTTTCAGTCTCGTTTCGTGTTTTTTTTTTTCACGTTTCAGTCTCGTTTCGTGTTTTCGCTTCACGTTTCAGTCTCGTTTCGTGTTTTTCCCGCTTCACGTTTCAGTCTCGTTTCGTGTTTTCCCGCTTCACGTTTCAGTCTCGTTTCGTGTTTTTCCGCTTCACGTTTCAGTCTCGTTTCGTGTTTTCCCGCTTCACGTTTCAGTCTCGTTTCGTGTTTTCCCGCTTCACGTTTCAGTCTCGTTTCGTGTTTTCTTGCTTCACGTTTCAGTCTCGTTTCGTGTTTTTCCGCTTCACGTTTCAGTCTCGTTTCGTGTTTTTCCCGCTTCACGTTTCAGTCTCGTTTCGTGTTTTCCCGTTTCACGTTTCAGTCTCGTTTCGTGTTTTTCCCGCTTCACGTTTCAGTCTCGTTTCGTGTTTTTCCCCGCTTCACGTTTCAGTCTCGTTTCGTGTTTTTTTCCCGCTTCACGTTTCAGTCTCGTTTCGTGTTTTTCCCGCTTCACGTTTCAGTCTGGTTTCGTGTTTTCCCGCTTCACGTTTCAGTCTCGTTTCGTGTTTTTCCCGCTTCACGTTTCAGTCTCGTTTCGTGTTTTTTTTCCCGCTTCACGTTTCAGTCTCGTTTCGTGTTTTCCCGCTTCACGTTTCAGTCTCGTTTCGTGTTTTTTCGCTTCACGTTTCAGTCTCGTTTCGTGTTTTTCCCGCTTCACGTTTCAGTCTCGTTTCGTGTTTTTTCCGCTTCACGTTTCAGTCTCGTTTCGTGTTTTTCCCGCTTCACGTTTCAGTCTCGTTTCGTGTTTTTCCCGCTTCACGTTTCAGTCTCGTTTCGTGTTTTTTTCCGCTTCACGTTTCAGTCTCGTTTCGTGTTTTTCCCGCTTCACGTTTCAGTCTCGTTTCGTGTTTTTCCCGCTTCACGTTTCAGTCTCGTTTCGTGTTTTCCCGCTTCACGTTTCAGTCTCGTTTCGTGTTTTTCCCGCTTCACGTTTCAGTCTCGTTTCGTGTTTTCCGCTTCACGTTTCAGTCTCGTTTCGTGTTTTTCCCGCTTCACGTTTCAGTCTCGTTTCGTGTTTTTCCGCTTCACGTTTCAGTCTCGTTTCGTGTTTTTCCCGCTTCACGTTTCAGTCTCGCCGGTGGCCGATGCTGTGCTCTTGCGCCAGCGCCGCCAGCTCTTTGAGAAACTCGGCGTAGAGGACGATGGCGTAGACGGCGCTCTGGGCCTGGGGCGGGATGGGGGGGCAGGGCGGCAGGGGCAGGGGGCAGGAGCCGTTCGGCAGGGGCAGGTCCGCTCCGGTCGCACCCGACTCCACGAGCTCTGAAACACATAAAGACGCCGTTTCTCAGACTGTGACAGGAAAACTCATTCAGGTTTATGAAAAATTGTAAATCTGATGGAATTTTTTGAATTTTTTTAACTCTGAAAAAACATGTTTGTATTGTTTTTATTTTGAATTTTAGTTCCAATCATTTTATTTCTGTCGCACGTTTTATAACCCAAAGAGCTGCACAAATAAATAATAATCACAACAATATTAATATAATAACAAAATAAACGCTCAGATTTAATCATACTAATCTTAAAAGTGACGTTTTTATTTTAAATTTGAAACAGATTGAAAATGAACACTTCAAATTTCAGCAACTGGTTTAAAAGTGAAAATCTGATCTGGTGCTGCTGACGCTTCGCCCTGACGTCGCGCTGGGGGTGTTCTACATGGACGTGTGTGTGCACGAACGTTCAGCGGTTACCACGGAGATGCAGCGCACACATTAGCAGACACAGACATTTTAAAGGTGCACTGTGTAACTTTCCCGGCAGAGGGTCCACCACTGTTTTTTGTTCCTGAAATATTCCACAGTACGGCATTTACTGCAACTATCTCCACGGAGACGAGCAGATGACGGACGCTCTGCCAGGAAAGTTACACCATGCACCTTTAAAATCGTCTGAAAACTGAATAAAAAAATTTAAAAAAACACCAAATGAATTTTAAGAGCACGTTTCAGTGTTCATGGATTAAGGAGTTTGATTTTAAACTAAAAGTGTAATCTGACTCAGAGCTTCAGACAGAGTGGTGCCTCCAGTTAGCTTTTATAAAACATGATCAAGTCGAGGAATGTATTTGAAGAAGAAACTACACAACTTTTTTTTTTTTTTTTTTTACTTTTAAAGCTGCACTTTGGCTCTGGCTGCTTCACGTTGCACTTCACACAAAAGTCCACTAGAGGTCCTCACAGTGACATAATGAATCCAGACGCTGCAGATCGTCATGACAACAACTATTTATTTATTTGACATTTATTTAAATATGATGATGATGATTATTATTATCATATTATTATTATTAATGTTGAAATTAATCAAAGGAGCAAATCAAAATTCAGGAAAGATCAAATTGTCCTGTTTATGTGTTTATGTTTTTATGTTTTTGGTAACACTTTATAATAACTACACCTTATTTAGCCTTAATAAAGCATGAACAAAGGCTTAATTAATAATGAACAAAGACTTAATTAATAATGATTCATGCTTAGTAACTACTTAATTACTACCTTAATTAGCACTTGCATTTAATTTGCCTGTTCTGTAAATACTCATAATTATTTCATACTTAATTACTCATGAACTAACCATTTGAGCATTTATTAATCATTAATAAGCTATGAGAGAATGATTTACTTATAATGTAATGCAATGATAATTCAGGCAGCTGTTATCTGTTAAGTCTTTTTGAGAGCTTTTCTAAAGTGAAGACAAATTATGCTTTATTAAACATTTACTAAGCGTGAATTATTATTAATTAAATCTTTGTTCATTATTAATTAAGTCTTTGTTCATGCTTTATTAAGGCTAAGTAAGGTGTAATTATAAAGTGTTACCATGTTTTATTTTCTTCAGTGTCAAGTTTCTGTTGATCCTTTGTGGCTGATTTCATTCACATTTTCTGTAGGTGTGATTCTAACTGGAGGCACTGCTCTGTCTGAAGCTCTGTTACTCGAGTTAGACTTAAATCTAGAGTAGATAAATAAGACAGAACTAATCAGACCAAGACCAGTCCGAGACCACACCGTCCAGATCCATTTTATGTTTTTTTTCCTCAAGTTTTCTGACGAACTTTTACATTTTTCATTCAGGTTTAAGGTGACTGAAGGTTTAAAATCAGAAACTAGAACAGCCCCGGGTTTAAGGTGGTGGTTTAAAGGTTGTATAGAGGATATTTTAAGGGAAGAGAAATAATTTTTCAAATGTTGTGCATGTGTGACACCACCTTCCTCCTCCACAGCTCCTCAGTAGAAACATCTCGTCCCGTCTCTTTACTCTAGAAATCACGTTTGTTTACAGCCAGTTCAGAATTACTGTTGAAGTTTCCTGTCTAGAAATAATTTAGCGACCGACTCGTCTTCAGTTTTTAGACCCTTCGTCTGCTTCAGTCGCGCCATCGCTGGAAGGAATCTCCAAGAATCACCTCAGTTTGTCTTCGCTCCTTTTCTCCTTCTCTTCTTCTTTCAGCGACCTCAAAAAACTGACTTTCTTTGGCGGCGAACCGGTCGTGGATTCTCGTCCGACATCGCGACAAACTTTGTGCGAATTGCGACGAAGCTACAGTTTGAAAAAGCCTCTAAGAACCGCCCTGTACACCACGAAATCCCCGCGCGACGACGAGTCAGTTCCACTAGAAACGTAGGGAGTTTGATTGACGACCCAACAGCCAATAAAAAAAGAGGGAGTCTCATTTTTTATTGGCTGATGTTTATCTGGCCTCAACACGTCCACAGCTGATGGATTTTCATTCTTTTTTTTTTTTGGTCATCATAATTACAAAGCTGCTGCGTCTCTGTAATGGTGTTTTAAACTTTCATTGACAATTTAAGGTGTCCAGACGTCCCTACTGACCCGGGACAGTCCCAGTTTTGAGCCCCGCGCTGCAAAAACACAAATCTAGCCAAGTTAAGATGATCTGAAACAAGAAAGTTTCATCAGGAGACCTGGAGAACCAGTCGACGGTGGGACGACTTTGTGGAAGGAGGAGCTGATGAAAACGTGTGACGTGAAAACTTGTGTATGTCCAAAGACGCTCTTGATGATTTAAGTACAAACACACACAATTCAATTCCACACACTTTTGCGTCACCGTTTGAACGCAGATTTACTCCTGAAAACACTCGACTAAACGACGAATAAAAAAGTGAAGACGCGACGCAATCCGTGTATCATTCGTTCATTCATTTTTCAATATAAAACCAAAAATAAGAAAACGAAAAAACAACAGTTTTCTTCGCTATTTGTCTCCAAAACCAAAATGAAAAAAACGGATAACGATTCATTTTTTCAGTTTTCGATTTTGTGTTTAAATGAAGAATGGAAAAAATGGATAACGGCCGTTTCCCGTTTACGTAACTTCCATGACTGCGATGCTGAACTTTGCACTGCATACGGACTGAATCAGGACTGATCCAGGTTGTTTTTTTCGTTTTCTTATTTTTGGTTTTATATTGAAAACGAATGAATGAATGATACACGGATTCGACGCCACTTTTGCCTCTTCTGTTCAGACCGTCATCGTATAAACGTAGACTCAAACTGGTACAAATCAGTGCTGGGACAAGAGACACAGACTCAAAACTGGGACTGTCCTGAGTAAATAGGGACACTGTAAACATGTAGAACACCCCCGTAGTGATGTCAGCGTAGAGTCGAAAGTGAAGAAACAGCAGAAAGTTTTACCTCGGATCTTCTTGTCGTGGTCCTTGAGCAGCAGAAACCTCCAGGCCTGAGTCACCAGAGCCGTGTACTCGGGTCTCTGCGACATGAACCTCTCGATCTGAGCGCGAACCGACACCAGAACCTGCACGGAACCACAACGAGAACAATAAACAACAAACAAACGACAAACAACAAACAGAAAACAGATCTTTAAATACAAATATGACACTGTTTTCTCGTCTATTTTGGAGTTGTGTTTTGTTTCATTCACACGTTTAACTCACAAACCTGCACGTTTAACACCAGTTTTTCTCTCAAAACTGAAAACACTACTACATGAAGAGCTCCACTGTGTTTTTAAACTCCACACACCTTCATCACGCTGCAGTTTTCTCTGATCTGGCCAAGATTTTCAAACTCAATATCAAGTTCTTCGTCTTGTTTTCAGGTTTATTATCGTCGTACTTGTTCTGAGTCGGTTGCAGAATCTTAAAAATGACACTAAAATACATTCTGACCAGTTCAGAATCTAGTTGTGTCCTTGAGCAAGACACTTAACCCGCCAAAAACGCCCAATAGATGAAGAAAAGTATTACGTTAATGTGATAATTTCTTTTTTTTTTTTTTAGATCAGGGGCCTCCAGTGAGCTCCTTTACAAACAAAAACGCAGAAAAGCTCTTCGTTTTAGCGATTGCAAGAAATTGGAAAGATTATAAAGAAAATAAAAAAAGAGGGTGAGTCTTAGAAGAGGAAGAGTTCGACGACTATAAAACACAAAACGTATAATTCCAAAATCCCTCACTACAAATTTCTCTGATCTGGCCAAGATTTTAAAAATTATTTCAGGTTCTTCAACTTGTTTTCAGATTTATTATCGACTCACTCGTTCTGAATTGGTTGTTTAATCTTAAAAATTGGCACATTTATTTCTTCCATGACTCAAATCGTCAGAAAATCTTAAATTTAGGCGATAAATGTTTAAAAGAAGCAAAAAAAACTTCACTTGTTTTTAGATTAGTATGAATGGACAAACTACGATCATGTCACTGATTTCAAGAACTTTTATCTAGAATTTAGCATCTTTGAATTTATTATCAGGCCATAAACACTGATCATAAACTGATTTTAAGTTCATTTATCTCAAACTTAGCTTCTATAAATTTGTTTTCAGCCCATAAACACTGAGCACAGACGCTTCATTTTCATCTAGAGGTCGATTATTTTAAAAGAACTTGTCCAGTAAAATGATCTCGCTGCATGGACACATCATTTCAACACTTTTAAGTCATTTTCTGATAGATTTAAGTGTTTAGAGCTTAAATTTTAGCCAATTTTGTAGAGCTACAGGTTGGAGACTCCTGTTTCAGACTGTAATGTTGCTCGGTTGGCGCCCTCTGCTGGAAAAGCCACACAACAACAGGACATGACCGCAGTAAAACAAATTAAATTAAACTTAAAAACACGACTGAACCACAATACAACAGAAGAACTAGGGGTGGGACTTCATTTTAAAAAATATCTAATTAATTAGAGGCTTTGTAATGAATTTATCTCAATTAATCACAAAACAATATTAAAATACATACAAAAAATGTAACACTGAAGCTTCTTTAATGTCTGGAAAAATGTCTTGGAAAAATAAACTACATTTCATTTCCAAATAATAGACAAAGGAGTTCTAGGGCCCCTGCTCCTGCTGTTTTTGGGGTTTTTTGTTTGTTTTTTGCAAACTGGATGCACTGGTGTGTCTATTAATAAGTTAATAAGTCTAAATGAAGTCAAGACCAAGACCAGTCCAAGACCACAGGGTCCAGAGACCAGGACAAGACCGAGACCACGGTTCAACGAGACCAAATCAAGACCATCTTTTTCATTTTTGAGATTTATTTGTATTTTACAGTTATTTTTGGCACATTTATATTAATGTTTTTATAAATCTGCCTCCATTCTCGCTGATTAATGTTTATTTAGACTTAAAATAATCCAAACAAACTGTTCTGCACTGAAACACTCTGCGCTTCTTTTCTGGACCCTGACCCACAGTTTGAGACGCTCGTCTTTAAGAGAAACTTCCACTGGAACTTTACACAAAACTGAACAAAGTGGAGAAAGTGGCGAGGATTATTAAACTTGCTTTTTAAAAGTTCCTAACTGGAGTTACTAGGGACGGGCATTTGATAAAATTTTCTTAATCGATCGTCGGGAGAATTTATGATTGATTTTCAATTAATCGTAATGAACGTTTTTATATTAAAATTATCATCATTATTATTACTATCTGCACTAATCTGCATAAATAAATTCAACTTTACGACATATAAACATAACGACTCTAGAGCCACATCAGCTGTTTGACATTATAATGTGTTTAATGCAGATTTGTTCAAATCTCACAGAAACAAAACTTAAAACCACATGACTCATTTGCATAAATTAAGCGAGAAAAAAAACTGCTCTTGTGTTGCTGATGTGGTTCAACTTGTGTCAGACTAAAGGACACGACTTAGTGGAATATAAGCCACTACGCACAGCAACCTACCTTCGGTTTGTTGATTAAAAATGAACGTAATCGATAAAATTCTTAAATCAATTATTGATTAATCAACTAATCATTCCCATTCCGAGGAGTTACATTCTCTCACTGGTTTTGCTGTGGGATTTACACACGTGACAAACACAGATGGATTTGGCATTTTATTTGTCAAACTTCAGCCACATGTCGTTTTCATGATTAATTTTTGCTTCTCGTTTCGTCTTGTTTTTCCGATCGGCGCGACCGAGGCGATGTGAGCTACACGGAGAGGAGAGGGAGTGAAAAGGCGAGGAGCAGAGCGCTGACGTGAGGCAAATCGACCGGGTAAGATGTTCTAAAAACACGCTCCATCCTTCAGAAGTGTGTGCGTCAGTATAATTCGCGAACAACAACATGGGGCACTGACAAATGTTCCGTGTTCTTCTGGCAAACTATGATAAAATCTGTTAATATTTTGAATGCGTTGTTTACCTGGTAGAGCGTGCGCACGTTGGCGTGGGCGTGGTCCGTCTCCGTGTTGAGCAGGAAACCCCAGAGCAGAGGCTGCGGGTACGACGCCAGCTGCGCCAGGATCCCCGTCACCAGCAGATTCACCGAGATGGAGTTTTCCAGAAGGTTCTCCAGACGGGACAGGAGCACGCTGATGAACGGACCTGAGGGCGACCACGACACGGCACAGAACAAAGTAGTGAAGTACTGGAAGTAAGCACACGTTTTAGGTAATCATACTTTCTTGTACTTGTACTTTCTCTGTACTGTACTTTTTTAACACATTTATAGTTTGAGCAAACAAAAATATACAAATAAAAACTCCCGCCCAGCAAAAAGTTCAACGAGAAGAAGAATCAGAAGCAAAAAGTCCAACGAGAAGAAGAATCAGAAGCAAAAAGTCAACGAGAAAGAAGAATCAGAAGCAAAAAGTCCAACGAGAAGAAGAATCAGAAGCAAAAAGTCCAACGAGAAGAAGAATCAGAAGCAAAAAGTCCAACAGAAGAAGAATCAGAGCAAAAAGTCAACAAAAAGAAGCAGAAGTAAAAAGTCCAACAAAAAGAAGAATCAGAAGCCAAAAAAAGTCCAACGAGAAGAAGAATCAGAAGCAAAAAGTCCAACGAGAAAGAAGAATCAGAAGCAAAAAGTCCAACGAGAAAAAGAAGAATCAGAAGCAAAAAGTCCAACGAGAAGAAGAATCAGAAGCAAAAAGTCCAACAAAAAGAAGAATCAGAAGCAAAAAGTCCAACGAGAAGAAGAATCAGAAGCAAAAAGTCCAACGAAGAAGAAGAATCAGAAGCAAAAAGTCCAACGAGAAGAAGAATCAGAAGCAAAAAGTCCAACGAGAAGAAGAATCAGAAGCAAAAAGTCCAACGAGAAGAAGAATCAGAAGCAAAAAGTCCAACGAGAAGAAGAATCAGAAGCAAAAAGTCCGACAAGAAGAAGAACCAGAAGTAAAAAGTCCGACGAGAAGAAGAATCAGAAGCAAAAAGTCCAACGAGAAGAAGAATCAGAAGCAAAAAGTCCAACAAAAAGAAGAATCAGAAGCAAAAAGTCCAACAAAAAGAAGAATCAGAAGCAAAAAGTCCAACAAAAGAAGAATCAGAAGCAAAAAAGTCCAACGAAGAAGAAGAATCAGAAAAAGCAAAAAGTCCAACGAAGAAGAAGAATCAGAAGCAAAAAGTCCAACAAGAAAGAAGAATCAGAAGCAAAAAGTCCAACGAGAAGAAGAATCAGAAGCAAAAAGTCCAACGAGAAGAAGAATCAGAAGCAAAAAGTCCAACAAAAAGAAGAATCAGAAGTAAAAAGTCCAACGAGAAGAAGAATCAGAAGCAAAAAGTCCAACGAGAAGAAGAATCAGAAGCAAAAAGTCCAACGAGAAGAAGAATCAGAAGCAAAAAGTCCAACGAAAGAAGAATCAGAAGCAAAAAGTCCAACGAGAGAAGAATCAGAAGCAAAAAGTCCAACAAAAAGAAGAATCAGAAGCAAAAAGTCCAACGAGAAGAAGAATCAGAAGCAAAAAGTCCAACAAAAAGAAGAATCAGAAGCAAAAAGTCCAACGAGAAGAAGAATCAGAAGCAAAAAGTCCAACGAGAAGAAGAATCAGAAGCAAAAAGTCCAACAAAAAGAAGAATCAGAAGCAAAAAGTCCAACAAAAAGAAGAATCAGAAGCAAAAAGTCCAACAAAAAGAAGAATCAGAAGCAAAAAGTCCAACAAG
Source organism: Boleophthalmus pectinirostris (assembly GCF_026225935.1). Taxonomy (NCBI): domain Eukaryota; kingdom Metazoa; phylum Chordata; class Actinopteri; order Gobiiformes; family Gobiidae; genus Boleophthalmus; species Boleophthalmus pectinirostris. The sequence goes on along the minus strand of NW_026571153.1, from coordinate 1,239,206 downwards.
AAGAAGAATCAGAAGCAAAAAGTCCAACGAGAAGAAGAATCAGAAGCAAAAAGTCCAACGAGAAGAAGAATCAGAAGCAAAGACAAGGGCACCAAACAAAACTGAGAAAGACATGGATATAAATAACAGAGATTTTACATAATTACACAAATAAGTTGATTGCAAATTTACTCATTTCATTTTACTTTTTTATTAGATTTTTTTTTTTTTTACTTGGCATTTTGATTTATGTTTTTTTGCTTGATGTTTTAGAAACGTCTTTGAACCATTCGACTCAAAACTGATTCCATACTGGAGGTGTTCTACATGTATGTCTATGATGGAAGGTTCAGCTGTTTCCACGGCGACGCAAACGCAGACACCGGCAAAACGCTGCCCCAAAAACGTTTTTGAGACAGCCTTGAGAAAACTCGAGACTGAAGCCGTTTTGCGTCACACTGCGGAATATTAAAGCCAAAGGAAACAACGTCTCCATGGAAACGAGCAGGAGGAGGCAAAGAAAGAGTCACGTTTGTGGAAATGCGAGCCCGCTCACAGTAAGGACGCATGTTTTTCAGTGTTTTTCAGTGTTTTTCAGTGCCATAAACACAACCATAATGAAAAAAAAAAAAACATACTTAAATTCTAGTCTATTTTGGTCTAAAAAGTTACACACTGTTGCTTTAATGAATTTGTGCTGATAATATTGACAGATGTTCCTTACGGCCTCTTCTATTTGTATTTCTATATTCCTACAGCAGCTTCAAAATCACACGCCTCCTCAAACTCGGGGCAAATCGCAGCCAAAACCCAAATTCTCCCGTGGTGTTCGCCAAAATTACGTCTTTAATAAAGCGTTTCTGAGAGTTACAAACCTGTAAACGGAATCTCGCTGGTGGAGTTTTTCTTTGCCTCTTCTTCTTCTTCCATCTCCTCCAGCTTCTCTCCTCCCTCCTCCTCCTCGTCGTCGTCGTCTCCTCTCGTCCATCTCAGCACCTCCTCGCACATCTTCATCTCCTCCTCCTCCTCCTCCTGCTGCAGTCGCCTCCTCAGCGCTCGCACCCTCCTCCTGAACGACCCCATGTCGTCCGCCGACTCCTCCAGCTCCGGCTCGGCCCCCAAGGACCTCATCAGCTCTTCGTACTGGAACACGAAGCCATCGCGGCCGACGCCAACCTCGCCGACTTCTCGCCGACTTCTCCCCAACGACTTCTCCAACCTCGCCGACTTCTCCAACCTCGCCGACTTCTCCAACCTCGCCGACTTCTCCAACCTCACCGACTTCTCCAACCTCGCCGACTTCTCCAACTTCCCCGACCTCTCCAACCTCGCTCTGATCCTCTGCGGACGTCGTCTCCGTTGGCGGTTCCGTCTCGTTTTCCGCGTGTCCGTTGAAGGTCACGGGACGATCCTCCACGACTTTGTTCAAACGATTCAGACACAGCAAATTATACTCGTGTTTGTTCTCGATGTCAAACACGTTATTGCTCACGGTGAAGCCATTGGTCAGAACGTAGTGACTTTTTGGCGCGTTTTGAACTTCGCTTCCCGTTTTATCGTCCGTTCCCGTGTCTTCGCTCCTCCGTCTCGTCGACATGATGCTGTTCACGGTCTCCAAAACGCTTTTTCCGGTCGTCGCCAGCATAGTCGCTAAAGTGTTCTTCGCCGGCGACGCTGTTTTTTGCGCGTTCTCCGTGTCGTTTCGCTTACTCGTCGATGAAACTCTCTCGGCGTCGGTGTCTTTCTGCGCCACCAGGTCGTAAACCAAAAAGTCGTCCTGAAACTCCGCCTCCTCCACGTACGAGCCGCGGACGAGCCTGATCGCGTTCCGCCGCATCTCCTGGATATGTTCGGGTGGAGTCGAGCTCTTCTGCGGTTCCTCTAAACTTTTTGCCGGATTTTCGTCGTCAAAAAGTTCGTCCCATTCGAGCTCGAGCGCGGAGCCGGACCGGGTCGCCTGGTTCCCGTTGGGCGTCGCGTCTGCGGAGGACGGCGTGGGCGAGAGGAGCGAGGGAGGAGGCGTCGCGGCGGAAGAATAAACGGAGATGTTTTCGGGACGTGGTAAAATGTCTCCGTCCTCTTCCTCCTCGCCCTCGATGAAGATCCCCGGAGTCTCAGAGCGGAAAACCTCAGGCGAAGGATTTGAACCGTCGTAAGGAGCCGACCACGACTGACACGCGCTGAAACGAAAAGAAAAGAAGAGTCACACATCTTAAAGCGCCCAGACTACGCCATTTTCTGATCTTTGTTTCCCCGCAGATTTAGGCTGAACTCTGAAAAAACTCTGTTCCATCTTGTGATGTCATCATGTGGTGATACAGTAAAAGCTCCACTAGTGTTTTTAAACTCCACACACCTTCACTAGAATCATTTGGATCATTTCAAACTCTGGAATTTCTTCACCGATCTCTCCTGAACAGAGCGTTTGGAGCTTTGGAGACGTAAACAGACTCAGAATAAAGAGTTACTCAAATATTTGAATGAAACAAACACAACTCCAGCTCTGATTTTGACGAGGAAACAACATTAGGACAAAACTTAAAGGTTGTACGGAGAGTGTAAAGTGTGTTTGTGCTGAACCGTTTCCGTTTCAGTTTTAGGACGTTTGGTTCGGTGCAGGTTTGTGAGATTGTGTAATCTGTGTGTTTACAGTCGTCCTCTACACGTGCAGGTCAACGGAGGCTCGACTCTTCAATATTCACGATGGAACTCGTCCGTGATTGGTTCAGAGTTTCCTGCAGCGCTTTATAGTTAGAGCGACGCCTTCAGAACAACTGCCCCCCGACTTGACCACGTCCCTCTGAACCACAACAATCCTGCAAAACTACGCAAAAAAACACAACCTCTGACCCGAGCCGAAGTTTACTTTCAGTACCTGCTCTGTCGACGAGTTTGTTTTTCTGTCCAAAAATCTGGAACTGTTCGTGCTGCACTTTACTTTTTGAAAAGTTTTGTTTACTGTTTGCAAGGAATTTATTTTTTATAATATTTCAAACATTTGTTGATTATTTGAGAATATTTTATTTAATTTATTAGTTTTACCAAGCAGCACTTTGCATTTATTTTATTTTCCCGTTTGTATAATGTTCAAACTAACTGTTGGTTTAATAAAAACACAGCAACGCAGTGGTTCTGAGCATTTTTTTTTTCCAACTGAAGCTTCCTTGCAATCTGGCACAAAGTTTGTCGCGACAGGAGACGAGAATCAACGACCAGTTCGCCGCAAAAGAAAGTCCGTTTATGGGGTCGCTGAAAGAAAAAGAGAAGGAGAAAAGGAGCGAAGCCAAACTAAGGTGAACCAGGTCTAAACCAGGACTGAACCAAAGACTAAACCAAAGACTAAACCAGGTCTAAACCAGGTCTAAACCAGGACTGAACCAAAGACTAAACCAAAGACTAAACCAGGTCTAAACCAGGTCTAAACCAAAGACTAAACCAAAGACTAAACCAGGTCTAAACCAGGTCTAAACCAAAGACTGAACCAAAGACTAAACCAGGTCTAAACCAGAGTCTAAACCAAGGTCTAAACCAGGACTGAACCAAAGACTAAACCAAAGACTAAACCAGGTCTAAACCAGGTCTAAACCTAGTCTAAACCAGGACTGAACCAAAGACTAAACCAAAGACTAAAACTAAACCAGGTCTAAACCAGGTCTAAACCAGGTCTAAACCAGGACTAAACCAAAGACTAAACCAAAGACTAAACCAAAGACTAAACCAGGTCTAAACCAGGTCTAAACCAAAGACTAAACCAGACTAAACCAGGTCTAAAACTAAACCAAAGACTAAACCAGTCTAAACCAGGTCTAAACCAAAGGACTAAACCAGGTCTAAACCAGGTCTAAAGACTAAACCAAAGACTAAACCCACTAAACCAGGTCTAAACCAGGTCTACTAAACCAAAGACTAAACCAAAGACTAAACCAGGTCTAAACCAGGACTGAACCAAAGACTAAACCAAAGACTAAACCAGGTCTAAATCAGGTCTAAACCAGGATTAAACCAGGACTAAACCAGGACTAACAACATTATAACATGGCTTAAAGTTCACATGAGTCTATTTTCCAACATTTGCCAACGCTTTTTCAGTCAGAGTCGTTCAGATGGAGAATGTGTAGAACTCAACTCAGTGACAAATCAGTGTGTCGTGTGTGAGTCCGGTGAAGGACTGTTGACGTCTGAAGAAGCACATTTGTAGATTTGTGTGTTCAGACCTGTGGGCAGAGGAGATGTTCTGCCGAGCGTCAATCAGATAATGGAGATAATTCACGTCCATCAGAAAGTCTGAACTGCGACAAAAACCGACCACATCCGACACAGACGGATCTGAAAGAAGAAGGAAGTATCACCCGCTGTATTCACCTGATACAACTTATTTAAAATACAAATGGTTTCTTCAGTTTTTTAACTAAAAACAAACAAAATAAATAATGACATTAAGATAAAAAAACAAAAAACAAACTGAACCCAAAAGTAAAACAGACACAACAAAGCTACAAATCAGAACTAAGCCAGGACTAGCCCAGCGCTGCCCCCTGGTGGTACGTACGTGTTCCTTTGGGCCAGTGCAGGTGCTCGGTGTTGTGCAGGCGACTGTGAGGACGACACCAGGACGGCAGCAGCTGCAGGAGAGACTCTGCGCTGGAGCTGCAGCCTGTGGGTCGACTCAAGGACGGACACGGGGCCAGGAACCTGACGCACAACAGCACACCAGACACACAACAGACACATCAGACACACAACAGACACACAACAGACACAACAACAACAACAACACATCAGACACACAACACACATCAGACACACAACAGACGCACAACAACACAACAACACATCAGACACAAACATCCTGGATCTGATTCTTTGCTCTTAGTTCATTTCATAATGTTTTATTGAAGTATCGGATCAGGACTCGTTATCGGCAGATACTCAGAATCAAAGGACTCGGACTTGGGGACAAAAAAATTTGATCAGGACATCCCTAGCAACAACGCAGAACAGTCAGGTCCATTAAAGGTTGTATAGAGGATTTTTTTAAGGGAAGAGAAATACAGCGACAGTCCTTGTGCGCGTTCAGAATCACTGTTGAAGTTTCCTGTCTAGAAGTAATTCAGCGACCGACGCGTCAGTTTTTAGACCCTTCGTCTGCTTCGGTCGCGCCATCGCTGGACGAGATCTCCAAGAATCACCTCAGTTTGGCTTTGCTCCTTTTCCTCTTCTCTTCTTCTTTCAGCGACCTCAAAAACGGACTTTCTTTTGCGGCGAACCGGTCGTGGATTCTCGTCCGCCGTCGCGACAAACTTTGTGCGAAATGCGAGGAAGCAACAGTTTCGAAAAAGCCTCTAAGAACCGCTGCGTAAACCACGTAATCCCCGCGCTCCGACGAGTCAGTTACACTAGGGAGTTTGATTGACAACCTAACAGCCAATAGAAAATGAGGGAGCCTCGTTTTCTATTGGCTGATGTTTATCTGGCCTCAACACGTCCACAGTTGATAGATTTTTGTTCTTTTTTTTTTGGTCATCATAATTACAAAGCTGCTGCGTCTCTGTAATGGTATTTTAATCTTTGACTGACAGTTTGAAACAAAAAAAAAATCCTCCATACAACCTTTAATGAATGAAGTTTAATCACCTGAAGACGAGCTGGAGCATGACGTCCTCACAGAAAAACCCGATGAGCGTCCGGAACAGAGACAGAGACACTGTCCCCAACTGAAACAAACACAAACAAACAAACACAGACGGAGAGACTTTCACACTTTTGTCCTGAGGGGGGGTTGCGTTAAAGCGGCACTGTGGAACTTTCCGGGAGCAGGTACCTGGAAGGGGGTGTTGACGCGGCTCACCAGCGTGTCCAGGACGTGCACCTGGTCGTGGGTGTGGAGCAGGACGAAGGACAGGAAGGTCTGGAGCAGAGCCGGGGCGGAGACCGAGCGCAGGAACAGGTCCAGGTACGCCGTCGTGGTCATCACCTCCTCCACCGTCGACTGAAACGACGACGACGAGCGAACACACACGAGACGAGAGACGACATCAAGTCACACTCTGGGATCTTACAATTTGAGCCAAGTTGTGCTCGTTTCTACGGACACGTCACATCTCTGCCTGGAACGTTCCACCAAACAGCTCCACTTTACATTTATTCAATCACAGGTGCAGGTTTTACGGCTCAAAAATCCCTCGAAAAACAAGACATTGTGACTGTGAGCGGGGTCGCCTCTCCACAGATCTGACCTGGAACTTAAGCATTTGACGGAACCTCCACCAGAAAAGTGACACAATGTATCTTTAAAGAGAGTATTACACTTCTTCAGGCTTGTTTATGTGACCAGATTTACTCCGGACTGATCCGTGTGTCGCTCTGAGCTCAGTTCTGCACAGTCTCCCTCTGGAAACGTTTAGAAAAAGGAGGGACGACCCCGAAGTGCCCGCCCACCGGCTTCTTTTGAGCCAATCACGGCAAACCTGTCAAACCGACGTATCCAACTTGCGCCGAATAAAACCAAACAAGTGTTGTGCTGGAGAGGAAACATGTCCATAAACCAATTTAGACGGTTTTGCAATCCAGTGTTTCCTGAAGCGCTTTATAGTTAGGGCGCTCACCTTGACTACGTCCCTACGAAATAAAAAAAAAAAGAAAAAAAAAAACGACCCTTCACCCCTGCATGAATAGACAGTGAGGCCGCGCTGCGATGAGGCTGAATAGCGGCATCTGTTGGTTAAATATGTTACTGCGCCACCTATCATCACAACATTTTTTTTATTTTTTTCAGACGAGAAGATAATTATCTGGACACCGTCGCGTGAAGGACATGTGAAGGTAAGATAGTTAATTATAATTATTCATCTAAAGTGAGTGTCCTGCCAACTGCTTGCCCATATATTCTGTTTGATTAAGACGGGCTGCACTTGTTCGGTTCTTATCAAGGCGACCGATGCGTTTGTAGGTTTGGTTTTCTTTAGTCTACAGCAGGAGAGTCAAACTCATTTTGGTCTTGGGGTCGTATCCAACCGACTCTGATCCTAAAGGGGCCGGATCAGAAAACTCATGGAATATTTACCCAAAAAATAGCAATAAGTTCAAATATTTGTGCAGAGAAACGCAAATCTATTACAGAAATCTTTTTTAATTGATGAACTCTTTCTTTAACAAAATATTATAATATTATGAAAAAAAATACAATTTCAACACAATGTTTTAAAATTAACTTGTTTGCAAATAGGAATAAGTCAATTTTTGTTGTAAAATCCTGCACTCGGCTCCACTTTTCTCATGTTGGACATTTTTCTGATGAGGGTGTCACGGTCAACAGTCAAAACGATCGTCCTTTAAGAGCGTTTGGAAAGAGACAAGTCTTCATTTGTGCTGCTCTGGTGGGAGGGGCCACGTACAGAGACGCTGGAGACGCTGCTGTGATAAACACCACACAAAATTAACAAGATTTTAATAGAAAATATCATTAAAATATTTGAGTAGAAAATCAGCCGAGGGTCAGATTAAAGGTCTTGGAGGGCCGGATCCGGCCCCCGGGCCGTATGTTTGGCACCTGTGGTCTACAGTAATGGACAGGAAAAGGCAGGTAAAATATCAGGCTGTTTAGTGGAAAGAAAAGCACCGGTCCTAAGGTCACACCTCACTCCCGCTCACCACCTTGACTAAACTATTTTCTGTGGGAAACACTGCACAGATTTGCCACCATCATCGCCCACCGCCGCCGCCGCCGCCGCGCCGCCGCCGCCGCCGCCGCTGACGTTTCTTGCTCTACAAAGTTCTGTTTACGTTATATAACACGGTCAGTGTCGGGGAGTAACAGATTACATGTGCCGGAGTAATCAGAGTACAAATGATGAGTAACTGTATTCAGTTACAGTTACTGTTTCAGTGAGTGGGAATTGGATTACAGTTACTTTGTTGAAATAAATGGATTACACAGAGGGATTTTACTGTTTTCACATTTTGGGCTATTCCTCTTTTTTTTTTTTTTTTTCTTTTTTCGGTAATTCCAATCATTGCCGGAAACTAAACTAGATCTAAACTAGATCTAAACCAGGTCTAAACCAGGACTAAAACCAGGTCTAAACTAGATCTAAACCAGGTCTAAACCAGGTCTAAACCAGGACTAAAACTAGGTCTAAACTAGATCTAAACCAGGTCTAAACCAGGCCTAAACCAGGACTAAAACCAGGTCTAAACTAGATCTAAACCAGAGTAAATCAGATTAAAGTAATCAGATTACGTTACTCACTTTAAGTAATTTAATGGATTACGTTACAAACTACATTTTGGTGTATGTAATCTGTAATCTGTAGGGGATTACATTTTAAAAGTAAACTTCCCGTCCCTTTTACGTTCTGTTTGAATCCAGAAGAGACTGAAATCGGACCAGAGAGCGAGAAAAAACCTCCGTCCAAACCTGAGATGATCCAAACCACAGCTGCTCAGATAAGACGACGTCTCCTCTCCAAAACTCTCGTGTGGAAACAGAAGTTGTTTTCAGTAAAACTCAGATGAAGAGTCGGTGTGAGTGACTCGTACAAACCTTGTGCAGAGCAGGAGCCAGAACAGGCACCAGGAAACCGTTATAGATGTAAGAGAGAAGCTGAGAACGAACGGACGGATGAGCCACCTGAAAGAAACGAGAAAGAGAAAGAGAGAGAGAGGGTAACTCCTAAACATTCCACCATAGAGATACATGTAGAGCACCCCATTGTAAAGTGTCAGTAGTATTAAAGGTTGTATGGAGGATTTTTTTTTTGTTTCAAGATTGTCAGTGATAGATTATAGATGCAGTCGCCTTGTAATTATGATGCCCAAAAAAAAGAGAATAAAAATTCATCAACTCTGGACGTGGTGGGGACAGATAAACATTTGCCAATAGATAACGACACTGCCTCGTTATCTGTGAGCTGACAGGCTGTCAATCAAACTCCCTACGTTTCTAGTGTAACTGACTTGGTTTACGTACGACACAGACGCTGTTTACGCCACCAACGCAACAGTTCTTAGCGGCTTTTTTGACCTATATCTTCCTCGCAGTTTGCACAAAGTTTGTTGCGATGGCGACAAGAATCCAGGAGCAGTTCGCCCCAAAAGAAAGTCTGTTTTTGAGGTCGCTGAAAGAAGAAGACAAGGGGAAAAGCAGCGAAGCCAAACTAAGGTGATTCTTGTAGATTCATTCCAGCGATGGCGCGACTGAAGCAGACGAAGGGTCTAAAGACTGAACCACTGGTCCACAAATTACTCCTGGACAGGAAACTTCTGCTTATTATGAAAACGTACTTTATTTCCAAGAGCTACACAAACGTTTTTCAGGACACGAATGTGATATCCTATGTCTGAAAACGTAATTTTCAATGCAAAGAAAGAGTCCACTTGCTGCTGCGTGTTGTAGTAGTAGCTTCATTCACACTGAATCTCCGTGCACCCTTCTCTGCACCTCTCCTCTCCTCTCCTCGCTCCTCGCTCCTCGCTCCGTTCTTCTCCCTGCTCATCACTTCTTCTCCGCGCACGGAATCTCCACGCACCCCCTCCCCCCGCTCCTCACTTCTCCACCTTGCCTCACCAACACTGTAGTTAGTTGTTTACAACGATGAGGACTTTCTGGCGTAAGGAGGAGGAGGGAGGAGGTGTTTCTACGTAGGAGCTGTGGGGGAGGGGAGGTGGTTTCACGCAATCAACATTTGAAAAAGGACAAACAGTCGCTGGATTTCTCGTTCCTTGGAAAATCCTCTATACAACCTTTAAGGCCGATTTATGGTCCAGCATCAAATCGAGAGTCTGTGTCGACGTGAACCTCCTACACGGAGCGTCTGTGTCGACCGACGTGCACTTCCAAAATGTTATAACTACGTGTCGAAACAATACGGACAGCGGACGAAGCGACGCAGACGAAAAGGGCTGTGATTGGTCGTCTCTACCACCGCACTACACATATTTTCTGTACTCGACTTTCCTTTCTTCCAATATATATTGAGAAATAATGTGTTTAATGCAGCTTTGTGCATATGTGTTTACGTTTTACAGCTGCGGTTCAGATTCTGTTGGACTAAAGGTTCGTTCACACCAAAGCGTCAAAGCGTCCAGTTTCTACGTAAAGTCGATGTGGACGCGACTAGAGCGTCCTGCGTTTTTGCGGCGCGTCTTGAGCGTTTTGGCGTCGACGCTCTAGACGCGCGTCCGAGGCGTCAGCGTCAAGAAGTTGAAAATGCTGAACTTTTCACGTCAGACACACAGCGTCGACCAATCAGGGACGAGTATCCAGAGACGCAGCGACGTTATTATCAGGAAGAAAAACCCCAGAACCAGAACGAGAAACAAACAGGATGAACAGAACATGACCAATAGACCAGGATAAACCACCACAGGACTCAGGACTAAACCAGGAGACCAGGACTAGACCGGACCAGGACTAAACCGGACCAGACCGGACCAGGACTAAACCAGGACTAGACCAGGACTAAACCAAAACCTAAACCAGGACCAGGACTAGGACCAGGACTAAACCAGGACTAGACCAGGACTAAGACCAGGACAGGACCAGGACCAGGACTAGACCAGGACTAAACCAGGACTAACCGGACCAGGACTAAGACCAGGACCAGGACCAGGACCGGACCAGGACTAAACCAGGACTAGGACCAGGACTAGACCAGGACTAGAGGACCAGGACTAAACCAGGACCAGGACCAGGACTAAACCAGGACTAGGACCAGGACTAAACCAAGGGACCGGACCAGGACTAAACCAAGACCAGGACCAGGACCTAAACCGGACCAGGACTAAACCAGGACCAGGACTAAACCAGGACCGGACCAGGACTAAACCAGGACTGGACTGAGACTAGACCGAGACTGGGAGTAAACCGGGACTAGACCAGGACTAGACTGTGATTAGACCGGGACCAGACCTTTATTAGACCAGGACTAGAGCGGGACTTTTGCAGAACTATACTTCCCCCTGTAAACGTGTGTGCGTTACCTTAGTGACGGCGCTGCAGAAGTCTAAAGAGAGCAGGAAGTGAACCAACGCTGGAACCTGACGACAAACACACAAAATAAAATCATGACAAAGTTGAAATGGATTTAGAAGAAGAATTACACAGACTTTATACGAAGAATTGTGATTTAAAATGTTTCCTACAAAACAAAATCTACAATTTTACGTTGTGATCTGTTCTGTGTTGTTGTGAGGTTGTGGGTGTTGTTGTGAGGTCAGGGGGTCCTGTTGCTGTGAGGTTGTGGGTGTTGTTGTGAGGTTGTAGGTGCTGTTGTGAGGTCAGGGGCA
>NW_026571153.1:1215441-1220441 GCF_026225935.1 Boleophthalmus pectinirostris | reverse complement strand
TGTCACTTTAAAGGTGCTTTACTTTTGCTTTGTCTGGAATGTTCCACAGTACGGCATTAAACCTTAAAGCTTAAAGTGTGTATGGTCCCTGTGTGTGTATAGTACCTGTGTGTGTAGGGGTGTGTGGACCTGTGTGTGTATGGTACCTTGTGTGTATGTGGTGTGTGTGGTATGGTACCTGTGTGTGTAGGGGTGTGTGTATAGTACCTGTGTGTGTATGGTACCTGTGTGTGTAGGGGTGTGTGTATAGTACCTGTGGTGTGTATGGGATGTGTGTATGGTCCCTGTGTGTGTATGGTACCTGTGTGTGTAGGGTGTATATGTGTGTATGGTACCTGTGTGTGTGTGTGTGTAGTACCTGTGTGTGTAGGGTGGTGTATGTGTGTGTGTGTATGGTCCCTGTGTGTGTATGGTACCTGTGTGTGTAGGGGATGTGTGTATAGTACCTGTGTGTGTAGGGGATGTGTGTATGGTCCCTGTGTGTGTATGGTACCTGTGTGTGTAGGGGATGTGTGTATAGTACCTGTTGTGTGTAGGTGGATGTGTGGTATAGTACCTGTGTGTGTGTGTATGTGTGTAGTACCTGTGTGTGTATGTACCTGTGTGTGTACTGTGTGTGTATAGTACCTGTGTTGTGTAGGGGATGTGTGTATAGTACCTGTGTGTGTAGGGGATGTGGTGTATAGTTGTGTGTGTGTAGGGGATGTGTGTGCGTGGTACCTGTGTGTGTATAGTACCTGTGTGTGTATGTGTGTATAGTACCTGTGTGTGTAGGGGATGTGTGTGTATAGTACCTGTGTGTGTAGGGGATGTGTGTATAGTACCTGTGTGTGGGTGATAGTACTGTGTGTAGTACCTGTGTGTAGTGTGTACCTGTGTGTATAGTACCTGTGTGTGTGGTATATGTGTGTATGTACCTGTGTGTGTAGGGGATGTGTGTGTATAGTACCTGTGTGTGTAGGGGATGTGTGTGTATAGTACCTGGTGTGTATGGATGTGTGTGTATGGTCCCTGTGTGTATAGTACCTGTGTGTGTGTATGGTTGTGTGTGTATAGTACCTGTGTGTGTGTAGTGTGTATGTTCCCTGTGTGTATAGTACCTGTGTGTGTAGGGGATGTGTGTATAGTACCTGTGTGTGTAGGGGATGTGTGTATAGTACCTGTGTGTGTAGGGGATGTGTGTATGGTCCCTGTGTGTATAGTACCTGTGTGTGTAGGGGATGTGTGTATGGTCCCTGTGTGTATAGTACCTGTGTGTGTAGGGGATGTGTGTATAGTACCTGTGTGTGTAGGGGATGTGTGTATGGTCCCTGTGTGTATAGTACCTGTGTGTGTATGTGTGTATAGTACCTGTGTGTGTAGGGGATGTGTGTATAGTACCTGTGTGTGTAGGGGATGTGTGTATAGTACCTGTGTGTGTAGGGATGTGTGTATGTCCCTGTGTGTGTATAGTATGTGTGTATGGTACCTGTGTGTATAGTACCTGTGTGTGTATGTGTGTAGTACCTGTGTGTGTGTATAGTACCTGTGTGTGTGGGGATGTGTGTATAGTACCTGTGTGTGTACCTGTGTGTGTAGGGGATGTGTGTATAGTACCTGTGTGTGTAGTGTGTGTATGTGTGTATAGTACCTGTGTGTGTAGGGGATGTGTGTGTTAGTACCTGTGTGTGTAGGGGATGTGTGTATAGTACCTGTGTGTGTAGGGGATGTGTGTATAGTACCTGTGTGTGTATGGTATGTGTGTATGGTCCCTGTGTGTATAGTACCTGTGTGTGTAGGGGATGTGTGTATAGTACCTGTGTGTGTATGGTCCCTGTGTGTATAGTACCTGTGTGTGTAGGGGATGTGTGTATAGTACCTGTGTGTAGGGGATGTGTGTATAGTACCTGTGTGTGTAGGGGATGTGTGTATAGTACCTGTGTGTGTATAGTACCTGTGTGTGTATGGGGATGTGTGTATGGTCCCTGTGTGTATAGTACCTGTGTGTGTAGGGGATGTGTGTATAGTACCTGTGTGTGTATGGGATGTGTGTATAGTACCTGTGTGTGTAGGGGATGTGTGTATAGTACCTGTGTGTGTATGGTCCCTGTGTGTATAGTACCTGTGTGTGTAGGGGATGTGTGTATGGTCCCTGTGTGTATAGTACCTGTGTGTGTAGGGGATGTGTGTATAGTACCTGTGTGTGTATGGTCCCTGTGTGTATAGTACCTGTGTGTGTAGGGGATGAGCAGGGAGAACAGGAGGAAGTTGGCTGCTCCTTGGTCTTGACTCGTGTGGAAGAAAAGTTCGAGCACAGACGGATCTTTGACCAGAGCCTCACAGAGCTGATGGAGCAGAAGAACCAGCTCCCTCTCCACCGCTCCTCCGCCCTCTGCACACAAACACACGACACACACACACACAACACACACACACACAACACACACACGACACACAAACACACAAACAGTTACACCCTCTGCACACAAAATGTCAGACAAGGGCCAGACTCGGACAGAAAAAATTGGCCCGACCCACACGCTAGAACAGGAGAGTCAAACTCATTTTGGTCCGAGGGCCGTATCCAACCTACTACCCTAACCCTACTATGATCCCAAACGGGCCGGATCAGAAAACTCAAAAATAGCGATAAGTTCAAATATTTGTGCAGAGAAACACAAATCTATTACACAAATCTTTCTTAATTGATGAACTCTTTCTTTTACAAAATATTATAATATTATGAACAACCTGAAACTTTAAGAAAAATACAATTTCAACACAAAGTTTGAACATGAACTTGTCTGTAAACAGGAATAAGTCCATTTTTGTTGTAAAATCCTGCACTCGGCTCCACTTTTCTCATGTTGGACATTTTTCTGATGAGGGTGTCACGGTCAACAGTCAAAACGATCGTCCTTTAAGAGCGTTTGGAAAGAGACAAGTCTTCATTTGTGCTGCTCTGGTGGGAGGGGCCACGTACAGAGACGCTGGAGACGCTGCTGTGATAAACACCACAGAAAATTAACAAGATTTTAATTAAAATATTATTCAAATATTTTAGTAGAAAATCAGCCGAGGGCCAGTTTAAAGGTGTTGGAGGGCCGGATCTGGCCCCCGGGCCTTATGTTTGACACCTGTGCTCTAGAATGAACCCCTGCTTCTGTATCTGTGAGTGTGTGTGTGTGTCTGTGTGTTGTGCGTCTGTGTGTGTTGTGTGTTGTGTGACCTGTCCCGTTGTGTGCGCAGGACGCCAGCAGCATCATGAGCGGCCTGAGCACGGGTTTGTGGTGGAGCAGCGGCTGACGCGCTCGTGCCAGGAGCATCTGGTACATGCGGAGCTGCTCCAGCTTCATGTCGTCGGTGAAGTGTCTCCTGAGGCTCCAGAGGAAGAGACGCTCCAGGACGCCCTCCACCACCACCAGCTCCAGGATCGGACCCATGGCGCCCCCTGCAGGCAGAAAACAGCACAGGAACCACGTCAGCGAACCGGGAACCACGTCAGGAAAACCAAGAACCACGTCAACAAACCAAGAACCACGTCAACAAACCAAGGACCACGTCAGCGAACCGGGAACCACGTCAAGAAAACCAAGAACCACGTCAACAAACCAAGAACCACGTCAACAAACCAAGAACCACGTCAGCGAACCGGAGACTGTGGACACACGAGGACTACAGAGCATCATTTGTTCCATCAGATTTAGAAATTTAAATAGAGCTGAATTTCTGACTTTGAATGTTTTTTACTCTAAATTTTTATACTTTTTCAATATGTATGAAATTACAAATAAAAATTTCACCCTTTAAATATTCAGCACAAATATTTTCAAGCCTCAGATTCGACAGTCAATGAGAAAACGTCCTGATGCCAGCTCCTCGTGACTCTACTTTAATGTGTGAGAATTTGTGTTTAAAGCTGCACTATGTAACTTTTCTGGAGGAGGATTTGCCACCTGTTTGTCTCCATGGAGATGTTATTGTTTTGCCTGGAATGTTCCACAGTGTAGATTAAACCTGTTTATCTCCATGGAGACGAGCAGGTGGTGGAACCTCCAGCAGAAAAGTTATGCAGTGCAGTTTTACGACTCATCTCACCTGTTGTGGTTCCAACTAAATCAGCTCTTTGTGGTCAGATTGTGTTCAAATCAAACTCAGATTAAAGTTTAAAGCTGCGTTCAGACGCGGCGTCAAAAAACGAGCCGGACGCCTCCAGTTGGAGCCGTCGCATTTGAGTTCAGACGCCCAAACGCGTCTTAGACGCCGCGGACCAACGCTGCAGTCAGCGAGCGCCTTGTTTTCCCGGTCGAGAGAGAAACTTGAATATATTTATTACATAAACTCATCAGTGGAGGAGGTGTGGCATGTCCCGCGCCAAAAGTTCAGCATTTTCAAATTCTGACGTCAACATCTGGACGTGTGTCCAGAGCATCGACACCTGATCTTCAAGACGCTCTGCATCAACACCAGATTCTCGCAGCAAAAACACAGGACGCCCCAGATGCACATCTGCATAGACGCTGAACATGACCTGGGCCCTGACGCTTCTGAACACAGCATGAGCAGACCTCAGACAGAGCAGGGCCTTCAGTTAGCGTCACAGCATCGATATGAGACGTTAAAGTGAACGTGACCTTGTCCGGCCTCCTCCTCCATGAGCAGGAACAGCATGTGCTCCACGTAGTTCTGGACGGCGCTGGCCTCGTCGGCGGGAATCGCGCCCGCACGCGCCGACCCGCCGCCGCCGCCGCCGCCGCCCGCCGCCGCCGCCCGTCACGTGACCCGACAGGAAGCTGAGAGCGCCGCAGCTGCGGCCGTGCTCGTGCTTCTCCAGGATCTTCACCACCTGAACACAAACACCACCAGACACGCTCAGCTACAGCCACAAACGCTACGGACTAAAGCTGCACTGTGGAACTTTTCTGCTGGAGGCTCCGTCACAGCGCACGTCTCCATGGAGATGTTATTTCTTTGTCTGGAATGTTTCACATTGTGGCATTAAACCTTTCTACTGTGGAAGA
>NW_026571153.1:1075441-1210441 GCF_026225935.1 Boleophthalmus pectinirostris | reverse complement strand
TGAACCAGGACTAAACCAGGTCTAAACCAGGACTAAACCAGAGCTGAACCAGGACTAAACCAGAAGTGAACTAGGACTAAAAACAGGACTCACTGTCAGGACGGGCTCGAAGGTGACGCAGGAGAAAGGAGCGGCTCTGCTCCACACCTCACGGAGGTAAGAGCGGCTGTCACCCGGTCGTTCTTTATGGACCCTGCTGCTCGGGCTCGCGGCCCTGATTTCAGCAACTATTTGCAGGTTCCCGAGCCGGTGCAAGAGTCTGTTACAGCGCGTAACTTCTACCTTCCTTCAGCGTGTCCAGAAGTCCAACTTTTTGTGTGATGGTTTGCATCTTCCTCTGCCTTTTGGGTGTGAGCGCAGGAGACTTTGTCGGTGCAGAACGTTTCGTCGACGTTGTGGGTTTCGTCGGGGAGAAAACTTGCAACCGTACAACACTTCAGAATCACACTGATACAGACTGAACATGTATTTAAATTTGGCAGCTGAACACATTCTGTACTGTACAGGAGACAGGAGTCCCTTGGCCAGTCAGGACGCAGCGGGAGGAACATAATACACATTCATACAATGTAAAAAAAAACAGGGCATGCAAAATTGCACAAAAAAAAAAAAAAATAAATAAAAATCTGCGAGACAAGCGAAAAGTGAACTGCGATAGAGGGAGGGACGAGTGTAAACCAGGTCTAAACCAGAACTGACTCAGGTCTAAACCAGGTCTAAACAGTGTGGAGTTCTTTGTCGGTCCTTTCGCCCGCGGTTAACTGAAGGTCTACGAGGAGCATCTCCGGCGTTTCACCGCTGCTGATATCGAGGTGATTTGTATGAAGAAAAACCCACCACTTCAATCCAGGTTAAAAAAACATTGTAACGTGCGTTACTCACATTTGTACCGAGTAAAAATATACTATTTTTTCCCCTGTGATGCCGAACATTACTGCGTTACAGCAAAAAGTAATGCATTACTGTAATTCGTTACTTTTATAACGCGTTACTCCCAACACTGCCAACTGAACTACTGCCACCAGCAGTAGAAGTAGTACTAGTAGTACTAATAGTAAAAGTAGCAGTAGTAGTAGTAGTAGCTGCAGTAGTAGTAGCAGTAGCTGCAGTAGCTGCAGTAGTAGTAGTAGTAGTAGTAGTAGTAGTAGTAGTAAGTAGTAGTAGTAGTAGTAGTAGCAGTAGTAGTAGTAGTAGTAGTAGTAGTAGTAGTAGTAGTAGTAGTAGTAGTAGTAGCAGTAGTAGTACATGTATTGTGTAGTAGTAGCAGTAGTAGTAGTAGTAGTAGCAGTAGTGCAGTAGTGCAGTAGCAGCAGTAGTAGTAGTAGTAGTAGTAGTAGTAGTAGTAGTAGTAGTAGTAGCTGCAGTAGTAGTAGTAGTAGTAGTAGCAGTAGTAGTAGTAGTAGTAGTAGTAGTAGTAGTAGTAGTAGTAGTAGTAGTAGTACTAGTAGCTGCAGTAGTGTTTTGCGGTGCAGATGTTGTAAAATAATCTGGTGTTTAATCCTGGTTCAGGTCACATTCCGTCAGTGAGATTAAATCCACAGAAACAGTCTGACCTGCTTCTGCCCAGCCCCAACATCAACTACAACAACAACAACAACAACAACAACAACAACAACAACAACAACATCAACAACAACAACAACAACAACAACAACAACAACAACAACTACACACCTGCACTCTGTGTGTGTGCTGCTCAAGGGCACAAGGGCACAGGGGGGTACAGGGGGGTAGGTTCTACTCTCAGCAGGTGACTGGAGTGAAATCGTGACACAGTTGGATTTTTCCCGTGGGACATCACATCTGTTTTTTTCATTTCTGGTTTAAAAAATTTGCAAAGAATCATTGTATTTTGTCAATTTGATTATTTTTAAATGTTCTGATTTTCTTTTTTTTTTTACACACACACACACACACACACACACACACATATTATTATTATATAATTATTTTTACTCGTTTAAACCTGGTTTAGTCCCTGTTTAGACCTGATTTAGACCTGGTTTAGTCCTGGTTTAAACCCGGTTTAGTCCTGGTTTAGTCCTGTTTTAGACCTTGTTTAGTTCTGATAAATAAATAAATAAATTCCTTCTTTTTTTTTTTTTTTTTTTTTTCTTTTTCATTTTTTGTCTGAAAAATAATTAAATTACATTAAAAAAAATAAAATAAAAATAATAATAACTTTAAAATGGTTAAAATGATGTTCGCGAGACACAATTCAAAACAACGAACTGTTCTCCCTCATGATTTTCCCTGGACAACAGTATTTGAAGTACACGAAGTAGAATCTAAACCTGATGTAAAACAAAAGTGCGGGACATAGTTGAGTTTTAAATGCGGTTTAAAGTGCGGGACATACTTGGATAATCCGGGTTCGTCACGTGTTTGTCTCAGTTTCTTCCTCTGGACATTTGGACTCGTCCCGTTTCTTCTTCCTCCTCAGACAAACTTTAACAGAAGCGTAAATCCTCAAACCGTCTCCAGGAAAGTGAGTTTAGAGTTTGTTTTCCTCTGAGATGTGGTTTGTGTTTTTTGTCGCTCGTTTTTGTCGTTTTCTTTTTTTGCTCCGTAAACTCAAGACGCGCTCTGCCCTAAACCGGGTTAAGCTGCTGTCAATCACTGCGCCCGCTGCCATGGAAACCGCAAGCCCCGCCCCCACATCCCCGGAAATAAACAAACGAGTAAATAAAATAAAATTAAATGAAAATAATGAATAAATACTTATATTTAAATAAAATAAAAGAAAACAAAGTAAATAAAATAAAATAAAAAATAATGAATAAGTGCATACATTTAAATAAAGTAAAATATAATTTAAAAAATTAAATAAAATGAAAATACTGCATAAATGCTTACATTTAAATAAAATAAAATAAAAATAATGAATAAATACATACAATTAAATTAAATTAAACAAATAAAATAAAATGAAATGAAAATAATGAATACATACTTATATTTAAATAAAATAAAGTAAACTAAAATAAAATGAAAATAATGAATAAATACATACATTTAAATAAAATAAAATAAAAATAATGAATAAGTGCATACATTTAAATAAAATAAAATATAATACAAAAAATAAAATAAAATGAAAATACTGAATAAATACTTATATTTAAATAAAAATAAATAAAAATAATGAATAAATACATACAATTAAATTAAATTTCAATTTTTAAAAAAAATGAAAATAATGAATACATACTTATATTTAAATAAAATTAAATAAAGTAAATTAAAATTAAATAAAATGAAAATACTGAATAAAATACTTATATTTAAATAAAATATAATAAAATACAACAAATAAGGGTACGTTATAAAGTTGGATGTCATGTATTTTATTTATTTTTTTATTTGATTTTATTTTATCATTTTCTTTCATTTGTACATATTTATTGGGGCAGTTTTATTTTCTTTTACAATAGAACATAAAAACATCCGTGTAAACATCAATCCGGTCGAACGAACAAAAACTATTATTATATTCATTATTTTTTTTATCATCATCTTCATCATCTTCTTTTGCATTCTTCAGACATTTCACTTCAAAACACGTGGACTATTATTATTTTTATTTAACTGGGGGAAAAAACAGGGCATCAGGTCATTTTGGCTGTAAATGTTTTTATTTTTAATGAGAGTAAAACAGTGAAACAGTAAAACCTGATGTTTAAGCTGGACACGTGTGAAAGACTCTGCTGCCCTCTGCTGGACTCACAATAAAAACACACGATCAAGTAACGCAACCTAAAATAATCAAAATGATCCTGATGAATTTGAAATCTTGTATTTATGGAAATTAGAAAGAATGAATTTTGATTTAAACAATCCGCATTTCATTCTTTCATTTGTTTTTTCAAAATAAAAACAAAATGAAAAAACTGATAACGATTTATTTTTTCAGTTTTTGATTTTATGTTTAAATGAAAAATGGAAAAAATTATTAACGGACTGAACCAGGACTGAACCAGGACCGGGACCAGACCAGGACTTAGACCGGGACCAGACCAAGACTGGGTCTGGGACTAGGACCAAAACTGAGACCGGAACTGAGACCGAGAACAGGATCAGGACTGAGACCGGGACTGAGACCGGGACCAGACCGGGACTGAGACCGGGACCGAGACCGGGACCAGACCAGGACCAGACCAGGACTGAGACTGTAACTGAGACCGGACCAGACCGGGACCGAGACCAGGACCAAACCAGGACTGAGACTGTAACTGAGACCGGGACCAGACTGGGACCAGACCAGGACCAGACCAGGAGACCAGGACTGAGACCGTAACTGAGACTGCAACAAGACCGGGACTGAGACCAGGACCAGACCAGGACTGAAAACGATTTAGTCCTGGTTCAGTCCTGGTTTAGTCCATTACCTGTTTTTTTTCCATTTTTCATTTAAACACAAAATCAAAAATCATAATCTGTTTTTTCGTTTTGGTTTTGGAGACAAATAATGAAGAAAAGTGTTGTTTTTTTCATTTTCTTATTTTTTATTTTATTTAAAAAAAACGAATGAACGACTGACACACGGATTTTAAATATTTAAGATGAATTAGGTAGTTTTTTTGTTTTTTTTTGTTTGTTTTTTTGATGAATTGTTGTTGTGTAAATAGTTTCTTTAGTTTTGCTGTAGCTGCTCGAGTCGGAGAGTGAAAAGTGAAACGTGGCTCCGGCCTTTCATATCTGCAAAACAAATTTACCTACGAGAACGAACAAAGAGACCGAACCCAAAACCAAACCAGACCTACTTCCTCCTGCCGCTCGACTCTGATAAACATGTCACTGCCCTAAAGCCACACTCTGGGATTTTCCGGAGCTCCGTGTTTCCTTCTTTTCTCTTTTGCATATTTCATTTCCAACAAAAACTCTCCACTGACTTTATTCAAATCTGTTCATTCACGTTTCAGCGAAGAGTCCATCGTCCGCTCAGCCCCACGCGCCCGAGATCTGAATAATCTGACAGAAAAAGAAAAAAAAAGGACTGAACCAGGACTAAACCAGGACTAAACCAGGACTAAACCAGGACTGAACCAGGACTGAACCAAAGTGTTGGGATGTGCCCATGTAGACCGTTGGGTGACCACAGTCCAGCGAGACTCAGCGCAGCCGTCGCCTGATCACTGCTCCACAGACTCAGGGTTCTTCATCTCTATCAGGTCCAAGATTAGACCTGGTTTAGTCCTGGTTTAGTCCTGGTTTAGACCTGGTTTAGTCCTGGTTTAGTCCTGTTTTTAGACTCCTGGTTTAGTCCTGGTTTAGTCCTGGTTTAGTCCTGGTTTAGTCCTGGTTTAGACCTGGTTTAGTCCTGGTTTAGACCTGGTTTAGTCCTGGTTTAGTCCTGGTTTAGTCCTGGTTTAGACCTGGTTTTAGTCCTGGTTTAGATCTGGTTTAGTCCTGGTTTAGTCCTGGTTTAGTCCTGGTTTAGACCTGGTTTAGTCCTGGTTTAGATTTGCAGTCATGAAAAACACAGAACTGTTATTTTTGAAGTAAAATTTCAAAAGTTTCTACAAAAAAAACCCTGAATCTTTTGTGTTTTTGTTTTTGTCCTTCCAGAGACTCGCGCCGCGGCTGAGTTTGGTTCCAGGGACCGACCTGCCCAACGAACCTCTCAGAATCCACTGTCAGGGTCTCACCTGCCGGGGTCTCACCTGCCGGGGTCTCACCTGCCGGGGTCTCACCTGTCAGGGTCTCACCTGTCAGGGTCAGGGTCTCACCTGCCGGGGTCCAGAATTCAAGATTAAACTTTGAATAAAGAGTCAAAGTGCATTTGTCTTTGAGTCTCTTATTGTTTAACGTGTGGACTTAAAATGTGGATTTAACGTTCACATGAAGCTTTAATTCTGAATAAAAATAATTTAAATAATAATAATAATAATAATAATAATAATAATAATAATAATAATTTTCTGGCTCCACCAGTCGTGTTCTGGGACTTGGATCCACGTCTCTTTGGATTCGTGAGTGAGATGAAGGTCTTGTCTTCTTCCTCCTTCTCCTCCTCAACTGGTTTAGTCCGATAGAGTCTTGTTTTAGTCCTGGTTTAGTCTTGTTTTAGTCCTGGTTTAGTCTTGTTTTAGTCCTGGTTTAGACCTGGTTTAGACCTGCTTTTAATCCTGGTTTAGTCCTGGTTTAGTCCTGTTTTAGACTTTATAGAGTCCTGGTTTAGTCCTGGTTTAGTCCTGGTTTAGTCCTGGTTTAGACCTGGTTTTAGTCCTGGTTTAGATCTGGTTTAGTCCTGGTTTAGTTCTGGTTTAGACCTGGTTTAGTTCCGTTTTAGTCCTGGTTTGATCTTTGTTTTGTCCTGTATTTAGACCTTATCGCATCCTGGTCTAAACCAGGTCTAAACCAGGTCTAAACCAGGACTAAACCAGGTCTAAACCAGGACTAAAACAGGACTAAAACAAGGACTAAACCAGGACTAAACCAGGACTAAAACAGGACTAAACCAGGTCTAAACCAGGACTAAACCAGGACTAAACCAGGACTAAACCAGGACTAAACCAGGACTAAAACCAGGACTAAACCAGGACTAAACCAGGTCTAAACCAGGACTAAAACCAGGACTAAAACAGGACTAAACCAGGGACTAAACCAGGACTAAACCAGGACTAAACAGGACTAAAACAGGACTAAAACACCAGACTAAACCAGGACTAAAAACCAGAACTAAACCAGGTCTAAACCAGGACTAAACCAGGACTAAACCAGGACTAAACCAGGACTAAACCAGTTTGTGTCTAATCTGATCCTGCATCAGTTTCGAGGATCATAAATTTTCATTTGTTTTTCCAACATACAAAAACATCGCGTTTGTGAATGAAAATAAAGTTAAAACAAAAACAAAAAACTGCAGTAACAGAAAATTTCTCACGAGTTTGTTTTGGTTTAATTTTACGCTGAAATGGGCGGAGTTTGGCTCTGACCTGGCAACCTTCCCTCCCCCCTCCCCCCCCCTCCCCCTCCCCTCCGCGTGCGTAACGGGGGCGGACCCAGCGACCCAAAACTCGGAAGAAACTCTCACCGCTGCAACCCGCACCAGCCCGGCCTCCCCCCGCAGGAGCCCGGCCACGACCCCCACCGAGCCCCCGGTCAGCCCCCGGTCACCCCCCGGTCACCCCGAGTCCCGCTGGTTCCGTCTCCGTCGCGCGTTCGGACACTTTTACGCACGGGGGTTTTGCGCTTGCGTCGCTGCGGCGCGGGGGCCGAGCGCGCACAAGAATGTTGTTTCAGCTGCTGCGTCGAGAGTAGCGCTGTTATGGTGTTGGTTTAACCCGGAAAAAGGCGTCGGAACTCGGACAGGGACGAGAGGAGGACCCGAGGACCCGAGGAGGACCCGAGGACCCGAGCAGGACCCGAGGAGGGGGGAAAGGACGCGAAATGGCCGAGGCTCGATCCGAAGAGGACGAGGAAAACCTGAGAGAGACTCGGGACAGAGCGGTGCGGAGGCAGGCGGCCAGCCCCGGAGGTAAACACCACACAAACATGTCAAAAACTGTTAGAAACTCTTAAAAACTCTTAAAAACTCTTAAAAACTCTTTAAAAACTCTTAAAAAACTCTTAAAAACTCTTTAAAAACTCTTTAAAACCAGTTCTAAACGCGTTCGTACCGTGTGCACTCGTCCCCGCGGATTTACACAAAAACACAGATTTTTATCCAAGACATTTAAACAAAGTGTCTGTATTTTTGACCATTTCTGATCTAAACCAGGACTAAACCAGGACTAAACCAGGACTAAACCAGGACTAAACCAGGACTAAACCAGGACTAAACCAGGACTAAACCAGGACTAAAGTCTGAGATTTATATTTTATTGCTTATTTTTCTGTTTTATTTGGACTTATTTGTCTTGTTATTAAATTGTGATTTCCCTGCGGATCAGTAAAGTTTGTTAATCCAGGACTAAACCAGGTCTAAACCAGGACTAAACCAGGTCTAAACTTGGTCTAAAACTTGGTCTAAACTTGGTCTAAACTTGGTCTAAACTTGGTCTAAACCAGGACTAAACCAGGACTAAACTTGGTCTAAACTTGGTCTAAACAGGACTAAAACTTGGTCTAAACTTGGTCTAAACTTGGTCTAAACTTGGTCTAAACCAGGACTAAACCAGGACTAAACTTGGTCTAAACCAGGTCTAAACCAGGTCTAAACCAGGACTAAACTAAGTCTAAACTAAGTCTAAACTAAGTCTAACTAAGTCTAAACTAAGTCTAAACTAAGTCTAAACCAGGTCTAAACCAGGTCTAAACCAGGGACTAAACCAGGACTAAACCAAGACTAAGCCAGGTCTAAACCAGGTCTAAACCAGGTCTAAACCAGGTCTAAACCAGGACTAAACCAGGACTAAACCAGGTCTAAACCAGGTCTAAACCAGGACTAAACCAGGACTAAACCAGGACTAAACCAGGACTAAACCAGGACTCTCACAGTTTTTGTTTAATCTGATTCCTGAAAACCATAAACAGGATCATAAATTTTCATTTTTTTTGCCAAAAAACACAAATCTGTTTGTGAACGACCATAAATAAAAAAAAAAAAATAAAAAAAAAAAAAAGCAGCATCAGAATTTCTGGAAGTTTGATCGACACGAGAATCCACAAAGTTCACGCTGTTTTCACTTTTTTATTTACACCAAACACCTGAGCTTCCTCCTTCAGTTTCACTCACACGGATGAAGATATTTTAACAAAATCTCTGCTGAACTAAAGGCAAAAGTTTGGTTGGCTCCACCTTGTGATGTCATGAAGTGGTAGTTTTTACGTGAACAATTAAACCTGACTTACCTTTTAGTTCAGAAGAGATTGTAAATTCCACATGAAAGATAAGTTTGTTCCATTACATTTTGAATTTTTAATGCTGCTGAATTTCTCACTTGGAATTTTTTTTTACTTTGAAAAAACATGTTTTGAATTATAAATTATTTTTGTTCTGAATTTTAGTCGCTGAAATTTACGTGCACTTTTTTTTTCAGTATGTTTCAAATTCAAAATAAAAGTTTCACCAGCTCAAATATTTTCACTTTCACAAACACTTAAAATTTCAGCGACTAAAATTCTAAATCCAATGGAACAAATTTTCTTCCGTCACGTGGATCAGGACTGAACTGATCCAGGTGATTCTCGTGCAGGTGTGTGGAGTTTAAAAACACAGTGGAGCACTTCCTGTACGTCTAAGTCTAAATATGCAGGTTTGTGTGTCAAATGTGTGAGTGAAACACTGTGATATGTTTTTATTTTTTTAATGTGCTGATTTCTTTTTCTTTTTAAAATTACAACTTGAGTTTTTTTTTTGTCCTGGAGAAAACAAACTTGTTGTGGTTTTGTTCTGTGCGTCTGCAGAATTATTTTTAGCGTCACAAACCCGTCACACAAACCCGTCATTATCCGTCTGCGTCTGCGTCTGCGTCTGTGTGTTTCTGTGTTTCTGTGTTTCTTCGTTTTGTTTCGTTTTGTTTCTCGAGTTTGGTTCAAATCCAAACGATCCAGATGTTTTTTTTTATGATTCTTTCATCATGATTTCATCAGGTGGAATTAGAAATAGAAATAGTAGGAGGAACAATATCCAGGACCAGGACTGAGACCGGGACTAAGACCAGGACTGAGACTGAGACTGGGACCAGACTGGGACCAGACTGGGACCAGGCCAGGACTGAGACCGGGACCGAGACCGGGACTGAGACTGAGACCGAGACCGGGACCAGACTGGGACCGGAGAGACCAGACCGGGACGACCGGACCGGGACCGGAGACCGGGACCGGAGACCGGGACCGGGACCGGGACCGAGACCGGGACCTGAGACCGGGACCAGACCGGGACCGAGACTGGGACTGAGACCGAGACTGGAGACTGGAGACCGGGACTGAGACTGGGACCAGACTGAGACCGGGACCAGACCGGGACTGGGACTGAGACCAAGAGACCGGGACCGGATCGGGACAGAGAGAGCGGGAGAGAGAGCGGGATCAGACGGGGACCGAGACCGGGACTGAGACCGGGATGGAAACCGGGACGGAGACCCGGACGGAGACCCGGACGGAGACCGGGACCGAGACCGGGACCAGTCCGGGACCAGTCCGGGACGGAGACCGGGAGTGAGATCAGGACTAGACAAGGACTAGACCGGGACTGAGGCCGGGACCTGAGGCCGGGACCGAGGCCGGGACCGAGGCGGGACCCGAGACCGGGACCGAGGGCCGGGACCGAGGCCGGGACCGAGGCCGGGACCAGTCCGGGACGGAGACCGGGACTGAGATCAGGACTAGACTGGGACTGAGGCCGGGACCAGAACTGAAAATGGTTCAGTTCTTTTATCTGTTTTTTCATTTTGGTTTTGGAGACAAAAAGTTGTTGTTTTTTCATTTTCTTATTTTTGGTTTTATTTTGAAAAACAAATGAACGAACGACACACGGATTCAGTTTATTATTTCATTTTTCCGTTTTAGTGTCAAACAAACAAACAAACAAAACAAAAAAAAATGGTTTCGACCTCGAATTCCAATATTTAATTAAAATTTCATAAAAAAAAATAAAAATCACTCGACGTGGATCAACAAAAACTTTCTAAGACGTGAAAATAAACCCGTCGCTGTAAAAGAAGAAACATGTTTCCAAATAAACCAGAGAAAATCTCAAATCTACGAGTATCGATATCCAAGTGTCACGATACGATATCATCACAGTCTGAACTTCAGGGGACGATATTTATTGTGATATCGTGGGAAAGATCACGATATGATGGAGAGGCTCATGATTAATGTAACAAAATCCAAATCTCTGTACGATATTTTCACGATTTACGTCTCACGATACGATATATTTATTGTGATTTTTTTGTGGAGGCAAAACTGTGAAAATTCTTCTTTTTCTTCTTAAAAAGTCTCGACAAAACTTAACCCAAACAACTCAGAGTTAAAAGTGTTAAAACTGTTATTTCTTCTTGTCGTCTGCACTGAAACGGAGCAAAGCATCATGGGAAATGTAGTTCCTCTGTGTTGTTTCTTCATTTAAACAAAGACACTTGTGATTCGATATATTGTGATGCTCCACGATATTATTGACGATACGACATCACCACATTTCACTTATTGTTACTTTCCCAGAAATGATTGTAAAAATATAAATCAGTTTTACACAAATGAAAATGTGGAGAGAAAAGTCACAGATCAGATGATCTGACCACAACCAGACTCCACATGAACTTTGACCTTTGACCTCCTCCCCTCTCCTCCTCCTCCTCCTCCTCTTCCTCCTTCCTCCCCTCCTCTCTCCTCTTCCTCCTCTCCTCCTCCTCCTCTTCTCTCCTCTCCTCCTCTTCCTCTCCTCTCTCCTCCTCTCTCTTCCTCCTCCTCTCCTCCTCTTCCTCCTCCTTCCTCTTCCTCCTCCTTCCTCCTCCTCTTCTCTTCCTCCTCCTCTCCTCCTCCTCCTCCTCTCCTCCTCCTCTCCTCTTCCTCCTCCTCTCTTACTCTTCCTCCTCCTCTTCCTCCTCTCCTCCTCTCTCCTCCTCTTCCTCCTCCTCCTCTTCTACTTCTTTTTCTCATTCTACATCTTCTGCTTCTCTTTCTTCTCCTGCTCCTTCTCGTTTTCTTCCTCCTCCTTCTCTCTCCTTCTCTCTCCTTCCTTCTTCTTCTCCTTCTCTCCTCCTTCTTCTCCTTCTTCTCCTCCTTCTCTCTCCTTCTCTTCTTCTTTCTCCTTCTTCTCTTCTCCTTCTTCTCCTTCTCTTCTCTCCTTCTTCTCCTTCTCTCCTCCTTCTTCTCCTTCTCTCCTTCCTTCTTCTCCTTCTTCTTCTCCTCTCCTCTTCTTCTCCTTCTTTCTCTTCTCCTTCTTCCTTCTTCTCCTTCTCTCTCTCCTTCTTCTCCTTCTCTCCTCCTTCTCCTTCTCTCCTTCCTTCTTCTCCTTCTCTCCTTCCTTCTTCTCCTTCTCTCCTTCCTTCTCTCCTTCTTCTTCTCCTCCTTCTCTTCTCCTCTCTTCCTCCTCCTTTCTCCTTTCTCTCCTTCTCCTTCTTCTCCTTCTCTCTCCTCCTTCCTTCTCCTTTTCTCCTCCTTCTTCTCCTTCTCTCCTCCTTCTTCCTCCTTCTCTCTTCTTCCTCGTCTTCCTCTGCGTGTTTGTTTTTCTCGTGGTGTTTTCTTTCTTTTTTTTTTCTGGACTATTCGCTGACTCGGACCAAACGTGGATTTGAGACTCGCCCAGATTCGAGCTCCTGACAAATCTTAGACACATTTTATTTCTTTTTTTGCCAATATCCGATATTTGTGCAGCTGACGAGGCCGATACCGATATTTAAACTTTTTTAAATCCATCACCACAAATGTATCTTAAATTAAAGCTGCAATATTTAACTTTTTTACCTTCACATTTGTTCAGTTCCAGGTGGATTTTAGTTGAAAACCCGACGTTGTGACTGAGCGCGGTCGCCTCTCCACAGACCTGACCTGTACTGTAGCCTAGAGCTGTGACCTGCTCGTCTCCATGGTGATAAACAAAGAAGGTTTAATCTGAGCCGCGGAACTTTCCAGACAAAACGATCTCCCACATCCTCACGCAGACGAACGGGCGGAAACGAAGAAGAAAAACAAAGAAAATTCTGTTGGAAATGTGAAACGTTGGGACCCAAAAGAACATTTAGAATCATAAAGAATCTTTTTTAAAGCTTGAATCGAGCGTCTGTGTGAGCGAGAGTCACAGAAAACATGTCACACCAACACGTCAGAGCAGAATCTGAACCTCACACACACCACACAAACTCACACACACGACACAAACTCACACACACGACACAAACTCACACACACGACACAAAACTCACACACGCGACACAAACTCACACACACGACTCTCAAAAGGACCGAAAATCTGATTCCAATCGATACTAAGGGCGACAACGACAACGTTTTTGGTCAAAACTGAGAAGTTTTTATTCGTTTTGTCCTTTCGTCCACACGAAGTCGGCGTTTTGGGCGAATCCAGAGTTTTTTGAGAACAGGTTCTGTTCAGACTGGAGAATCTGACAACGTCGACGTCGAGTTTTCATGTGGAAAAACAAACCACAACTTTTGGAAAACGATGACGTCACGAGTCCAACGATGCAGCGAAGCCCACACTCTTTAAAAGTCTCAGCCTTTAAAAGTCTCGGCCTTGACTCGGTCTTTAAAAGTCTCGGCCTTTAAAAGTCTGTCTTTAAAAGTCTCCGTCTTGTCTCCGTCTTGTCTTGGTCTTTAAAAATCTCGGTCTTTAAAAGTCTCGGCCTTGACTCGGTCTTTAAAAGTCTCGGCCTTTAAAAGTCTCGGACTTGTCTCGGTCTCAGTCTTTAAAAGTCTCGGCCTTGACTTGGTCTTTTAAAAGTCTCCGTTTGTCTTGGTCTTTAAAAAGTCTCGGCCTTTAAAAGTCTCGGCCTTGACTCGGTCTTTAAAAGTCTCGGCCTTTAAAAGTCTCGGTCTTTAAAAGTCTCGGACTTGTCTCGGTGTCAGTCTTTAAAAGTCTCGGCCTTTAAAAGTCTCGGCCTTTTAAAAGCCTTTAAAAGTCTCGGCCTTTGACTCGTCTTTAAAAGTCTCGGCCTTTAAAAGTCTCGGTCTTTAAAAGTCTCCGTCTTGTCTTGGTCTTTTAAAAGTCTCGGCCTTTGACTCGGTCTTTAAAAGTCTCGGTCTTGACTTGGTCTTTTTTCGGTCTCTGTCTCAGTCTTTAAAAGTCCTCGGTCTTTAAAAGTCTCAGTCTTTAAAAGTCTCGGTCTTGACTCGGTCTCAGTCTTTAAAAGTCTCGGTCTTTAAAAGTCTCGGTCTTTAAAAGTCTCGGTCTTTAAAAGTCTCGGCCTTTAAAAGTCTCGGCCTTTAAAAGTCTCGGCCTTTAAAAGTCTCGGTCTTTAAAAGTCTCGGTCTTTAAAAGTCTCGGCCTTTAAAAGTC
This sequence comes from Boleophthalmus pectinirostris, assembly GCF_026225935.1. NCBI lineage: Eukaryota > Metazoa > Chordata > Actinopteri > Gobiiformes > Gobiidae > Boleophthalmus > Boleophthalmus pectinirostris. Next base: position 1,196,535 of record NW_026571153.1, on the reverse strand, counting down.
TCGGCCTTTAAAAGTCTCGGTCTCGGTCTTTAAAAGTCTCGGTCTTTAAAAGTCTCGGCCTTTAAAAGTCTCGGCCTTTAAAAGTCTCGGCCTTTAAAAGTCTCGGTCTTTAAAAGTCTCGGTCTTTAAAAGTCTCGGTCTTGTCTCTGTTTTTTTTAAATAAAATGATGCAAATGTTCAGGTTTTCATTTCTTTTCCCTCTGAGTTTAAACTGATCGTCTCTCGTCTGAAACCAGATTTTCCTTTTCTTCCTTTTCTTCCTTTGAGCAGATTTCGATTCTGAAAAAGTGGCACTGACAGAACAGAACAGAACAGAACGTTTCCTGATTGTTTTTAGAACGACCTGAGCTGGACCAGAGCGAGTGTCAGTCTGTTTTATCAAGTCAAGTCTCAAGTCCTAAAAAACAGTGACTCAAGTCTCTCTTATTTCTGTTCTGACCTCGATGATTCACACCAACATCTTGTCAGGACGTTTAAAAAGGAAAAGTTTGCATTTCTACACGTCTTTTTTTAATTTTTTTTTTTTTTTATTTTATTTAGAATTTTTCAAGATTGAGGATTNAAACAAACAAAAAACTGCAGACTACTACAGACAGACAGAAAATTTCTCACGAGTTTGTTTTGGTTTAATTTTACGCTGAAATGGGCGGAGTTTGGCTCTGACCTGGCAACCTTCCCTCCCCCCTCCCCCTCCCCCCCCCCCCTCCCCTCCCCTCCGCGTGCGTAACGGGGGCGGACCCAGCGACCCAAAACTCGGAAGAAACTCTCACCGCTGCAACCCGCACCAGCCCGGCCTCCCCCCGCAGGAGCCCGGCCACGACCCCCACCGAGCCCCCCGGTCAGCCCCCGGTCACCCCCCGGTCACCCCGAGTCCCGCTGGTTCCGTCTCCGTCGCGCGTTCGGACACTTTTACGCACGGGGGTTTTGCGCTTGCGTCGCTGCGGCGCGGGGGCCGAGCGCGCACAAGAATGTTGTTTCAGCTGCTGCGTCGAGAGTAGCGCTGTTATGGTGTTGGTTTAACCCGGAAAAAGGCGTCGGAACTCGGACAGGGACGAGAGGAGGACCCGAGGACCCGAGGACCCGAGGACCCGAGGACCCGAGCAGGACCCGAGGAGGGGGGAAAGGACGCGAAATGGCCGAGGCTCGATCCGAAGAGGACGAGGAAAACCTGAGAGAGACTCGGGACAGAGCGGTGCGGAGGCAGGCGGCCAGCCCCGGAGGTAAACAACACACAAACATGTCAAAAACTGTTAGAAACTCTTAAAAAACTCTTAAAAAACTCTTAAAAAACTCTTTAAAAACTCTTAAAAAACTCTTAAAAAACTCTTAAAAAAACTCTTAAAAACCAGTTCTAAACGCGTTCGTACCGTGTGCACTCGTCCCCGCGGATTTACACAAAAACACAGATTTTTATCCAAGACATTTAAACAAAGTGTCTGTATTTTTGACCATTTCTGATCTAAACCAGGACTAAACCAGGACTAAACCAGGACTAAACCAGGACTAAACCAGGACTAAACCAGGACTAAACCAGGACTAAACCAGGACTAAAGTCTGAGATTTATATTTTATTGCTTATTTTTCTGTTTTATTTGGACTTATTTGTCTTGTTATTAAATTGTGATTTCCCTGCGGATCAGTAAAGTTTGTTAATCCAGGACTAAACCAGGTCTAAACCAGGACTAAACCAGGACTAAACTTGGTCTAAACTTGGTCTAAACTTGGTCTAAAACTTGGTCTAAACTTGGTCTAAACAGGAATAAACCAGGACTAAACTTGGTCTAAACTGGTCTAAACCAGGACTAAACTTGGTCTAAACTTGGTCTAAACTTGGGTCTAAACTTGGTCTAAACAGGACTAAACCAGGACTAAACTTGGTCTAAACCAGGTCTAAACCAGGTCTAAACCAGGACTAAACTAAGTCTAAACTAAGTCTAAACTAAGTCTAAACTAAGTCTAAACTAAGTCTAAACTAAGTCTAAACCAGGTCTAAACCAGGTCTAAACCAGGACTAAACCAGGACTAAACCAGGACTAAGCCAGGTCTAAGCCAGGTCTAAACCAGGTCTAAACCAGGTCTAAACCAGGACTAAACCAGGACTAAACCAGGTCTAAACCAGGTCTAAACCAGGACTAAACCAGGACTAAACCAGGACTAAACCAGGACTAAACCAGGACTATCACAGTTTTTGTTTAATCTGATTCCTGAAAACCATAAACAGGATCATAAATTTTCATTTGTTTTGCCAAAAAAACACAAATCTGTTTGTGAACGACCATAAATAAAAAAAAATAAATAAATAAAAAAAAAAAAGCAGCATCAGAATTTCTGGAAGTTTGATCGACACGAGAATCCACAAAGTTCACGCTCTTTTCACTTTTTTATTTACACCAAACACCTGAGTTCCTCCTTCAGTTTCACTCACACGGATGAAGATATTTTAACAAAATCTCTGCTGAACTAAAGGCAAAAGTTTGGTTGGCTCCACCTTGTGATGTCATGAAGTGGTAGTTTTTTACGTGCACAATTAAACCTGAACTTACCTTTGAGTTCAGAAGAGATTGTAAATTCCACATGAAAGATAAGTTTGTTCCATTACATTTTGAATTTTTAATGCTGCTGAATTTCTCACTTGGAATTTTTTTTTTACTTTGAAAAAACATGTTTTGAATTATAAATTATTTTTGTTCTGAATTTTAGTCGCTGAAATTTACGTGCACTTTTTTTTTCAGTATGTTTCAAATTCAAAATAAAAGTTTCACCAGCTCAAATATTTTCACTTTCACAAACACTTAAAATTTCAGCGACTAAAATTCTAAATCCAATGGAACAAATTTTCTTCCGTCACGTGGATCAGGACTGAACTGATCCAGGTGATTCTCGTGCAGGTGTGTGGAGTTTAAAAACACAGTGGAGCACTTCCTGTACGTCTAAGTCTAAATATGCAGGTTTGTGTGTCAAATGTGTGAGTGAAACACTGTGATATGTTTTTATTTTTTTAATGCGCTGATTTCTTTTTCTTTTTAAAATTACAACTTGAGTTTTTTTTTTGTCCTGGAGAAAACAAACTTGTTGTGGTTTTGTTCTGTGCGTCTGCAGAATTATTTTTAGCGTCACAAACCCGTCACAAACCCGTCATTATCCCGTCTGCGTCTGCGTCTGCGTCTGTGTGTTTCTGTGTTTCTGTGTTTCTTCGTTTTGTTTCTCGAGTTTGGTTCAAATCCAAACGATCCAGATGTTTTTTTTTTATGATTCTTTCATCATGATTTCATCAGGTGGAATTAGAAATAGAAATAGTAGGAGGAACAATATCCAGGACCGAGACCGAGACCGGGACTAAGACCAGGACTGAGACTGAGACTGGGACCAGACTGGGACCAGACTGGGGCCAGGACTGAGACCGGGACCGAGACCGGGACTGAGACTGAGACCGAGACTGGGACCAGACCGGGACCGAGACCGGGACCGAGACCGGGACCGAGACCGGGACCGGGACCGGGACCGAGACCGGGACTGAGACCGGGACCAGACCGGGACCGAGACTGGGACTGAGACCGAGACCGAGACTGGGACTGAGACTGGGACCAGACTGAGACCGGGACCAGACCGGGACTGGGACTGAGACCAAGACCGGGACCGGGATCGGGACAGAGAGCGGGAGAGAGAGCGGGAGAGAGAGCGGGATCAGACGGGGACCGAGACCGGGACTGAGACCGGGATGGAAACCGGGACGGAGACCCGGACGGAGACCCGGACCGAGACCGGGACCAGATCCGGGACCAGTCCGGGACGGAGACCGGGAGTGAGATCAGGACTAGACAAGGACTAGACCGGGACTGAGGCCGGGACCGAGGCCGGGACCGAGGCCGGGACCGAGGCCGGGACCGAGGCCGGGACCGAGGCCGGGACCGAGGCCGGGACCGAGACCGAGACCGAGGCCGGGACTGAGATCAGGACTAGACTGGGACTGAGGCCGGGACCAGAACTGAAAATGGTTCAGTTCTTTTATCTGTTTTTTCATTTTGGTTTTGGAGACAAAAAGTTGTTGTTTTTTCATTTTCTTATTTTTGATTTTATTTTGAAAAACAAATGAACGAACGACTCACAGATTCAGTTTATTATTTCATTTTTCCGTTTTAGTGTCAAACAAACAAACAAACAAACAAAAAAAACTGGTTTCGACCTCGAATTCCAATATTTAATTAAAATTTCATTAAAAAATAAAAAATCACTCGACGTGGATCAACAAAAACTTTCTAAGACGTGAAAATAAACCCGTCGCTGTAAAAGAAGAAACATGTTTCCAAATAAACCAGAGAAAATCTCAAATCTACGAGTATCGATATCCAAGTGTCACGATACGATATCATCACAGTCTGAACTTCAGGGGACGATATTTATTGTGATATCGTGGGAAAGATCACGATATGATGGAGAGGCTCATGATTAATGTAACAAAATCCAAATCTCTGTACGATATTTTCACGATTTACGTCTCACGATACGATATTTATTGTGATTTTTTTGTGGAGGCAAAACTGTGAAAATTCTTCTTTTTCTTCTTAAAAAGTCTCGACAAAACTTAACCCAAAGAACTCAGAGTTAAAAGTGTTAAAACTGTTATTTCTTCTTGTCGTCTGCACTGAAACGGAGCAAAGGATCATGGGAAATGTAGTTCCTCTGTGTTTTTTCTTCATTTAAACAAAGACACTTGTGATTCGATATATTGTGATGCTCCACGATATTATTGACGATACGACATCACCACATTTCACTTATTGTTACTTTCCCAGAAATGATTGTAAAAATATAAATCAGAGTTTTACACAAATGAAAATGTGGAGAGAAAAGTCACAGATCACATGACTCAAACCACACCCAGACTCCACACGAACTTTGACCTCCTCCTCTTCCTCCTCCTCCTCCTCTTCCTCTCCTCCTCTCTCTCCTCTCTCCTCTCCTCCTCTCCTCTCCTCTTCCTCCTCTTCCTCCTCCTCCTCTCTCTCCTCTCTCCTCCTCCTCTCTCCTCCTCCTCCTCCTCCTCTTCCTCCTCCTCTCCTCCTCCTCCTCCTCTCTTCCTCCTCCTCCTTCTTCTCCTCCTCTTCCTCTCTCCCTCCTCTCCTCTCTTCCTCCTCCTCCCTCCTCTCCTCTTCCTCCTCCTCCTCCCTCTCCTCCTCTCTCCTTCTCCTCTCTTCTCCTCCTCCTCTTTCTCTCCTTCTCTTCTCTTCTTTTCTCATTCTACATCTTCTGCTTCTCTTTCTTCTCCTGCCTCCTTCTCGTTTCTTCTCCTGCCTCTCTTCTCTTCTTCCTTTCTCCTTCCTTCTTCTTCTCCTTCTCTCCTCCTCTTCTTTCTCTCTTCCTTCTCTCTCCTTCTCTCTCTTCTTCTCTTCCTTTCTTCTCCTTCTCTCCTTCTCTCTTCTTCTCCTTCTCTTCCTTCTTCTCTTCTTCTCCTTCTCTCCTTCTCCTTCTTCTCCTTCTCTCTCTTCCTTCTTCTCCTTCTTCTTCTCCTTCTTCTCTTCTTCCTTCTCTTCTCTTCTCTCTCTTCCTTCTTCTCCTTCTCTCCTTCCTTCTTCTCCTTCTCTCTCCTCTCTTTCTCCTTCTTCTCCTTCTCCTTCTTCTCTCCTTCTTCTCTCCTTCTCTCCTCTTCTCCTTCTCTCCCTTCTCTTCTCTTCCTTCTTCTCTCTCCTCCTTCTTCTCTCTCTCTTCTTCTCCTTCTCTCCTTCTCTCCTCTCTCCTTCTCTCCTCCTTCTTTTCTCCTCTTCTCTCCTTCTCCTTCCTCTCCTCCTTCTTCTTCTCCTTCTCTCTTCTTCCTCGTCTTCCTCTGCGTGTTTGTTTTTCTCGTGGTGTTTTCTTTCTTTTCTTTTTTTTTCTGGACTATTCGCTGACTCGGACCAAACGTGGATTTTGAGACTCGCCCAGATTCGAGCTCCTGACAAATCTTAGACACATTTTATTTCTTTTTTTGCCAATATCCGATATTTGTGCAGCTGACGAGGCCGATACCGATATTTAAACTTTTTTAAATCCATCACCAGACTCACAAATGTATCTTAAATTAAAGCTGCAATATTTAACTTTTTTACCTTCACATTTGTTCAGTTCCAGGTGGATTTTAGTTGAAAACCCGAACGTTGTGACTGAGCGCGGTCGCCTCTCCACAGACCTGACCTGTACTGTAGCCGAGAGCTGTGACCTGCTCGTCTCCATGGTGATAAACAAAGAAGGTTTAATCTGAGCCGCGGAACGTTCCAGACAAAACGATCTCCCACATCCTCACGCAGACGAACGGGCGGAAACGAAGAAGAAAAACACAGAAAATTCTGTTGTAAATGTGAAACGTTGGGACCCAAAAGAACATTTAGAATCATAAAGAATCTTTTTAAAGCTTGAATCGAGCGTCTGTGTGAGCGAGAGTCACAGAAACATGTCACACCAACACGTCAGAGCAAAATCTGAACCTCACACACACCACACAAACTCATACACACGACACAAACTCACACACACGACACAAACTCACACACACGACACAAACTCACACACACGACACAAACTCACAAACACGACTCTCAAAAGGACCGAAAATCTGATTCCAATCGATACTAAGGGCGACAACGACAACGTTTTTGGTCAAAACTGAGAAGTTTTTATTCGTTTTGTCCTTTCGTCCACACGAAGTCGGCGTTTCGGGCGAATACAGAGTTTTTTGAGAACAGGTTCAGAGTGGAGAATCTGACAACGTCGACGTCGAGTTTTCATGTGGAAAAACAAACCACAACTTTTCGAAAACGATGACGTCACGATCGCGTCATCACCAGAGTCCAACGATGCAGCGAAGCCCACAGTCTTTAAAAGTCTCGGTCTTTAAAAGTCTCGGCCTTGACTCGGTCTTTAAAAGTCTCGGCCTTTAAAAAGTCTCAGGTCTTTAAAAGTCTCCGGTCTTGTCTCCGTCTTGTCTTGGTCTTTAAAAAATCTCGGTCTTTTAAAAGTCGGCCTTGAACTCGTCTTTAAAAGTCTCGGCCTTTAAAAGTCTCGGACTTGTCTCGGTCTCAGTCTTTAAAAGTCTCGGCCTTGACTTGGTCTTTAAAAGTCTCCGTCTTGTCTTGGTCTTTAAAAAGTCTCGGTCTTTAAAGTCTCGGCCTTGACTCGGTCTTTAAAAGTCTCGGCCTTTAAAAGTCTCGGCCTTTAAAAGTCTCGGACTCTGTCTCGGTTTAAAAGTCTTTTAAAAGTCTCGGCCTTTAAAAAGTCTTTAAAAGTCTCGGCCTTTAAAAGTCCGGTCTTTAAAAGTCTCGGCCTTTAAAAGTCTCGGTCTTTAAAAGTCTCCGTCTTGTCTTGGTCTTTAAAAGTCTCGGCCTTTACTCGGTCTTTAAAAGTCTCGGTCTTGACTTGGTCTTGTCTCTCTGTCTCAGTCTTTAAAAGTCTCGGTCTTTTAAAAGTCTCAGTCTTTAAAAGTCTCGGTCTTGTCTCGGTCTTCTTTAAAAGTCTCGGTCTTTAAAAGTCTCGGGTCTTTAAAAGTCTCGGCCTTTTCTTTTAAAAGTCTCGGCCTTTAAAAGTCTCGGCCTTTAAAAGTCTCGGCCTCTTTAAAAGTCTCGGTCTTTAAAAGTCTCGGTCTTTTAAAAGTCTCGGTCTTTAAAAGTCTCGGTCTTTTAAAAGTCTCGGTCTTTAAAAGTCTCGGTCTTTTAAAAGTCTCGGCCTTTAAAAAAAAGTCTCGGCCTTTAAAAGTCTCGGTCTTTTAAAAGTCTCGGTCTTTAAAAGTCTCGGTCTTTAAAAGTCTCGGTGTCTTGTCTCTGTTTTTTTTAAATAAAATGATGCAAATGTTCAGGTTTTCATTTCTTTTCCCTCTGAGTTTAAACTGATCGTCTCTCGTCTGAAACCAGATTTTCCTTTTCTTCCTTTGAGCAGATTTCGATTCTGAAAAACTGACAGAACAGAACAGAACGTTTCCTGATTGTTTTTAGAACGACCTGAGCTGGACCAGAGCGAGTGTCAGTCTGTTTTATCAAGTCGAGTCTCAAGTCCTGAAAAACAGTGACTCAAGTCTCTCTTATTTCTGTTCTGACCTCGATGATTCACACCAACATCTTGTCAGGACGTTTAAAAAGGAAAAGTTTGCATTTCTACACGTCTTTTTTTAATTTTTTTATTTTATTTTTTTATTTAGAATTTTTCAAGATTGAGGGATTGGATACTGAGCACATACACAATAAGACAGACAAAATAATAATAATAATAATAATAATAATAATAATAATAATAATAATAATAATAATAATAAAACAATAAAAACAATTAAAAAAATAATAATAAAAATAATAATAAAAAAAATAATAATAATAATAATAATAATATAAAATAAAAAATAAAAAAAATATAATAATAATAATTTCTACACGTCTTAAATATACTCTTAAATAAATAAACCTGGACTTTTTAAGAACAATTTAGTGTAAAATTTAAATAAAGTGCTAAAATCTCGTTCTGTTTGGTATTTGTTGACCAGATCCGTCCTGCAGTTCTCACCTCGTCCAGCAGGGGGCAGCGTCCTGTAGATGACAAACACATGAGTCAGTTCATGAAAACACAGACCACATTTACATGATGTTTTTTATTCCAATTTAATTGTTCTGAATTAAATAGGTCAGAATTAAAATATTCTCCTTGGAGTTTACATGCAAATGGAAAAGCCTATTTTAATTTTTGATATTTTATTTTCTCTGGTTTATTTGATGTTTTGCTGCTGAAGAACGAACCTGAAAAATCGTTGCAGTTTTTTTAAAATAAAATTTAAATTAAATATTGGAACTTGAGGTCGAAACCTGTTTTTTTTTTTTTTAACACTAAAATGGAAAAATGAAATAATAAACTGAATCCATGTGTCGTTCGTTCATTTGTTTTTCAAAATAAAACCAAAAATAAGAAAACGAAAAAAAAAAACTTTTTTTTCCAAAACCAAAATTCTTTTTTTTTTTTTTTTTTTCAAAATGAAAAAAAACAAAACAGATAATGATTCTTTTTTTTTTTTCATTTTCTGATTTTGTGTTTAAATGAAAAATGGAAAAAAACGGATAACGAACTAAACCATTTTCAGTCCTGGTCCTGTTCCCAATCTAAGTCTTGGTCTCAGTCCTGGGCTCAGTCCCGGTCTAGTCCTGGTTTGGTCCTGGTGTCAGTCCCGGTCTCAGTCCCGGTTTGGTTCTGGTCTGGTCCTGATCCCGGTCTTGGTCTCAGTCCCGGTCTCGGTCGTGGTCTGTTTCTGTTCTAAGTCCTGGTTTAGTCCTGGTTTAGTCTGTTTTTTTGTTTTGTTTGTTTTTTTCATTTTTCATTTATACACAAAATCGAAAACTGAAAAAACAAATAATTTTCATTTTGGTTTTGGAGACAAATAATGAAGAAAATAGTTTTTTTTTTTTTCCTTATTTTTTATTTTATTTTGAAAAACAACTGAACGAATGACACACAGATTAAACTGTTTTCCCATTTGATTGTTGTTGTTTTTTTTATTGTTTTTGAATCTTAAGTTAAAGTTTTCTTCTTGCCACTCCTTTTTGGACAAAACATTTCTTTACTTGCCCCCAAAAAATACATAAATAATCTTAATTAAAATCCAAAAGAATCAACAGACGCGGATTAAATCATTTAAAAGTGTAAATGTTGTGGTGTGAGGAAGCGTCTCTTTCTCCTGTGACGCTGCGTTGGGTCTAAATCTCTGTTTTACATCTGTCCTGTTAAACTCGGCTGCTCCTCCTGGACAAACATCTGGAACTGTTCAAAAAAACTGGGGGGAAAAAACCCCGATGACTCAAGCAGAATCCGACCTCGTCCAATCGCGTCGCCGCTTCCCTCTTCCTCTCGGCCAATCCCGGAGCGGCACGGAAAAATCTGCCCGTCCGCTCGGCGATGAGGAGACGCGGGGAGCAGAGGGTCCGAGACGAGGAGGAGACGTGAAAGTCCTGAAAAAACTCCAGAAACGAGAAGGATCCTGAAGAGTTTTGCTTCTGGACGGAGATAAAGTCGTAAAGAGACGACGACACTGGAGGTAGGAGCGGAAAACGACTTCTGTTTGGAGTTGTCCTGGGAAAAAAAAAAAAAAAGAAGTCTGTTTTTGTTTTTCGTGTTGCTATGGTCAACGCAAAAGTTTTCACGTTGACAATCTGAGGTTTTTGTCTCTTGTGACGCAGAACTGCCTCCTGTGAGTTTAATGTTTTAATGTTTTAATGTTTCTCCTCGTCACAAACAGCTGGACTTGTGTTTGTTTCATTCACGTGATTGAGAAACTCTTGGGTCTTGAGTAACTTTTATTCTTTTTCTGTCTCCATCTGTAAAACTCCAAACACTCTGCTCCACAGTCGCCACGTTTACATCAGAGATTTAATCATTTAATCCTGAATAAAAAAAGAATTCTGCTTTAAAAAGTCCATGTAAACACTTCATTCCAAATCAAAATGACTGTATTTTTCAGACTGTAAGTGTCACTTCTGTTCACGGTTTGTGTGTTTCCTGTGACTTTATTCTTCAAATGTTTGGAGTAACGTGTTATAAAAGTAACTAATTACTGTAATCCGTTGTTTTTTGCTGTAACGCAGTAATGTGGCGTCACAGGGGAAAAAAAAGAATAATATTTTACTGTACAAATGTGAGTAAAGTGCGTCACGTTGTTTTTTTAACCTGGATTGAAGTGGTGGGTTTTTTTTGTTTTTCTTCATACAAATTCGTTAAAATCACGGCGACATCAGCCGCGGGGAAACGCCGGGGACGCGCCCGTGTAGACGTCAGGTGACCGCGGGCGAAAAGACCGACGCAGACGAGACGAAGAACAACTGACGCCCGATCGAGCTTTAGAGACGCCCCAGGCTCAGGGTTCTCTCAGGGGCGGAGCTAGAGTCCAAGTTCTAGTCCAGAATTAGACCTGGTTTAGTCCTGGTTTAGTCCTGGTTTAATCCTGGTTTAGTCCTGGTTTAGTCCTGGTTTAGACCTGGTTTAATCCTGGTTTAGTCCTGGTTTAGTCCTGGTTTAGTCCTGGTTTAGCCTGGTTCCTGGTTCAGGTTTTGGTTTCCTGGTTTAAGTCCTGGTTTATTCCTGGTTTATTCCTGGTTTAGTCCTGGTTTAATCCTGGTTTAATCCTGGTTTAGTCCTGGTTTAGTCCTGGTTTGTTGGGTTTAGTGGTTATTTCTGGTTTAGACCTGGTTTAGTCCTGTTTAGACCTGGTTTAATCCTGGTTTAATCCTGGTTTTAATCCTGGTTTAATCCTGGTTAATCCTGTTTAATCCTGGTTTAGTCCTGGTTTCCTGGTTTAATCCTGTTTAGTCCTGGTTTAGTCCTGGTTTAGTCCTGGTTTAGTCCTGGTTTAGTCCTGGTTTAGTCTGGTTCCTGGTTTAATCCTGGTTTAGTCCTGGTTTAGTCCTGGTTTAGTCCTGGTTTAGACCTAGTTTAGTCCTGGTTTAGACCTGGTTTAGACCTGGTTTAGTCCTGGTTTAGACCTGGTTTAGACCTGGTTTAATCTGGGTTCAGTTTTGGTTTATTCCTGGTTTATTCCTGGTTTAATCCTGGTTTAGTCCTGGTTTAGTCCTGGTTAGTCCTGGTTTAGTCCTGGTTTAATCCTGTTTAGTCCTGGTTTTAGTCCTGGTTTAGTCCTGGTTAATCTGGGTTCAGTTTTGGTTTATCCTGGTTTATCCTGGTTCCTGGTTTAATCTGGTTAGTTTAATCCTGTTTAATCCTTTAGTCCTGGTTTAGTTCTGGTTTAATCCTGGTTTAATCCTGGTTTAATCCTGGTTTTAGTCCTGGTTTAGTCCTGGTTTAGTCCTGGTTTAGTCCTGGTTTAGACCTGTTTAGACCTGTTTAGTCCTGGTTTAGTCCTGGTTTAGACCTGGTTTAGTCCTGGTTTAGTCCTGGTTTAGTCCTGGTTTAGTCCTGGTTTAGTCCTGGTTTAGTCCATGATGTATTTTTTTGGGCTGTTGCGACTTTGGAATTAAACTTCATTTCTTAATTTCGAACAACAAACTGGATTTTAAATACAAACTTCTGATCCCAGGAGGAAAATAAAAAACAGATGAACTGAAGGTTCGGAAACTGAATTTATTTGGCTGAATATTGAAAACAAACTCCCAGTGGGTTTTTGGAGGAGTGAGGTAAACATCAGGCCCAATAATGACGTAATCTGTGTCAAACTGTTCACACTTACTCCTGTTTTTAACACGTTTACACTTTATTTGACCCAGATTATAAATTTATTTAACATGTAAAGTTTTGTCCTTGTGATAATCTCCTCCCACTGATTTTCTCACTCGGTCAGTTTGGTGCTTTCAGGGCTTGTGGGTAAAAACGACAAAATATTTTAGTGGAAGTGTCTTTCCTTTAGATCAGGCATGTCCAAATTATGGCCCGTGGGCCAAATGCGGCCCTCAGACAATTTTTTCTTGGCCCTCAGGCTTCCAGGAGAATTGGCCCAAATTACCTTTTTATTGCAAGTTTTTTGAAAATCTACCTGGATAAAGCCGATATTTAATATTTAGTGTTTGGTTTTAAGGATCTTAACATGAATAAAGATGATGGTTCATTTTAACGTGTTAAACCTGCACATATTTAAATTATTCTCTGTATTGAGCTCGAGTCCCTCGATCGACCCTCTGCTGCGTCTGTGCTTAGATTTGTGGCACTTTGGACACCCCTGGTTTGGACGGTGACGACGTTTTTGTGGATTAAAAACACAAAAATCTGAAACCACCTCCAGAGTGTAAAAGTTGAATACAGCTGTAGTGTTTCCGTCTAAACTGCCCAAAACACAAAACTCTGGTCACATGTGCTCAGGTCGTGTATGAAAAGGTTTAGACATGTTTCTTTTAAAAACATGTCTAAACTTTTATTCTGGGCTATTTATGCAACATTTTAAAAATGCTGAAAAGCCTAACAAATGCATTTAATAATCGGTTTTCTGCTTTCAGCCAAGCGTTTACATTTTATTGAGTTTCGGACACAAATGTTCATTTCCGTGAATCACTTTCTTTCGTCAGATCTCCTGAGACATTAAATGGTAGAACTTTCAGGATTCTCATTTTGGTCTTTAAATGTTGGTTTGAACCTGGTCGACATGATCCTGGAGTTTTTATTGTTCCAGCCTCGATGAGCTTCATTTGACTGGAGCCTTTTCGTTTTCTCTGCCTCATTTGTAATTCTCTGTTTTGTGTTTTTGTGTTTTGTTTCTTCAGGACGTCCAGACCGACGGAAACCAGAGCACAGACTCAGGTGAGACGCTCTTCCACCTGTTCCTCACGCTAACAGGAAGCACTGCTCCGTCTGAACCTCAAGTCACTCACTGAGGTTTTGTTCATCTGCTGGAGGACGGTCGCTCTTTTTGTTTTTAACAAGTCTCACACAAGTGATTGAAACATGACGAACCAGGACTGAACAGGACTAAAACTGGACTGAACCAGGAACTAAAACTAAAACTGGACTGAACCAGGACTAAAAACTGGACTGAACCAGGACTAAAACTGGAAAAACTAAACCAGACTGGACTAAAACTAAAACTGGACTAAAAACTGGACTAAACTGGATGAACCAGGACTAAAACTGGACTAAAACTGGACTAAAACTGGACTAAAACTAGACTGAACCAGGACTGAACCAGGACTAAAACTGACTAAACTGAAAACTGGACTAAAACTGGACTAAAACGGGGCTAAAACTAAAAGACTGAACCAGGACTAACCGGACTGAACCAGGACTGAACCAGGACTAAACTGGACTAAAACTGGACTAAAACTGGACTAAAACTGGACTAAACTGGACTAAAACTGGACTAAATGGAAAACTGGACTGACCTGGACTAAAACTGGACTAAAACTGGACTAAAACTGGACTGAACCAGGACTGAACCTGGACTAAAACTGGACTAAAACTGGAGTAAACCAGTAAACCTTTTGTTTTGTTGAACCAAACACTTAAATGCACAAATCTGAAGGTCATTCTTCTTTATACGTGGATTTTCTGATCAAACTCTTCCTCAAACTCTGTTCACTTCTGCTTCTCTCCACGAGTGTCACTTTTTCCCCGTGTCTCCAGACTTTGTGTAGAGTTTACAGGAGGTTCAGAGTTGGTGTAGAGTTAAACAAAGAGCCACGACTTAGTCGAGGTTCGTAAATCCCACGGTTTGCGTAGAAAGCGCGTGCGCAAGCGAGATTTATAAATGAAGCCCCTGGTCAGTTCAAACAAAACTCAGATTAAAGTCTGACTCGAGTCACAGCAGAGTTTCAGACAGAGCAGTGCTTCTGTTAGCGTCACAGAGTTTCGGTCAGAGTTTCGGTCAGAGTTTCGGTCAGAGTTTCAGACAGAGCAGTGCTTCTGTTAGCGTCACAGAGTTTCGGTCAGAGTTTCGGTCAGAGTTTCGGTCAGAGTTTCGGTCAGAGTTTCGGACAGAGCAGTGCTTCTGTTAGCGTCTCAGCTCTGGGGGAAAGTTGACGTCAGCTGCAGTGTTAATAAAAATGTGTTTCCTGTGGGAGAAACATGTGGAGAACAGATGCACATTTTTAACTTTCGTCGTTTCTTTTCTCTCTAAATTTAGAACGACGACAAAACATCTGCACAAAACTCGACTAAAGCACATTTACATGAACTTAAAGCTGCACTACGGAACTTTACAGAGACTTTATTGTTGTTTTTGCTCATATCACACAGCCTGATGTCACATTTAAAACTCTTATATTACGTAAAATCGACTCTTATGAACAATGATTCTAGTGAAGGTGTGTGGAGTTTAAAAACACAGTGGAGCACTTCCTGTATCACCACACGATGACATCACAAGGTGGAGCAGAGTGAGCGGTATGAGCGAACACAAACAACAAACACAAACAAACAAACAACAAACAACAAACACAAACAACAAACAGAACACAAGCTCTGAGTGTGACCACCAACAACACAACAACACAACAACACAACTTTAGAAGGACTTGAAGTTCAGAGTCCGTTTTGACCCGAGTACATTTCCAGTCGTTAAACTCTGGTTTGTGTTTAAACGACTCTGCACCAAATCAGTCCAGATCTCCATGGAAACCAGCTTCCAATCATAACGCTCAGATTTACCAGGTTTAGAGCAACGCAAAGACACAAGACGAACAGAACTGATGCTCTGCACTGACGTCACTACAGTACTACAGTACTACAGTACTACAGTACTACAGTACTACAGTACTACAGTACTCCAGTACTTTGTACTACAGTACTCCAGTACTTTGTACTACAGTACTATACTACTACAGTACTACAGTTACTACAGTACTCCAGTACTTTGTACTACAGTACTCCAGTACTTTGTACTACAGTACTCCAGTACTTTGTACTAGTACAGTTACTACAGTACTCTGTGTGTACATTAACTGTCACTGTTTGAGTTTGAGTTTGTCAGTGACGAAAACTCAACAGAAAAAATAAATAACGTCATAAAATAATTTAAATATCAATATATGAATACATTAATACATTAATACATTAATATATATTAATATAATACTTCATATAAATATATATTTTTTATTGAAAAAATCAACAAAATACAGAGGAGCTGGGGCCGGTCAGAGGGGCGTGGAGGACCGGAGTCGGCCCGCGGGCCTCAATTTGATGACTCCTGATTTTAAGGAGAATCGAGCGTCTCGTCTGATTGTTTTTTCTGTTTTGTTTGTTACAGTCAGGGTCCACTGTCGTCCATCCGAGCGGCCATCAAGAGGAGTGAGTAAACCTCCACTCATCAAACTGATCAAACTGATCAAACTGATCAAACTGATCAAACTGTTCAAACTGATCAAACTGATCAAACTGAAACTGTTCAAACTGTTCAAACTGATCAAACTGATCAAACTGTTCAAACTGATCAAACTGTTCAAACTTTTCAAACTGATCAAACTGATCAAACTGTTCAAACTGATTCAAACTGATCAAACTGATCAAACTGTTCAAACTGATCAAACTGATCAAAAAACTGATCAACTCAAACTGATTCAAACTGTTCAAAAAACTGATCAAACTGTTCAAACTGTTCAAACTGTCAAACTGTTCAAACTGTTCAAAAATCTGATCAAACTGTTTCAAACTGATCAAACTGTTCAAACTGATCAAACTGATCAAACTGTTCAAACTGATCAAACTGATCAAACTGATCAAACTGTTCAAACTGTTCAAACTGTTCAAACTGATCAAACTGTTCAAACTGTTCAAACTGTTCAAACTGTTCAAACTGATCAAACTGTTCAAACTGATCAAACTGATCAAACTGATCAAACTGTCAAACTCAAACTGATCAAACTGATCAAACTGATCAAACTGTTCAAACTGTTCAAACTGATCAAACTGATCAAACTGATCAAACTGTTCAAACTGATCAAACTGATCAAACTGTTCAAACTGTTCAAACTGTTCAAACTGGAGCCTGCAGGAGGCGCTGTCCCGCTCGTTCTCTGTCCACAAACAGCTGACACAGGTTTGGTGTTTGTTGTGGTTTGGCGCCTCCTGCAGGTCAGTCGAGTCACTGCAGTTGGGGTCAGATACTGAACAGTTTGAACAGTTTGGAGTTTTTCACTTCGCCCACGTTTCAGTCGATCAATCTTTAATCATTTGCCTGAACCCTGATACTTCAGTTTTATTTGTGTTAAATTATAATCGTGTTTGTGTTTTGTTTCCAGCGTCCAACAGGTCCACGTCTCTGTCCGAGGCTCCGCCCACAGAGCGACAGAGGGACAGAGACCGAGACAGAAGGTACAGACTCCTTCAAGAATATTTATCTAGATTTTCATTTCATTTCACTGTAGAGATTTTAATTAACTAATAAACTAACGAACAAAAGCAGCGAGTGACGTCAGAACTAAACACAAGTCAAATAATCACGTTTGGCGCCGTGGAGACAAAGTTTATGCAAAAAAACTCAAATGTCCAAATACAGAGATGAAGTTTCCAACATTTATTCTGAGTTTTGTTGCTCTCTTCTGTTTTCTCTCTACACTCTCTCTTCTCTCACTCTCTCCTCTCTCTCTCTCTCTTCTCTCTCTTTCTCTCTCTCTCTCTCTTCCTCTTCTCCTCTCTCTCTCTTCCTCCTCTCTCTCTCTTCTCTCTCTTCCCTCCCTCTCTTCTCTCTTGCCTCCCTCTTTTCTCTTTCTTCTCTTCTTCTCTCTTCTCTCTCTTCTCTCTTCCTCTCTCTTCTCTCCTCTTCTCTCTCTCTCTCCCTCTCTCTCTTCCCTCCCTCTCTTCTCTCTGTTCCCTCTCTCTTCTCTTTTCTTCTCTCTCCTCTCTCACTCTTCTCTCTTCTCTCTCTCCTCTCTCACTCTTCTCTCCTCCCTCTCTTCTCTCTCTTCCCTCTTTCTTCCCTCTCTTTCCTCTCTCCTCTCTTCTCTTCTCTCTTCCCTCTCTCTTCTCTCTCTTCCCTCCTTCTTCTCTCTTCCCTCCTTCTCTCTTCCCTCTTTCTTCCCTCTCTCTTCTCTCTCTTCTCTCTCTCTCCCTCTCTTCTCTCTCTCTCTCTCTCTCCTCTCTTCTCTCTTCTCTCTCTTCTCTCTCTTCCCTCCCTCTTTCTCTCTCTTCCCTCCCTCTTCTCTCTCTTCCTTCTCTTCTCTTCTCTTTCTTCCCTCTCTCTTCTCTCTTTCTCTCTCTCTCTTCTCTCTTCTTCTCTCTCCCTCCTCTCTCTCTTTTCTCTCTCTCTCTCCTCTCTCTCCTCTTCTCTCTCTTCTCTCTCTCTCTCTCTCTTCTCTCTTCTCTCTCTCTTCTCTCTCTTCCCTCTCTCTTCTCTCTTCTTCTCTCTCCTCTCACTCTTCTCTCTTCTCTCTCTCTCTCTCCTCTCTCACTCTTCTCTCCTCCCTCTCTTCTCTCTCTTCCCTCTTTCTTCCCTCTCTCTTTCCTCTCTCCTCTCTTCTCTTCTCTCTTCCCTCTCTCTTCTCTTTTCTTCTCTCTCCTCTCACTCTTCTCTCCTCCCTCTCTTCTCTCTCTTCCCTCTTTCTTCCCTCTCTCTTTCCTCTCTCCCTCTCTTCTCTTCTCTCTTCCTCTCTCTTCTCTCTCTCCTCTCTCTCTCTCTCTCTCTCTCCCTCTCTCTCTCTCTCTCCTCTCTCTTCTCTCTCTCTTCTCTCTCTCTCCTCTCTCTTCTCTCTCTTCTTCTCTCTCTCTCTCTCTTTCTCTCTCTTCCCTCCTCTTCTCCTCTCTCTTCTCTTCTCCTCTCCCTCTTCCTCTCTTCCCTCTTTCTTCTCTCTTCTTCTCTCTTTCCTCTCTTCTCTCTCTCTCTCCTCCCTCTCTCTCTCTCTTCTCTTCCCTCTCTCTCCTCTCTTCTCCTCTCTCTCTCTCTTCTCTCTGTTCCCTCTCTCTTCCCTCTCTCCTCTCTCTTCTCTCCTCTCTCTTTCTCTCTCCTCTCTCTCTCTCTCTCTTCTCTTCTCCCTCCTCTCTTTTCTCTCCCTCTCTCTTTCTGTCTCTTTGCCCTCTCTCTCTTCTCTCTCCTCTCTTCTTTCTCTCCTCCCTCTCTTCTCTCTCTCTTCCCTCTCTTCTTCTCTCTTCTCTCTCCTCTCTCTCTCCTCTCTCTTCCCTCTCTCTTTCCTCTCTCTCTCCTCTCTCTTCCTCTCTCTCCCTCTCTCCTCTCTCTTCTCTTCTCTCTTCCCTCTTTTCTTCCCTCCTTCCCTCTCAGACGTCCTCAGATCACCATCCTCTCCGCTGAGCCCATCTCGTCCTGGTTTCCGGGGGCGGGGTTTCCTCCTCCTCCTCCTCCGGCCGCTCAGATCTGGGGTCCGTCGCTCTCGTCCTCGGCGCTCGACGTCCAGGTACCTGCTTCTAGTTACATTTTTAAATAAAAGTTACTGAATCTTCTCTTCGTCTTCCGTCCGCAGCCTCCGTCGTACGAGGAGGTGATCCGGGAGAAGAACCAGGAGCAGGCGTTGGTCCCGGCGGCGGCGGCGGCGGCGGCGGCGGTGGTTCGTCCTGCGTCTTTGTCCTCGTCTCCGCAGCATCAGTCCGTCTGTACCATCGCCACGCAGACGGACACCGGGCCCCCGCACGACTCACACACACAAGGTACAGAACGAAACAGGAATAATGCTCATGGATAAAAGCTGCACTCTGGAACTTTTTTACAGTCATGAGACGTTTGCAGCTTTTTACCGCTGAAAAAACATCACTGAAAAATGTCCATCAAATGTGGAATAACCTGAACCTCCTCAGCCAAATCATCGACCGCGTCAAGCTGCACGAGCGAAACATCGACTGATCCACAGCACCAGGATCGACAGCACAAACACACGGACGTGATTCAGGCTCGAACGGAGCAGGTGGTGACAGAGAGAGAAGAACGTCCACACAGACGGAACAACAGCAGATGTTCAGGACAGTTACAAGTTCCTCAGTGTCCCACAAGCAAACGGCTCCTCAAAGAGGCTACGGCCAAATACCTGCAAAGACTGAGACAAGACCTTAAAGCAGCTCAATGACAAGAACAAGGCCCAGGCAATAAACATCTCCACCCTGTCAGTGATCAGATCCCAGCAGGAATCATGCACTGACCAAAGGAGGAGATCCAGACCACAGATGTTAAGACACGAAGCTCCTGACCATGTGGAGGGTTCATCCCAACTCCAGCTCCCTGAGACTGAACGCAAACCGGAAGGAAGGAGCCGAGGACTAGTGAGTGTGGAACCACTGTCCAGGATGAAACATCCAAGCTCCTTGAGAACATCAAGGACAAGGCCCTGACAGATGAGGAGCTCAGAGAAGGTCTCAGACAGTGGGGTCCAGAGGAAGAGGAGCTGGAGGAACCATCATGGACAGAACAAACCCCAACATGAACCACCAGAACATAACTGAAGAGGCTGAGATCAAGAAAAAACCTCCCAACGTCTGGTGAGGGTCTGAAGGACACGCAGAGGCTCATCCTGGAGCTCAGGAGCAGCACCTGAGCTCCAGAGCAAACAGAGCCAGATCTACAACACCAGACCAGAGCCACGGTGTCGATGGTCCAGACGCTCCTGAGACTCTCCAGCACAGAACTGCAGGAAAACAAACAAGAGCCACAGAAACACCTGTGCAGAGTCCAGTTCCTGGGTTCAGTCCTGGTCAGTCCTGGTTCAGTCCTGGTTTATCCTGGTTCAGTCCTGGTTTTAGTCCTGGTTTAGTCCTGGTTCAGTCCTGGTTTTAGTCCTGGTTTTAGACCTGGTTGAACCTGGTTTAGACCCTGGTTTAGACCTGGTTTAGTCCTGGTTTACCCTGGTTAGACCTGGTTTAGACCTGGTTTAGTCCTGGTTAGTCCTGGTTCAGTCCTGGTTTTTCCTGGTTTAGTCCTGGTTTACACCTGGTTTAGTCCTGGTTTAGTCCTGTTTAGTCCTGGTTTTGTCCTGGTTCAGTCCTGGTTCAGTCCTGGTTCAGTCCTGGTTCAGTCCTGGTTTAGACCTCGGTTTAGACCTGGTTTAGTCCTGGTTTAGTCCTGTTCAGTCCTGGTTTAGTCCTGGTTCAGTCCTGTTCAGTCCTGTTCAGTCCTGGTTCAGTCCTGGTTAGTCCTGGTTAGTCCTGGTTTAGACCTGTTCAGTCCTGGTTTAGACTTTAGTCCTGGTTTAGACCTGGTTTAGACCTGGTTCAGTCCTGGTTTAGACCTGTTTAGTCCTGGTTAGTCCTGGTTTAGACCTGGTTTAGACCTGGTTCATTATCAGTTTTTTTTTTTTTTTTCAATTTTTTCATTTAAACACAAAATCAAAAACTGAAAAAACGATTCTTTATCTGTTTTTTTCATTTTGGTTTTGGAGACAAATAATGAAGAAAGATTTTTGGGTTTTATTTTGAAAAACAAATGAACGAACGACACACAGTTTGTTGTTGTTTTCTGTTTTTAAAGGTGAAAGTTTGTGTGTGTGTTTTTGTTTTCAGTTTCAGGAGTGTGTCGTCCTCCGAGACCCTCCAGCTCCAAACCTCCAACACACCGCGACGCTTTGGACCGACCGTCTCCGCTTTCACCGTCGCCGTCGGCCTCGTCCGGGCCCGAAACCGTCCAATCGGAGCCCAGGCCCAGGCCCCGCCCACGATCCAAACTCAACCTGCAGCCGGTCAGAGACGAGGTGAAAGTCCAGACGCTGGTCAAACTGCGGGAGGACGGACTGAAGACGCTCGCGGCGCAACGACAAAACCAGCAGGTGCACGGTTCAGTTTTTATAAACACGGAGATAATTTAAAGATCTGCAGGTCCAACACGGATCTGACCTGATCTGACCTGATCTGATCTGAACTCGAACTCGAGTCGTGTTTGTTTCGTTCACACGTTGAACTCAAACCTGCACTTCATGACATCACAAGGTGGAACTGGTTTAGATCCAGTGAACTTCTGTTGTACGCCTGATATAATCCTGGTTTAGTCCTGGTTTAGTCCTGGTTTAGACCTGGTTTAGACCTGGTTTAGACCTGGTTTAGACCTGGTTTAGACCTGGTTTAGACCTGGTTTAGTCCTGGTTTAGACCTGGTTTAGACCTGGTTTAGACCTGGTTTAGACCTGGTTTAGTTAGACCTGGTTTAGACCTGGTTTAGGTCCTGGTTTAGTCCTGACCTGGTTTAGACCTGGTTTAGACCTGGTTTAGACCTGGTTTTAGACCTGGTTTAGTCCTGGTTTAGTGGTTTAGTCCTGGTTTAGTCCTGGTTTAGTCCTGGTTTAGACCTGGTTTAGACCTGGTTTAGACCTGGTTTAGAGTCCTGGTTTAGACCTGGTTTAGACCTGGTTTAGTCCTTTTAGACCTGGTTAGTTTAGTCCTGGTTTAGACCTGGTTTAGTCCTGGTTTAGTCCTGGTTTAGACCTGGTTTAGACCTGGTTTAGACCTGGTTTAGTCCTGGTTTAGACCTGGTTTAGACCTGGTTTAGTCCTGGTTTAGACCTGGTTTAGACCTGGTTTAGACCTGGTTTAGTCCTGGTTTAGACCTGGTTTAGTCCTGGTTTAGACCTGGTTTAGTCCTGGTTTAGTCCTGGTTTAGACCTGGTTTAGTCCTGGTTTAGTCCTGGTTTAGTCCTGGTTTAGTCCTGGTTTAGTCCTGGTTTAGTTTAGTCCTGGTTTAGTCCTGGTTTAGTCCTGGTTTAGACCTGGTTTAGTCCTGGTTTAGACCTGGTTTTAGACCTGGTTTAGTCCTGGTTTAGACCTGGTTTAGTCCTGGTTTAGACCTGGTTTAGTCCTGGTTTAGTCCTGGTTTAGACCTGGTTTAGTCCTGGTTTAGTCCTGGTTTAGACCTGGTTTAGACCTCCTGGTTTAGTCACCTGGTTTAGACCTGGTTTAGTCCTGGTTTAGACCTGGTTTAGTCCTGGTTTAGACCTGGTTTAGACCTGGTTTAGTCCTGGTTTAGACCTGGTTTAGTCCTGGTTTAGTCCTGGTTTAGACCTGGTTTAGACCTGGTTTAGTCCTGGTTTTTAGTCCTGGTTTAGACCTGGTTTTAGTCCTGGTTTTAGACCTGGTTTAGACCTGGTTTTAGTCCTGGTTTAGTCCTGGTTTTAGACCTGGTTTAGACCTGGTTTAGGTTTTCCTGGTTTAGTCCTGGTTTAGACCTGGTTTAGGGTTTATCCTGGTTTAGACCTGGTTTAGACCTGGTTTAGTCCTGGTTTAGTCCTGTTTAGTCCTGGTTTAGTCCTGGTTTAGACCTGGTTTAGACCTGGTCCTGGTTTCCTGGTTTAGTCCTGGTTTAGACCTGGTTTAGACCTGGTTTTAGTCCTGGTTTAGTCCTGGTTTAGTCCTGGTTTAGACCTGGTTTAGACCTGGTTTAGTCCTGGTTTAGTCCTGGTTTAGTCCTGGTTTACAGTGGGTTTCAATCGCCTCACAGCTAAAAGGTTTCGGGTTCAATTCCTGAGTCTGGGTCATTTTTAAGTGATTTACAGATGTGAAAAAGTAAAGTTTTCAGTTAAATTCAGTAGATTTTATTGATTTATTGATTTATTGATTATTTTTCAGAGTTCCAGTCAGGAGGTGCTCGGCGGGAAATACCTGCAGGAACTTTTAGAGGCTTTTAGCTCGGACGACTGGGGTTTCCCCGAGCAACGCGGCAGCAGCCAATCAGAGAGCGAGGACGAGTCAAACCGGGACGCGACCCAACGCGACGAGGACGAGGACGAGGACGAGGACGAGGACATGGCGACTCTGAGGGCGCGGATCCAGGCCTTCGAACAGATGCACGACGGGAACTTCGAAGACGGCGCGAGGACCGAGCCGTGCGTCCTCCCGAAGCCGCGTCCGGAGCCCAAACCGCGACCGAGGTTACCGCAAAACAAACCTCCCGTCGTCTCGCCCAAACCGAAAAACACCGCGAACTCCGGCGACGTTTCCACCGCCGGCGACCGCAGAGGATCCCGGGAAGACGGCGGGAAAACGGAGCGGAGCGAAACGTCGGAAAAACCGCAGTTGGCGCCGAAACCGGAAGCGGCCGATCCCGCGCCGTCGCCGAGGCCCGGTCCGTCTCTGCCTCCCAGGCCGTCCGTGGCGCCCAGGACCAAAGCGGGCGCGGCGTCCCAGGACCGAGGCTCGAGCGGCGGGCAGACGACGCCGCCGCTGCCCCCGAGACCCAACGCCACGCCAACGCCACCGCCAACGCCGACGCCAGGACCAGAGCGAGCAAGACGGACGGCGCCGACGCGGACGAGAGCGCCGCCAAGACAGGTCTGTGACTCAACCGCACCAAAACAACTCACGCCTGTGTCACAGATAATACTCCCTACAACTGGACTAAACCAGGTCTAAAACCAGGACTAAAACCAGGACTAAACCAGGACTAAACCAGGACTAAACCAGGACTAAACCAGGACTAAACCAGGACTAAACCAGGACTAAAACCAGGACTAAACCAGGTCTAAACCAGGTCTAAAACCAGGACTAAAACCAGGACTAAACCAGGACTAAAACAGGACTAAACCAGGACTAAACCAGGACTAAAACCAGGACTAAAACCAGGACTAAAACCAGACTAAACCAGGACTAAAAACCAGGACTAAACCAGGACTAAAACCAGGACTAAACCAGGACTAAAACCAGGACTAAACCAGGACTTAAAACCAGGACTAAACCAGGACTAAAACCAGGACTAAAACCAGGACTAAAACCAGGACTAAACCAGGACTAAACCAGGACTAAACCAGGACAAACCAGGACAAAACCAGGACTAAACCAGGTCTAAACCAGGACTAAACCAGGTAAACCAGGACTAAACCAGGACTAAACCAGGACTAAACCAGGTCTAAACCAGGTCCAGGTCTAAACCAGGACTAAACCAGGACTAAACCAGGATTAAAAACCAGGTCCAAAACCAGGAAAAAACAGGTTAAAACCAGGTCTAAACCAGGTCTAAACCAGGTCTAAAATACAACCCCAGGAGAATTGTATTTTAATGTTTTATTTTTTATTTATATTTAATTTTTTTTATTTTTTATCTTTCTTGTTTTATAATTTTTTGTTTTATATATATATATATATTTATATATATATATATTTTTTTTTTTTTTTTTCTTTCTTTTCTTTTTTCTTTTTTTTTTTTAAAATTTTTATTTTATTTTTGTTTTATATTTTTCATTTTATTTTTGTTTATATTTTTTTTTCAATGTTTTATATTTTTTGTTTTATATTTTTCATGTTTATTTTTATTTTTGTTTTATATATTATTTTTTTGTTTTATATTTTTGTTTTTATTTTATTTTTTGTTTTATATTTTTTGTTTTATATTTCAGTGAAAGTTGGAAGTCCTCGTCCAAACGTCCCCACAAAACCAGCGGCGATCATCTCCCGTCGCTCCAGCGGTGAGACCGTTTAAAAAAAAACAAAAAAAACCCCACCAACTTTAGAGTTTTACAGATGTTACTCAAACATGTGACTGAAATATTTCTTTTTCTCTGTTTGTTTGAATGTTTATCCTCTTGTCTCTGTTTTCTGTTGTTGGGACTTTGACGATCTGTTCAAAAACAAAACCACAGAACATCTCAAAGGGCTGATCCTCCAAACAAACAAATCCAAATTCAAAACAGAAAAGTTGATTCTATCTTTCGTTTCTTTAGCTCCAAACCTGGTCTCAACCCTGGTCCCGGTTCCAGACTCGGGTCCGGCCCCGAGTCGTCCCTCTGGACCCCCCAGACCGGCCCTGAGGAAGAGCACGTCCGTCCAGAGCGGCTCCGAGCCCGTCCTCCCCCCGCGGTAAAAACACCCACAACCCACACGCTCCACACATCCTCAACCAATTTACTCTTTTTTTTTTTTTTTTTTTCTAACGACATCGGCTCGAGTTGAGTTTAAACGGCTCCAGATTCTGTTTAGGGATGTAACAATAATCGAAATCGTGGGCCGTCACGATAAATCGAATCTCAAGTCTCTTTGCTTAAATTTGTTGTTTTGGTGCAGAAACAGTGAAAAAAAAAAAAAAACACAAAAGAACTACATAGACCATGATCCTTTGCTCTGTTTTAGCTGAAATAACCAAAATGAAGCACTTTTAAAATCTGAATTTGTTGGATTTTTGGATGATGAGAAAAGTTTCAGACTCACAATTTTGTATTACTGTTTTTGTTTTTTTTTTTGCCTGCACAAAATATCGTAATAAATATCGTATCGTGAGATGGAGATCGTGAGAATATCGAATCGAAAGATCGTTACATCTCTACAAATAAACCAGGACTAAACCAGGACTAAACCAGGACTAAACCAGGACTAAACCAGGACTAAACCAGGATTTAATCAAGGACTAAACTGGGACTAAACCAAGGACTAAACCAGGACTAAACCAGGACTAAATCAGGACTAAACCTGGACTAAACCTGGACTAAACCAGGACTAAACCAGGACTAAACTGGGACTAAACCAAGGACTAAAACCAGGACTAAACCAGGACTAAACCAAGGACTAAACCAGGACTAAACCAGGACTAAACCTGGACTAAACCTGGACTAAACCAGGACTAAACCAGGACTAAACCTGGACTAAACCAGGACTAAAACTGGACTAAACCAGGACTAAACCAGGACTAAACCAGGACTAAACCAGGATCATAAATGTACCGTAACAGAAAAGTTCTATGTAAATTCGTGACGTGTTTGGAGTTAAAACTTCTTCTGTATTTTTTCCTTTTTATTTCAACACTTTTTTGTTTTTATTTATTTGTTTCCAGGCCGACAGGTGTGAAGCTCCTCCCCCTCCGGCCTCCACCAATCAAATCCTTCCCCGGACGCCCGCCGCCTCCGAGCGTCAACGCGAACCCGACATCGCCGACGCCGTCTCTGACCAAAAGCCCCTCCTCCCCGTCGCTGCTCAGTGACGCTTCGGTCTCGACCAATCAGACGCAGGGACAGAAGGCGTCAAAGAAAAGACCCCCCCTGCCTCCTCGACCGAAACCAGGACATCCAGTTTACAACAACAACACGACCACGACCACGACGGTGAGAACGAAGATCTAAACCAGGTCTTAAACTAGAATTAAACCAGGACTAAACCAGGACTAAACCAGGTCTTAAACCAGAATTAAACCAGGACTAAACCAGGACTAAACCAGGATTAACCAGGACTAAACCAGGATTAAACCAGGACTGAACCAGGACTAAACCAGGTCTAAACCAGGACTAAACCAGGACTAAACCAGGACTAAACCAGGACTAAACCAGGACTAAACCAGGACTAAACCAGGACTAAACTTGTCATCTCGTGTTGCAGAAACAGGAAGTGCTCATCGTCATGGACGACCCAAGCCCCTCCCCCTCAGATCCCATCAGCCAATCAGGCGACAGCTCCTGTCCGGTCTCGGTTCCGGTCTCAGACTCCACCGTGTGCCTCCTGGACCTGGACCTGGACCTGGAACCAGACCAGACCAAGAACCAGGACCAGGACCAGGACCAGAACCAGGACCAGGACCAGGACCAGAACCAGGACCAGAACCAGGACCAGAACCAGACCAGACTCAGACCAAAGTGGGTCTAGAGGGACTTTCACAGACTCAGGTGCGTCGGATCAAACTAAAAAAAAAAAAAAAAAAAAAAAAAAAAAAAAAAAAATATATATATATATATATATATATATATATATATATATATATATATATATATATATATATATATATATTATATATAGGGGCACGTTAACTTTGCGTTAGAGTCATTATCGCCGACAATTATTTTATCGCCATTAACGCAGTTTTTATTATTTATTTTATTGTAAACGTCTGTTTCTCACTGACTTTTATTTTGAAAAAGTTCACCGCGAGCGTTTCTTTAAGTTTGACGTCTTTTCTTTACACTTTTTTCACTTTTTTCTGACCACGTGAGACGCGACGTGTCCGAGCCTCCGCGGGCTCCGGCTCTGGCTCTGGCTCTGGCTCCGGCTCCGGCTCTGGCTCCGGCTCCGGCTCCGGCTCTGGCTCTGGCTCTGGCTCCGGCTCTGGCTCCGGCTCTGGCTCTGGTCGGAGCAGCCGTGGCTCTGAGCTGAGTTTGTTTGTTTAGTTCAGCGCTTCAGGGGGAGTCACTGATTTACACAGATACAACTGGAAGAAAAACTGTGATTGGTCCATTTCACTTCCATTATATTAACTCTTTGTTTCCCAACAAATATCAGTCCAAGTTTAAAACACTGATCTAGAAATTATCACTAGTGTCGTGTTTTTACTCAGTAAATATATTAGTCGTACAAAAGTCCATTCAGTGAAAACCTCGAAGACTCCGAGGTTCAACTGTGAAACAAATGTTTGACTCTTTCATTTACACTTAACAATAGAAGTGCAGCTGTGCTCTACTTTTTCATTCACTCATTGGTTTTGTTTATAACCATTAATCGTGATTAATTGCGATTAATCACTCGAACTCATGCGATAAATTGTGATAATTTTTTTAAATTTTTGCCCAACCCTAAAATAAATAAAAATAAAATTTAAAATACTGTATTTTTCACATGTTTTTATTTCTTTTCCAGAACATTCTTCTACTGGAGTCTGACCAGAAGAAAGAACCTGAGCCCGAAACAGTCAGGTCAGTTTGTGTTCAGGGAACGTAACAGTTTGAACCACATCGGCGTCGTGTCCTTAGGCAAGACACTTGTGTGTGAGTGTTGGTGGTGATGGTGTCGCTGTGTCCCAGGAACAGAACGTAGAAAAGTGTTCAGCTCCAGTCACGGTGACACGAGTCAGTCTGGAGGGTTGAACTGCGCAGTGACCAGAAGTCTGAGACTTCTTGATGCGTCTCTTTAAGAACAAAATAGAGAAACAAAAACTCCAGCGTCGCGTAGATTAATACAAACATTTAAGAGCAAAATGTGTAATGTGCGGAGCGTCGAGGAGGTTGAACGGCGTGTGGAGCTCGCCTCTCCGTAGATCTGACGTGTAACCCTCTCTCCCTCCGCCCGTTTGTGTTCGTGCAGCGGCCCTCGGTGCGTCGCTCTGTTCGATTACGTCGCCGCGGAGGACGACGAGCTCGCCTTCTGCCGCGGCGACGTCATCGCTCTGCTGGACGTGGTGGGCGCGGACCGGGACTGGGGGCGGGGCCTGCTGCGCGGACGGACCGGGATCTTCCCCCTGAACTTCGCCCGGACCGTGGAGCCTCTGCCGCCGGCGCCTCCCGCTGGACAAACGCCCGCAACTGCACCGGCGACGACCAACGACAACGACAACGAGACGACTCACAAAACGGGTAAAACTCTAAAGATATTTATCACACTTTGGTCTCTAATGTTTCACAGTGTGGCATTAAACCGTCCGGTCTCCGTGGAAACCAGACCAGACCTGGGCTTGCTCTCGTTTGGTCTCCATGGAGATAGATACAAAGGTTTAATGCCACACTGTGAAACATTTCAGACAAAGCAACAACATCTGCATGAAGAAAAACTATAAACTATAAACCAGGATTAAACTGGGACTAAACCAGGACTAAACAAGGTCTAAACCGGGACTAAACCGGGACTAAACCAGAGACTAAACCAAGAACTGAACTGGGGACTAAACTGGAACTAAACCAGGACTAAACCAGGATTAAACAAGGTCTAAACCGGGACTAAACAAGGATTAAACTGGGACTAAACTGGGACTAAACTGGGACTAAACTGGGACTAAACTGGGACTAAACTGGGACTAAACCGGGACTAAACCGGGACTAAACCAAGGACTGAACTGGTGACTAAACCAGGACTAAACCAGGATTAAACCGGGACTAAACCAGGGACTAAACCAAGAACTGAACTGGGGACTAAACCAGGACTAAACCAGGACTAAACCAGGGACTAAACCAGGATTAAACCGGGACTAAACCAGGGACTAAACCAAGAACTGAACTGGGGACTAAACCAGGGACTAAACCAGGACTAAACCAAGAACTGAACTGGGGACTAAACCAGGGACTAAACCAGGACTAAATCAGGATTAAACCGGGACTATAAACCAGGACCATAAACTGGGACCAAACTGGGACTAAATCAGGTCAAACATTCCAGACACAGTTCCAGGTCAGGTCTGTGGAGAGGCGACCCCGCTCACTGTCAGAATGTTGTTTTTAAATAAAAACATCCTTTATCTTTTGCTCCTTCACCCTGAAGCTCTGACGTGAAAACCATTTCAGGAACTTCAGACGTTCTCATGATCAAATATCCAATAACATGTTTCTGTTTTTCTGTTTTCTCCCAGAACCTGCAGCTCCAGAGCCCACGGTAAGACTTTCATTTAATTTTAAAGCAGCACTAAGGAACTTTTCTGATGATGCTTCTGCCACCTGATTATCTCCATGGAGACGATATTATCACCTGAACTTCAAGTCGTGTTTCCTCAAAATCAGAGCTGGAGTCGTGTTTGTTTCATTCACATGTTTGAGTAAATTTTTATTATGAGTCTGTTTACATCTCCAAAGCTCTAAACACTCTGTTCCACCTTGTGATGTCATCAAGTGGTTTCTTTTTTTTTTTTCCTTAATTTTTTATTTTTTTTTTTTTATGGACATTTTCAGTCTTTATCTAAATTTTTTTCCTTTATTTTGTAATTTTTCCCCCTTTTTTTGCCTTTATTTATTGACATTTTCAGTCTGCATCTTTATTTTTTACTTAATTTTTAAAACCTTTTTTACTTTGTTGACATTTTCCGCCTTTATCTTTATTTGTACTTAATTTTACTGCATTTATTGACATATTTAGTCTTTAGCTTAAAAAAAACAAACAACTTTATTTTAACTTTATTTATTGGCATTTACAGTATATATATTTTTTTTAACTTTTTTTTTTTTATTTTATTGACATTCTGAGTCTTTATTTTTTACTTTATTTTTAAACTTAAAAAAAAAATGTTTTACTATATCTTTACATTATTATTATTATTATTATTATTATTATTTATTTATTTATTTATTTTTTACTTTATTTATTGACATTTTCAGTTTAGAACAAATTAGTGTATTGTTGTTGCCAAATAATCATGAAATTACCCTGTAAGCATCACATACAATAAAATTATTATAATAAAATTATACATATATTTATTATTTATAATAAATAATAAATAATAAACAAAAATAAATCAATAAAATTTCAATGCAAAATTCTACATGACTTGCATAACAAAAATATATAAATAAATAAAAATAAATAAAATAAAAAAACATATACATAAAGTAGTTATAGTAGTAATAACAAAAAAGTAGTAGTAAAATAAAAGATAAACAAATAAATAAAAAATAAGATAAAATAAAAATAGAGAAATGAAGGTCCAGGTTTGTTTGTTGTCTGAGAAAATAGTTTAATATCGACTTTTAATGCGTGAAACTGTATTGTCTCCATGGAAACAGTCAGGTGTCGGACGCTCTACCAGAAAAGTTCCGTAACGTGCCTTTAGTCCATGTATTTTTCCAGATAAATGTCAGAGGTTCGAGCTGTGTTTTTGTTTTGCAGACGCAGCAGCAGGAGGAGCAGGAGCAGGAGGAGCAGGAGGAGCAGGAGCAGGAGGAGCAGGAGGAGCAGGAGGAGTGGGCCGTGGCCGTGTTCGACTTCCCCGGTCAGACCGCAGACGACCTGAGCTTCCACCGGGGGGCGCTCATCAGAGTGTTGGAGCACGTGGACGCCGAGTGGAGGAGAGGAAGAGTCGACGAGCGAGAGGGACTGTTCCCCGCCGCCTTCACGCAGCCCGCCGCTAAAGGTAAATAAAAAAAAAAAAAAAAACATGTTGAGGTTTTTAGTTCAAATACTTGTTCTTGTATTATTATTTTTATTATTTTTATTTTTTGGTAAAACAAAATAAATCATATAATATAATAATGATATAAATAAAACAAATTAAATAATATAATTAGATCTAAGAAACTATTAAAGGTGCAACCACAGTCCATTTTTATTTCTCTATTTTGTTCCTACATCAAGATCTGAGTTTAAATAACCGACCAATCAGACGCCTTCATTCCCCGAGGCCCCTCCCACCAGCCTTAGCGACAGGTTTGATTGACAGCTCGTGCGTTCCTTCCCCGTTTCCCGGTGAGAGGGGCGGGGACTTTTAACCTCCTCAAACGTGATTGGCTCTTGTGTTGCTATGAGACTCGCGGGGCGGATTTACAAATATGGACCTGGCTCTAGATTCACTCCTGTAACCGCGGCAACGGGAGCCTCGTCTGAACTGAACTCCGCGGAGACCGTCGGGCGACTGTGGACGGTCGTGCGTCAAATCGTCTGCGTCGCGTCACAGACTCTGCGTCGCCATGAACCCCCCTCCATGGAGCTTCCGCGTCGACCGACTTGCGCCTCTGAGATTTTGTAACTACGTGTTGAACCGACGCAGACGATAAGAGCTGTGATTGGTCGTCTCTACATCTGATCCGCGCACATTTCCAGTACGCCACATTCCCGCTTCGTTCTGTAAACATGAACGCCACTTTTAAATTGTCGCCTCCTGGTGTTTTGGAGGTGAATTACCTCACAGAGCATAAACCAAGTCCCCGGGTTTCAGAATGTTCGTCCATTCAAGTCAGTAGGTTCTTCCGGCGTCTCTGGTCCGACCGAGCATTCGCAGTAGAGTCTTTTCGCCCGCGGGCACACGCCAACGAACTCGCGCGCACACACGGAGCGCGGTCTCGTGTGTCATGTGATCGCTTTGGCCAGTCAGAGCGAGAGGAGCCGAAGCGAACGATTATAAAACGTTTTTTAAGACGACTGAAGGATTTTGAGCTGAGTAAAAGTTTATGATCTAAAAATAGGTTAAAAAATCGCCACAAAATCCGACATTTTTGACAGTTTTAGGTCCATGTCAGACGAACACGACACGTTTGTGATCACGCTGACTCTACGAGAAAAATCTTCTCTCGGCCCATGGGGATTTTTTCCCGTTGAATTTCCAGTGAGTCGGTACAACAACTGGAGGCAGAAACAAGCAACAACACCTCCAGTTACCGTATTTTCCGGGTTATTAGTCGCTCTGTCATTAAATGGTCTATTTTTGAAGTTTTTTCACAAATAAACCTCGTGGGACTTTAAATGAAACCCAACAGTGTGATGGGTGAGTGGTTTTGTTTGTTTGTTCGTTCACGGTGACTCTGGGCTTTGTTCAGTTGTGGCGTGTAGGGAGGGTGCAGAGAGATCACTAGATTACTCAAACACGCGTGGATGTCTCTAAAACCTCTTCAGACGTGTTTTTTTTAGACGATGGAACATTAAAACACGGGAGAAAGCTCCAAAAATATCCCCGTCTTTAAGCACAGTTCTCCATTCGTCTCGACAGAAATTCTAATCTTGGTAAACGGAATTTCAGTTTTGTCCGTCGTTATCGGTCATTGTTTACATTTTAAAACTTAAAAGAATTAACGATCGATTATCGATTAATCGTTAACATTTTTATATTAAAATGATCATCATTATTATTTCTATCTGCACTAATCTGCATCAATAAATTCAACTTTACGACATATAAACATAACGACTCTAGATCCACATCAGCTGTTTGACATTATAATGTGTTATTCAGTTTGTCCATTAAAATGAACGTAATCCATGAAATTCTTAATGATCAATTATCGATTAATTGATTAATCATGCCTGTCCCTAGTGACAACGCAACGGTGACGGAGTGCAATGATTCGACGCAGAACTATAAAAACCGCCTGAAGTGCGGCCGTCGCCCGATCACACTGACAGAACTGTGTCTAAAAAAAAAAAAAAAGAGGCTTAATCAATTTGTGGCGCTTCAAGTTTCAGTTTGTGATGTTGTGCCACAGAAAACTATAACTTTATATGTTTAAATTAAAGGGGCATTATGTAACTTTCTGGTGGAGGTTTGACCTTCTGCTCGTCTCCATGGAGATATAAAAACTCTAATGCTGCACTGTGGAATATTCTAGACCAAAACAGCATCTCCATGGAAACGATCAGGCGCTGGATGCCAGTAAAGTTCCACAGTGCACCTTTTGGAAGATCTGGTTTTTGTTTTTCTCTGTTTTTTTTTTTTTTTTCCTTTTGTCTTTATATAAAAACGTTTGTGAAACCCCCTGATGATGTCACGGTGTGGTCCACAGCTCGGCCAATCACAGCGCAGCGTCCAGAGGGCGGAGCCAGAGCCAGAGCGCTGTTCGACTTCAGCGCCGAGAACGAAGACGAGCTCACGCTGAAGGTACGACGCCCCGCCCCAAACTCACCCTGCTTCTGTTACCACGGAGACGTCACTGCTCCCTCTGGAATGTTCCACAGTGTGACTTTAAACACCTCGACTTTACATTTATTCAGTCACAGGTGGATTTAGAGTCAAAAATCCCAAGAAAAACAAAGGTTGTGACTGTGGGCGGAGTCGCCTCTCCACAGATCTGACCTGGAACTGCCTCTGCTTTGGTCTCCGTGGAGATAGAAAGGTTTAAAGTCATACTGTGGAACATTCCAGACAAAACAATAACATCTCCATGGAGAAAAACTATAAACTATAAACCAGGACTAAACCTGGACTAAACCTGGACTAAACCAGGACTAAACCCTACACCTGGACTACACCTGGACTACACCTGGACTAAACCAGGACTAAACCAGGACTAAACCAGGATTAAACCTGGACTAAACCTGGACTAAACCTGGACTAAACCTGGACTAAACCTGGACTAAACCAAAAACCTGGACTAAACCTGGACTAAACCTGGACTAAACCAGGACTAAACCTGGACTAAACCAGGACTAAACCTGGACTAAACCTGGACTAAACCAGGACTAAACCAGGACTAAAACCAGGACTAAACCAGGACTAAACTAAACCTGGACTAAACCTGGACTAAACCAGGACTAAACCAGGACTAAACCTGGACTAAACCAGGACTAAACCAGGACTAAAAACCAGGACTAAACCAGGACTAAACAGGACTGGACTAAACCAGGACTAAACCAGGACTAAACCAAGGACCAAACCAGGACTAAACCAAGGACCAAACTGGTATTAAAACCAGTACTATAAATCAGGACCATAAACCTGGACTAAACCAGGACTAAACCATGTTTTAAACCAGGACTAAAACCAGGACTAAACCAGGACTAAACCAGGACTGAACCAGGACTGAAACCAGGACTAAACCAGGACTAAACCAGGTCTAAACCAGGTCTAAACCAGGTCTAAACCAGGTCTAAACCATCAGGACTGAACCAGGACTAAACCAGGACTGAACCAGGTCTAAACCAGGTCTAAACAGGACTAAACCAGGACTAAACCAGGACTGAACCAGGACTAAACCAGGACTAAACCCAGGACTAAACCAGGACTAAACCAGGACTAAACCAGGACTAAACCAGGTCCTAAACCAGGACTAAACCAGGACTAAACCAGGACTAAACCAGGAACTAAAGGACTAAACAGGTCTAAACCAGGTAAACCAGGTCTAAACCAGGTCTAACCAGGACTGAACCAGGACTGAACCAGGTCTAAACCAGGACTAAATCAGGACTGAACCAGGACTGAAACCAGGTCTAAAACCAGGTCTAAACCAGGTCTAAATCAGGACTGAACCAGGACTGAACCAGGTCTAAACCAGGTCTAAACCAGACTAAACCAGGACTAAACCAGGACTAAACCAGGACTCAGGACTAAACCAGGTCTAAACCAGGTCTAAACCAGGTCTAAACCAGGACTAAACCAGGACTAAACCAGGTCTAAACCAGGACTGAACCAGATCAAACAAAGCTCTTACGTCTCCGTGGAGAAAATCCTCCACCAGAAAAGTCACACATGGACGTTTGAGTCATCTAGTGATCTCTCCTGTACGTTTTTTAGGGTTTTTTTTCAGTGAATATCACATTTTGAAAACGTTAAAAGTTTCCGTGTTTCTGTTTGTTTGTTTGTTTGTTTGTTTTTCCTGCAGGTGGGCGACGTCCTGACGCAGGTGGAGTCGGTGGACGAGCAGTGGATCGTGGGAGTCGTAGGAAACAAACGAGGAATAGTCCCCAAAAACTACATTTCCCTCCTCTCCTGACTTCCTGTTTCTGCGTTTCTCCAGACCTGCACTACTTTATCGTTTTTTTATTAACGCGACGCAAACTCGGAGCTTTCAAAACGGAAAAATCTGGAAATTCCGGCGAGATTTTTTGTCACTTTATTCAACTTTTCTACTTTTCTAAACACTGTGTTTTAAATCGTACCGACTGTAACGAAACTGGTGCAATTTAAACGATAAATCTGCACATTTTTCTACTTTTTTTTTTTTACTTTTCATTTGTTGTGGATTTTTTATTTTATTTTTTACTTTAAAGCCCCACGTGACACTATTTTCTGTTCTGACGTCGTTTCCTCGTCAAAAACAAACCTGGAGTTGTGTTTTGTTTCCTGCAGATTCAGGTTCTTTAGTTCTTCTCTCTGTTCCACCTTGTGATGTCACGAAGTGGTGATGCAGGAAGTGCTCCTGGTTTAGACCTGGTTTAGACCTGGTTTAGACCTGGTTTAGACCTGGTTTAGACCTGGTTTAGACCTAGTGGTTTAGACCTGGTTTAGTCCTGGTTTAGACCTGGTTTAGTCCTGGTTTAGTCCTGGTTTAGACCTGGTTTAGACCTGGTTTAGACCTGGTTTAGTCCTGGTTTAGACCTGGTTTAGACCTGGTTTAGTCCTGGTTTAGACCTGGTTTAGTCCTGGTTTAGACCTGGTTTAGACCTGGTTTACCTGGTTTAGTCCTGGTTTAGAGTCCTGGTTTAGACCTGGTTTAGACCTGGTTTAGTCCTGGTTTAGACCTGGTTTAGACCTGGTTTAGTCCTGGTTTAGACCTGGTTTAGTCAAATCCTGGTTTATCTGGTTTATCATTTCAGACCTGGAGTTTCTTCACTGAAAGGACTAAACCAGGTCTAAACCAGGTCTAAACCAGGACTAAACCAGGTCTAAACCAGGTCTAAACCAGGTAAACCAGGTCTAAACCAGGTAAACCAGGTCTAAACCAGGTCTAAACCAGGACTAAACCAGGACTAAACCAGGTCTAAACCAGGTCTAAACCAGGTCTAACCAGGACTAAACCAGGTCTAAACCAGGTAAACTAAACTAACCAGGTCTAAACCAGGTCTAAACCAGGTCGTCTAAACCAGGACCAGTCTAAACCAGGTCTAAACCAGTCTAAACAGAAACCAGGTCTAAACCGTCTAAACCAGGTCTAAACAGGACTAAACCAGGTCTAAACCAGTCTAAACCAGGTCTAAACCAGGTCTAAACCAGGACTAAACCAGGTCTAAACCAGGTCTAAAGGTCTAACCAGTCTAAACCAGGTCTAAAACCAGGTCTAAACCAGGACTAAACCAGGATAAAACCAGGTCTAAACCAGGAAACTCAAACCAGGTCTAAACCAGGTCTAAACCAGGACTAAACCAGACTAAACCAGGTCTAAAAACTAAACCAGGACTAAACCAGGTCTAAACCAGGTCTAAAACCAGGTCTAAACCAGTCTAAACCAGGAAACTAAAGGTCTAAACCAGGTCTAAACCAGGTCTAAACAGGACTAAACCAGGTCTAAACCAGGACTAAACCAGGACTAAACCAGTCTAAAAGGTCTAAACTCTAAACCAGGTCTAAACAAAACTAAACCAAAACTCCAAAACTAAACCAGGACTAAACCAGAAACTCCAGCTGGTCCTTAACAAACCAGGTCTAAACCAGGACTAAACCAGGTCTAAACCAGGACTAAACGGTGCTGGGTGACCCGTGTCTCCTTCGTCTCCAGTCCGTGAAAACATCGTCCCGTAAACGTCGCCTTCGCAGCTTAATAATAATCCCCTTTTGTGTCGAAAAAAAAAAAAAAAAAAAAAAGCTAAAGCGCCGCGACGTTTGATCAAAAATAAAACGGCGATGGAGCAAAGTGTCCGACCTGCTCCTCCAAACTCCAAAACTCCAAAACTCCAAAACTCCAAACTCCAAAACTCCAAAACTCCAAACTCCAGCTCGGTTTGTGACGAGGAAACGACTCTGAAGTTCACGGAGTCCGTTTTGTGTAAATATTGGACTTTTAAACCGTTTGCCGTGGTCCAAAGTTCTTCTTCTCTCACCGTCTGCACTCGGATCCTAATTATTCACCACGACGAGTTTACGAGCACTTTCAACAACTCTCACACTAACCCTAACGACGACTAGCATGTTAACAGCGCACATACTGACGCTTCGGAATCAGAAATCAAGACGCTTCGCAGACGATTTGTTTTGCCCTCGGGAGCTGCTCACACGAAAATATCTGTACCGAGGCTCAAATGCGCCGAGAAAAAAATCGGGTTTAGGGGCTTAAACTTTTCTATCGTCATGGAAACCAAACCGGACCAAGTTCCAGGTCAGATCTGCGGAGAGGCGACCCCGCTCACAGTCAGAATGTTTGGGTTTTTTTTGAGCGATTTTTGACTCTAAAACCACCCGGAATCGAATAAAATTAAACCCTCCACCAGAAAAGTTACGCAATGCGGCTTTAACGTAGATTTCTGACGATGATTTTGAATTCAAATTTTTTGTATGACTCAAAACTGAAAATGTGGAAAGGTACCTGCAAAAGGAAACGTGTTTTTTTAACGTGACGAAACTGGGACTGAAACTCGGATTTTCTATTTTTGTCCAACGTTTTTCGACACTGCCCACGTCCGGAATTCACTTTTCCGAGAACGTTTAAGCTTCTTTTTCAAACTGGTATTTACGTAGGAATTCCCGACACTTTAAAAAAAAATTTTTGGATTATTTGTCGGAACTTTGACGGACTTTTTGTTTCGTGGGACCAAACATTTCAGCTTTTCACCGGAATTTCTTCAACCTTCTTCAGCGTTTCCAGGTGATGTTATTGTTTTTTTCTGGAATGTTCCGCAGTGTAAATGAACTTAAAACCACCTGGAAATGAATTAATCTAAACCCTCCACCTGAAAAGTTACACAATGCGGCTTTAACGTAGATTTCCGACGACGATTTCTTGGTTTGTCGGAAGTAAAATTTTTGAAGATTCGGAACGGTACCTGCAATACGGAAATGTTTTTGTGTTTGGAATTCAGTTTTCCGAGAACTGTTTAAGCTTCTTTTTGAAACTGGTATTTTCGTAGGAATTCCTGATAAATTTTTTTTTTTTTTTTTTTTTTGGGTTTTTTTTTATCATTTGTCGGAAAACTTTTCAACTGAACTTTTCGTGGGACCAAACATTTCAGATTTACACCGGAATTTCTTCAACTTTCTTCAACGTTTCCACCTGTTTGTCTCCACGGAGATGTTGTTGCTCGGTCTAGAATGTTCCGCAGTGTGGCATTACACCCGTTCATCACCGGGGAGACGAGCAGGTCACAGCACTACGCCGCATCACAGGTCAGATCTGCGGAGAGGCGAGTCCGCTCACGCAAGGAATTATCGTACTTTTGAGCAACAGAAAAACCCGTGATGTTTAAAAGCTCGGTGGAAATGTTTAAAGTCACACCAGGGAACATTCCAGGCAGCGCGGTCACGTCTCCATGGCGACAGGGAGCAGGTACCGGACCCTGCACCAGAAAAGTTGCACCTTTAAGGATAAAAATGAACTTTTTAAAGGGAGACTGTCACGTTAATTTTGTTGCTGTTGTGATTTCTTCTGCACATTTTTCACAATTTTCTCTGAATCTCTGGACTGAGTTTAATGAAATATTGTGTTTTGTTTCTTAAATACTGGATTTTTTCTTTATAATTTGCTCTGTTCTACGTCACAAACCAGAAAGACGTTTGGAAACATGAGGTTAAAACTTCCTTTGGGTTTTGTATGTGACCGTAAGTCTGACAAAAGCTAAGAAAAATGAGAAAATCTCTCCGTTTTCTACATGTCCATGTCATTATAGAAGTGTTTTAGTCAAGAGCGCAAGAGTCGAGACCAAGACCAGACCAAGACCAGACCGAGACCACAGGGTCCCGAGACCAGGACAAGATCAAGACCTCTGAGGGTCGAGACTGAGACAAGTCCCAGACTTTTAAAGGTTGAGACTAAGACAAGACCGGGACAAGACCGGGACAAGACCGGGACAAGACCGGACAAGACCGGGACCTCTGAAGGCCAAGACCAAGACTTTTAAAAGTCGAGACTGAGATGAGACTGAGACAAGACCGAGACTTTTAAAGGTTGAGACTAAGACAAGACCGGGACAAGACCGGGACAAGACCGGGACAGAGACCGACAAGACAAGACCGAGGACAAGACCGAGACAAGACCGAGACGAGAACAAGACCGACAAAGACCGAGGACAAGACCGGGACAAGACCGGACAAGACCGAGACCGAAAGACCGAGACCAAGACCAAGACCGAGAGACCTCTGAGACCGAGTCTGAGGCTTGAGGCTGAGTCAAGACCAAGACGAGACAGAGACAAATCCAAAACTTTTAAATGTCGAGACTGAGACGAGACCGAGTCCAAATGCGCTCGAGATGAGACCAAGACCGTGAAAAACCGTTTTGAGGCCGGTCTCGAGTACGACGAGACGACATTGTAGAGTTCCGTTATGTTCGGCTCATCAACATTTCCAACCATCTTTCAGTTTTCCTCATTTCCGCGGCGACACACGACTGGGAACGTGTGACTAGAAGAGACGAGATGATTCCAAACACCACATACGTCTTCGGTCTTTATTTTACCGCTGAGCACATTTCCTTCAGTGGGTTTGATTTCACAGTCGCTCGAGCCCAGAGTCGGGAACCACGCCGGACGTTTCACCGCTTGTTTCCAAACGTCGTCGTGGTTTGTGACGTCAGCGTGAGTCGAGTTTGTCGCTAAAACGTTTTGATGTTTGAGGATTTCTGAAAACAGGACTGCAGAGGTTAAGGAACGGTCTTTCTTGATCTTGTATTTTTCACGATTCTGCTTTTATTCACACATGACCAGATGAAAATTTGGACTTTCCCGGGTAAAAAAAGGGACGTCTGGTCACTCTGTTTTTGTTGAAAATCAAACTCTTAAACGGTTTTGGAACCAATCTAATCCCTGCCAACAGTAAAATACAAAAAAATCTGCTTAAAAAACGACCAAAACACAAAGAAAATGTGACGATACTGACTCATGTTCGTCATGAATGAGCCGTGTGCAGCACAGTTTTGTTTATATTATAACCAAAAAATAAAAAAAACAAGATCGTCCCAGTTTTTTATTTTGAAAATCTTTAAACTCTCGCGAAAACGTGCCTCTTTAAATCACTTTACGTTTAAGTTTTCGGACGATCTTTAAACTTCTCCGGCTGCGTTTTGCTCGTGTGTCTCCATGGCAACTGCTGAACATTCCGCCCTAGACATGCATGCAGAACCCAGCGCAAAGTAGTAAATTTCACAGCAAAGTATGAGTCGTTCCTGCCCCTTAGTGGTCAGGAGTGGAAGTACAAGCCTCTTTGTGAAAACGTAAACTTTTGGTTTCGGTTTCATGTTTGTTTTTCGTAATTCTGAGTATGAATTTCAGATGTTTTCCTGATCCGTGAATTCCAATTAAGAACGAAAAACAATAAAATGTGTAAACAGTTTGACACTAAAACGGAAAAATGAAAAAAACAAAAAACAGATTTTCCCTCAATATTTAATTTAAAGTTTATTTCAGATAACACTAATTAAAAACAGAATAAAATATCAAAATTAAAACAGGCACCGAGACAATAAACTTTAAATTAAATATTGGAAATCGAGGTCGGAATCTGTTTTTTGTTTGACACTAAAACGGAAAAATTAAAAAAGCAAAAAACAGATTTCGACCTTTTTTTTCCCGAATATTTAATTTAAAGTTGATTTCATATAACACCAATTAAAAACAGAATAAAATATCAAAATTAAAATAGGCACAGAGACAATAAACTTTAAATTAAATATTGGAAATTGAGGTCAGAATCTGTTTTTTTTTTGTTTTTTTTGACACTAAAACTGTTTTCACATTTTATTGTTTTTTGTTTCTCTGTTATTGTTAGTAACATTTTTAAAGTTTGGTTTTGTTTCGGGTTCATTCAAGTTTCATTCCTGTTTTTGAACAACAGTATTTTGGTCGTTAAGAGTAAAAAAATAAAAAAAAGGTTCCGTATTATGTAATTTTCAGATTTGTTCTAATGTTTCCTCATCACAAACCGACCTGGAGTTGTGTTTTTTTGTTGTTTTTTTTGTTTCATTCGCACAAACACTCCAACGCTCCAACTTGTGATGTCATCATGTGGTGATACAGGAAGCGCTCCACTGTGTTTTTAAACTCCACACACCTTCACTAGAATCACCTGGATCATTTCAGTCCAGGATTTGTGGAAGATCATTCGTTCCGTCAGATTTAGAAATTTAAATACCGCTTTGAATTTTTTGTTTAACTCTTGGGATTATTTTTATTCAGAATTTTAGTGGTTAAATTGTAAGTGTTTGTCAAAGTGAAAACATTCGAGCTGGTGAAAATGTGCACTTAAAATTTCAGCGACTAAAATTCAGAATAAAAATAATTCAAACTTGTTTTTTCAGAGTTAAAAAATTCAAAGCAGTATTTAAAATTCAAAATGTAATGGAACAAATGTATCTTTCATATGGAAGTGCCGATCGCTACTGAACTAAAAAGGAGCTGTTCACTTGAAAACGACCACTTCATGACATCACAAGTTGGAACAGACCCTTTGGAGCTTTGGATAAAGATTTACTCAAACATTTAACTGAAACAAACACAACTCCAGCTCTAAATGTGAACAGGAACATTAGAACACGACTTAAACGTCACAGGAGTCTGTTCTGCGTAATATTTAACCTTTACATTTTTCACTAATTCAGTCTGAAGTTCACAAAAATTAAATATTTGTATTTTTAAAACACGACGTCAAACCATTTCAAGACACTGTTCCGTTTAAATGAGAATAATCTGATGTTGTTGTTGTTGTACGTGTGTGTGTTTCTGTAAAGACATGATGAAAACACTGTGGCGTCACTTTATACTGCAAATAAAATGTTCCGCAATGTGCTTTAACTTTATATTTTCTGCTGTTTTCATTTGACGCGTGACTTTCCTCGGGTCCGTACGGTGCCTGAGATGTTCCAGAGTGAAGCATTAAAGGGACCGAGTTACACCAACTCCAACCCTTCTGATGATGTGATGTTTTCCCATCAGAAAAACTTCTTCCCTAAACCTAAAAACTGGTGAGGGTCCGGACGTGTGAAGGTGTGGACGTGTGAAGGTGGTGGACGTGTGAAGGTGTGGACGTGTGAAGGTGTGGACGTGTGAAGGTGGTGGACGTGTGAAGGTGGTGGACGTGTGAAGGTGTGGACGTGTGAAGGTGTGGACGTGTGAAGGTGGTGGACGTGTGAAGGTGTGGACGTGTGAAGGTGTGGACGTGTGAAGGTGGTGGACGTGTGAAGGTGTGGACGTGTGAAGGTGTGGACGTGTGAAGTGTGGACGTGTGAAGTGGTGGACGTGTGAAGGTGTGTGGACGTGTGAAGGTGACGTGTGAAGGTGGTGGACGTGTGAAGGTGTGGACGTGTGTGGACGTGTTGGACGTGTGAAGGTGTGGACGTGTGAAGGTGTGGTGACGTGTGAAGTGTGGACGTGTGACGTGTT
The DNA here is from genome assembly GCF_026225935.1 of Boleophthalmus pectinirostris. NCBI lineage: Eukaryota > Metazoa > Chordata > Actinopteri > Gobiiformes > Gobiidae > Boleophthalmus > Boleophthalmus pectinirostris. Next base: position 1,153,634 of record NW_026571153.1, on the reverse strand, counting down.
GAAGGTGTGGACGTGTGAAGGTGGTGACGTGTGAAGGTGGTGACGTGTGAAGGTGTGGACGTGTGAAGGTGTGGACGTGTGGAACGTGTGGACGTGTGAAGGTGGTGGACGTGTGAAGGTGTGTGGACGTGTGGACGGTGGTGGACGTGTGAAGGTGTGGACGTGTGAAGTGTGGACGTGTGAAGGTGTGGACGTGTGGACGTGTGTGGACGTGTGACGGTGTGACGTGTGAAGGTGTGGACGTGTGAAGGTGTGGACGTGTGGACGTCTGTGGACGTGTTGGACTCGTGTGGACGTGTTGGACTCTTGTGGACGTGTTGGACTTGTGTGGACGTGTTGGACTCTTGTGGACGTGGTGCGGGTGTGGACTCGCGGAGGTGTGGACTCGTGGACATGGTGGATGTGCTGGACATGTTGGACACTTGTGGACGTGTTGGACTCTTGTGAAAGTGTTGGACTCTTGTGAAAGTGTTGGACTCGTGTGGACGTGGTGGATGTGGACTTGTGAAGGTGTGGACATGGTGGACGTGTTGGACTCTTGTGGACGTGTTGGACTCTTGTGGACGTGTTGGACATGTGGACTTGTGGACGTGTTGGACTCGTGTGGACATGTGGACAAGTTTGAGCAGAGCGTTTGGAGGTTTGTAGATGTAGAACAACATTAGAACACGTCTCAAAGTCCAGTTTGTCGGAGCTTTAAGTGACAGATCATAAACACACAGAAGAATAAAACACAGAAATCGTTTGTGTTTCGATGCCGTTCACGTTTTATTTTCACAGTTTTCTTTTTTCAAAATCCACTTTCTGCAAACGTCCTTCACAGACACACAACTGCGATCGGCTTTATTAAAACATCGTCACCCTAAAACACTGGTCACTTCTGTCCTACACGAACAGAACCACAAACAGAACTACTGCCCCAAAGTTCAGATTCTAGGACAAAACCTCCCGAAATACTAGTTGAGTTCTTCTGAAAGTCTTAGTCTAGATCTTTTTCACGACGGCCGGAAGTCTCACGCTGGAGGTTTGTGGAACTTCTGGTTCATGTTTTTCTGTGTCGTATTCTCCAGCAGCTTCATAAATCTTCAACCGACAAACTCCACGAAGGATAAACATTCTTCACGAACAATTTATCCACAAGAGAAGAAAGACCAAAACTTGTTAAAAAAAAAATGTAGAATGAGTCTGAATCAACAAGTTCCTTCCGTTTTCTTCCTGAGTATAACATTATTTTTCTCAGTAGTTTTAGTTTTGAGTCTCGTTTTCGGGACGATGAGTTGGATCCGTCGGACCTCGGAGCGTTTGAGGGAACACTGAGGTCCGAGATGTTCGTTGGGGTCGGTCCGCGAAGAGCTTTAAAAACAAACAACATTTTAAAATCAACTCGAAAACGAACGTGGAGCCGGTGCAACGAGGAGTAAACAGGTGTGTTTCTCGACGACGTGCTGCAGAAGTTTGGACTCATTTTGACAGAATGACGCAAGTTCAAGTGACTGATTTAGAATCTACTACTAGAACTGAGCAAAATTAATGTTATGGTCCTAGAAATGTCTGCGTCTGTGCAAATATCCACATCGTGAAATCGACTTTTCATTTTAATTGTAGAATGAACAAGTTCCTTCTGTGTGCTCGTCGTTCTCCTTTACACCGTAAGTTTCTCTGACCTGGCCAAGATTTTCAAACTTTTATCACGTTCTTCATCTTGTTTTCAGATTTATTGTCGACTTCTTTGTTTTGAGACGCGTCTTTCTAATCTAGCTGTTGTTTATTTTAAGAGAACTTGTCCGGTAAAATCATCTCGCCGCACGGACAACTGATGCATTATTATTGTTTGCAAACGGGGAATAAGTCCATTTTTGTTGTAAAATCCTGCACTCGGCTCCACTTTTCTCATGTTGGACATTTTTCTGATGAGGGTGTCACGGTCAACAGTCAAAACGATCGTCCTTTAAGAGCGTTTGGAAAGAGACAAGTCTTCATTTGTGCTGCTCTGGTGGGAGGGGCCACGTACAGAGACGCTGGAGACGCTGCTGTGATAAACACCACAGAAAATTAACACCATTTTAATAGAAAATATCATTAAAATATTTGAGTAGAAAATCAGCCGAGGGCCAGATTAAAGGTGTTGAAGGGCCGGATCTGGTTCACGGGCCGGATGTTTGACACCCCTGGTTTAGATTTTACATTTTGGCCAAGATTTTTTGCAGTGTAAGTTTTGGTCTTGACAACGGAGTTTAAGGGTCAGATCAAAAAAAATTTTTTTAAATGCTGGCGCTTCGAGAATAAAGTCGTAACATTTCGACATTAAAGTCTTAATTTTATGAGAATAAAGTCGTAGTTAAAATAAAGTGTTAATATCAGGAGAACATCAGCGACTCGTGGAGAATTTGGAGCATTTTGTAAAAGAGAAGAATCTGTGTATCAAGGACTAAACCAGGACTAAACCAGGTCCGGAACCAAACCAGAAAGACCAGGATTGAGACCGGGACCAGACCAGGACTGAAAACGGTTTAGTCCTGGTTTAGTCCTGGTTTAAGTCACGGAAATGGGAAATGGTGTTTCCATGAATTTAAAATGTGATGCGGGACTGAACCAGGACTAAACCGTTTTCAGTCCTGGTCTGGTCCCGGTCTCAGTCCCAGTCTCAATCCTGGTCTTAGTTCTTGTCTGATCCCGGTCTCAGTCTTGGTCCCTGACTCAGTCCTGGTCTAAGTCCTGGTCTCAGTCCCGGTCTGGTCTTGGACCTGGTTTAGTCCTGGTTCAGTCCTGTTTAGTCCTGGTTCAGTCCTGGTTCAGTCCGGAGGCGCAAATAATGAAGAAAATTGTTGTTCGTTTTCTTATTTTTGGTTTTATATTGAAAAACAAGGTTTTTCTTCTGCCACATTTTTCACTTTGACTTTGATTTTATTACAACTTTAATGTTGAAATGTTACGACTTTATTCTCGAAACACCAGCATGTTTTTTATTTTATTTTGTCTGACCCTTATGCTCCGTCGTTGGTTCTTTCTTCTCCTGACGGTTGTGGATAAATTGTTCATGAAGAATATTTATCCTTTGTGGAGTTTGTTGGTTGAAGATTTGGTGATTTATGAAGCTGCTGGAGAATAAAACACATTTACACAGGAAAACCATGAACCGGGAGTTCAGTAAACCTACATCGGACACTTCAGGACCTTGTGAAAAAGTTCTACTGCAAAAGTCTCTTCAAACCTCAGAATGATTGTTTGTGGATTGTGAAATGATCTGGACTTTCACTCTCGCTGCATTTCAAACACACACACACGAAGGCAGAGACGGTGCAGCCGCCGGGAAAAAACACGTTTCATTAGAAATATTATGAATTAAAACGTCGTATCTTACGTGAAACTGAATGTCGCGAGCTTTTCGTCTGATGTTCTGATGTTCCTCGTCACAGTCGCAGCTGGAGTCAGAGGAAACGACGTTAGAACAGATCAGAGAAAAGAGTGAATCTAGAACATTTCAAACGATTGTCTTTAATAAAACCCTGTTTGTTTTTATTCATTTACCCTTTTACCCTTTTACCTTTAGGCACCGCGGACGACTTCACAACAGTTTTAACGACGTAGACTTTTAAAGACCGAGACCGAGACTTTTAAAAGACCGAGACTTTTAAAAGACCGAGACTTTTAAAAGACCGAGACCGAGACAAGATCAAGACCGAGACTTTTAAAGACCGAGACTTTTAAAGACCAGAGACTTTTAAAGACGGAGACTTTTAAAGACGAGAGACACTTTTAAAGACGAGAGACTTTTAAAGACCGAGACTTTTAAAGACCGAGACTTTTAAAGACCGAGACAAGACCGAGACTTTTAAAGACCGAGACCGAGACTTTTAAAGACCGAGACTTTTAAAAAGACCGAGACTTTTAACAAGACGACCGAGACAAGACCGAGACTTTTTAAAAGACCGAGACTTTTTTAAAGACCGAGTCCGAGACAAGACCAAGACCACAAAGAAACAGTCTCAAGGTCAGTATCGAGACCAAAACTGGTCTCAACCAATCAAAAAACAGTCATCGTGCCCATTTCAGTTTTGATTTTTGATTCTCTCAGATTTATTTACCTCAGAGTTTCTGCTGCTTCTCGTTTCTCGTCGTGGATCAACAACGACACTAAACGCGTCGCTGTAAAAGACGACGACACGATCGTCCACAAAACTCAGGTTTGTCCTTCAGCAGAACTTCAAATAAACCAGAGAGAATAAAATATCGAAATTAAAACAGTTTTGTGATAAACTTTAAATTAAATATTAGAAATCGAGATCGAAATCTGCGTTTTTGTTTGACACTAAAACAGAAAAATGAAAAAAAAAAAAAATGTTTTCGGATTTTATTGTTTTTCATTCCTGATTGAAATTCAAATCACGAATATTACACGGACTTTTTCACGTAAACTCGACACATTTGCAGCTTTCTGGTCAAGTAGAGTAGTTGGTGACATCACTCAGCACTGCCCCGATCACAGATACAAGTGTTTTTAGTTTAATTTTAGTCGTTTATTTCCTCTTTAAAACATCCTTAAACATTAAAACGATTCAGTCTGGACCCGGGCGGCTGCACACTTCCAGGTTTGGCTTAAAGCAAAGAGAAATCATTAAGACTTGTGGGTATAAAGGTCAAAGGTCACGCCGCGGATTGGGTCGAGGCTACGGAAGTAAAAACCGAAGATAAAGACGCGACAGTTTGGCCGAGTTTGTTTTTTTTTTGTTTTTTTCGTACTGTAAGTGTTTTAAGATCGACAAGGTGCTAAGAAAAAAAGACCGTGTGAGGATTTTTCGTTTTAGTCCCAATCGGCGGCGAAGGTTCAAGGCCATGAAGAAACAGGTTCAAAGGTCGTAACACGTTTATCAAACTCAACTAAAAACTCAACTTTCACACCTATGTACACGTACACACACACACACACACACACACACACACACACACACACACACACACACACACACACACACTTCATGTTGTATTAGTATTAGAATCACCAGACAGGACGGCGGATGGCGGATGGAGCGATATGATTTGTCGAAAAACCTTTTTAAGTCGTCACATCTTCAGCAAATTACCAAAAAAAAAAAAAAAAACCTGTGCGAAAATCTTTAGTCTTTAAGCGTCATCGTCTTTTAAAATAAATTAAACAACAATTAAACAACTTGGAGCTGCGCAGTTTTAACGCTCGTCGAGGAGCAGAACGAAGGATAAACGTTCAACAGTGAAGAATTTATCCAAGAATATTTAAAAAAAAACGATTTTCTTCATTATTTGGCTCCAAAACCAAAATGATAAAAGAGATAATGAACTAAACCAGGACTAAACCAGGACTAAACCAGGTCTAAACCAGGACTAACAGGACTAAACCAGGACTAAACCAGGACTAAACCAGGACTAAACCAGGACTCTAAACCAGGACTAAACCAGGTCTAAACCAGGACTAAACCAGGTCTAAACCAGGTCTAAACCAGGTCTAAACCAGGACTAACCAGGACTAAACCAGGACTAAACCAGGTCTAAACCAGGACTAAACCAGGACTAAACCAGGTCTAAACCAGGACTAAACCAAACCAGTCTAAACCAGACTAAAGGACTAAACCAGGTCTAAACCAGGACTAAACCAGGACTAAACCAGGTCTAAACCAGGACTAAACCAGGACTAAACCAGGTCTAAACCAGGACTAAACCAGGACTAAACCAGGACTAAACCAGGTCTAAACCAGGACTAAACCAGGTCTAAACCAGGACTAAACCAGGACTAAACCAGGACTAAACCAGGACTAAACCAGGACTAAACCAGGTCTAACCAGGACCAGGACTAAACCAGGTCTAAACCAGGACTAAACCAGGACTAAACCAGGTCTAAACCAGGACTAAACCAGGACTAAACCAGGACTAAACCAGGTCTAAACCAGGACTAAACCAGGTCTAAACCAGGTCTAAACCAGGACTAAACCAGGAAACTAAACCAGGACTAAACCAGGACTAAACCAGGACTAAACCAGGTCTAAACCAGGTCTAAACCAGGTCTAAACCAGGACTAAACCAGGACTAAACCAGGACTAAACCCAGGACTAAACCAGGACTAAACCAGGACTAAACCAGGACTAAACCAGGTCTAAACCAGGACTAAACCAGGTCTAAACCAGGACTAAACCAGGACTAAACCAGGTCTAAACCAGGACTAAACCAGAAACCAGGACTAAACCAGGACTAAACCAGGACTAAACCAGGTCTAAACCAGGACTAAACCAGGACTAAACCAAGGACTAAACCAGGTCTAAACCAGGACTAAACCAGGACTAAACCAGGTCTAAACCAGGACTAAACCAGGACTAAACCAGGACTAAACCAAGACTAAACCAGGACTAAACCAGGACTAAACCAGGACTAAACCAAGACTAAACCAAGAGTAAACCAGGATTCAACCAGGACAAGACTAAAATATTTTCAGTCCCGGTCTCAGTCCTGGTCTCAGTCCCCGGTCCCGGTCCCGGTCTCGGTCCCGGTCTCGGTCTCGGTCCAGTCCTGGTCTCAGTCCCGGTCTCACAAATATCAAGGGAAGAAAGACAAAAACTGACACTGCAAAAAAGCCTGACCACAATGTAAAATCTAAACACTTGAAATCAGAAAGTGACTGAAGTGTTGAACTGTTCCAGGTCCAGGCGGCTTTTCTGCAGCACAAACAAATGACTCCATTTTTAGAGCTTTTTGAAGCTTCCTGGAGCCGCTGACCTGAATTTGACCTGTGAATAAATCTTTAATATCTCCAAAACTAAACAACACCAACCAAACCTTTTGCAGTTTTTGTGCAGGTTTGCGTTTTCTTTCCTTGATCGTCGTGGAAAAATTCTTCACGGAAAAATATTTATCCTTTTTTGGAGCTTGTTGGTCGAAAATTTGGTCAGATTTATGAAGCTGGACACTGGAATTCTCACTGACCGTGGTTTAAATAAAAATATATGAACCCAGCTGCGTAATTTGTCGTAATATAGAACGAAAACAGAAACTAGGAAATGTTTGCGATGAGAAAACGACATTAAAATAAGTAAAATTTACACTAAAATCCGATCGTAATCTGATTTCTGGAGTTATTAAATTGCTGAAACAAACAATATTATAAAGGAAAACGGCCAAAATAATGAGTTAAATTAGAAAAGTTGAGGTTATTTGCTGAAGATGTGACCTCGTTGCTTCTTTTCTCGGTTGTGTTTTTAATATTTCTTAAAACTACTTCACCACAGACACAGAGACACAGACACAGATTCATGTACAATATTTACACAGAGTCAAAACTTCAGCCGTTTCTAAACATTCTGTGAAAATTTGAGCTTATTTCAACAAGAATTGACTAAATTATTGGCCTGCGAAATGATTCAGAGTGAATGAATTTAAAGATTCACTGTGGAGCTTTTCTGGTGGCCTCTCCTGGTCTGGTCTAATGCCGTACTGTGTGACATCTCCATGGAGACGAGCGGTTCACGTACCCGCCACCGGTAAAGTTACACAGTGGAGCTTTAATAAACAAGGCAAACGAACAGATTCTGTCTACGTCGAGTGAATCTGTGTGTCGTTCGTTCGTTTTTTTCAAAATAAAATCAAAAAATAAGAAAATGGAAAAAAAGAAAAAAAAATTTAATTTTTTGTCTTGGGGAAAAAAAAAAAAAAAACACACAAAAAAACCCTGAAAATTATTCGTTTTTTCAGTTTTCGATTTTTAAATTTTTCATTTTTTTTTTAATACTGAAATGACAAATAAATTCTGATTCTGATGAAAAAAAAAAAAACATAACGGACTAAACCAGGACTAAACCAGGTCTAAACCAGGACTAAACCAGGACTAAACCAGGTCTAAACCAGAACTAAACCAGGACTAAACCAGGTCTAAACCAGGACTAAAACTAAACAGGACTAAACCAGGACTAAACCAGGTCTAAACCAGGAAACCAGGACTAAACCAGGACTAAACCAGGACTAAACCAGGTAAACTAAACCAGGACTAAACCAGGACTAAACCAGGTCTAAACCAGGTCTAAACAGGACTAAACCAGGACTAAACCAGGACTAAACCAGGAACCAAGACTAAACCAGGACTAAACAAGACTAAACAAGACTAAAACAAGACTAAACCAAGACTAAACCAAGACTAAACCAAGACTAAACCAAGACTAAACCAGGACTAAAACAAGACTAAAAGATTTTCAGTCCCGGTCTCCGTCCTGGTCTAGGTCCCGGTCCAGGTCTCAGTCCCGGTCTGGTCCTGGACCTGTTTTAGTCCTGGTTTAGTCCTGGTTCAGTCCGTTATCCATTTTTTCCATTTTTTCATTTAAACACAAAATCAAAAACATTTTCAGTCACAAACAGCTGTTTTATCATTTTCTTATTTTTGTTTTTATATTGAAAAACAAACGACACACGGACTCAAGTTCCACGTCTGTAAAACCCCAGAACAGCGACGTTTTCTCGTGAATTCCACAAAATATTTCGGTAAAATATTCACAGTCGAGTTTCAGGCACGAACCTTTAAAACAAAAAAACAAAAACAGTGACAGAGTCTGAGATGAGCGAAGATCCTCGTTCTGAAAAAGCGCGGAAGACGTCACAAGTCCAACAGAGCCGAGTTTCCGTCACGACAAACGCCCAAGTTTGAGAGACAAGTTCAAGATCTTTGTCCGAAACGAAGGAGTGGATCCTGTAGCACCTCGTGTTGATATGAAAATAAAAAAACAAAAAAAACAAAAAAACCAGACGTGTCCGAGACGCGTCCGCAGCTCAAACTGGAGGCAGCAGCAGCAGAGTCGCCAACGAAAAAACAGTAAACAGCAGAAAGTCGCCGACACCGACGTCTGACGATGATGGACGAGTTTCATTTCTCTTTCCTCGCTTCCTTTTCCTCGATCCTCCGTTGTTCAGCCTGGACTAAACCTGGACTAAACCTGGACTAAACCTGGACTAAACCTGGTCTAAACCTGGACTAAACCTGGACTAAACCTGGACTAAACCTGGTCTAAACCTGGACTAAACCTGGACTAAAACCTGGACTAAACCTGGACTAAACCTGGTCTAAACCTGGTCTAAACCTGGTCTAAACCTGGTCTAAACCTGGACTAAACCTGGACTAAACCTGGTCTAAACCTGGTCTAAACCTGGACTAAACCTGGACTAAACCTGGACTAAACCTGGTCTAAACCTGGTCTAAACCTGGTCTAAACCTGGACTAAACCTGGACTAAACCTGGACTAAACCTGGTCTAAACCTGGTCTAAACCTGGACTAAACCTGGACTAAACCTGGACTAAACCTGGACTAAACCTGGACTAAACCTGGACTAAACCTGGACTAAACCTGAACTAATAATGATACTTCTATAAAAACGTTAATGATTGTATGAAAATAATGTAATAATGAATTTAAATGAAAATAACCTCAAGTTGAAGCTTTTCTCAGCAACTTTTAGGTGAGATTAAAAAAGAGATTAATTTGATTAATTAATTACAGATCATAATTAATTAATCTCTAATTTTTTAAAGTTAATTAACAGCACTACGATTTATCAATAATTGCTTCTATTAATAGAACCTGCTGCACCTTCACGAGAAAACAACTGTATGAAATATAATTTATAAAAATGTTTAATTCATCAGAATAAAATATTTTTAAAAATCAAATTCGGGTCCATTTTGATTTGATTGGAAAATTGTGCCATGAAGTATCACAATATATCACTGAATTAATTTTTTTTCTTACATCCCGAACGATTACACAAATAATTTGATCGCAAATTTATTTTATTTTATTTCACCATTTTGTTTGATTTTCTTTATTCTGATTTATACTTTTTTGCTTGAGGTTTTAAAAGCGTCTTTAAACTTTTCGACTCCAAACTGATTCTATAAACTTCCTCACTCACTTCCTAGAAAATCGTGGAGAGGAATCGAAGAAAAAAAAGCGAGGGAAGAGAAATAAGACGCAGCTTTTTGTGATTTCCCGAAATTCCGTGCTTTTTTTTTTTTTTTTTTTTTGAGGAATCTGAGTTCTTCTTTCTGGAAAAAGGAAATTATGCAAAAAAACCAAGTTCAAAAACAGTTCAAAAATCCATTTTACTTCCAAACAACAACAGCTACTTTAAATTCCACTGGTACGTGTCACCAGGTGTTTTCGAGTCTCCGCTCCCTTTGCTCCTGGTGTTAAGTCCCTCCCCCTTCAGAGCACCGTCACGACGCACTCGACGACGGCGGAACAAAAGTGGATTTTGCAGAAAACTCCGTCTTTAAATTCGTTCGTTTGTGAGCTCTTCTCGTCTTGGACTCTGATCGTCATTTTCTTCTGCAAAAAATCGTGATATTTCTCCCGAATCGTGAACGCGACGAGACGTTTTCGTGTCGGCGTTTTGGTCTCGAACAAAACAAAACAAAAACAAATAAATCAAAGTCTTCAAATAAATAAATAAATCCAGAGATCTTGGTCACAGCATTGGGAAAAAAACAAAAAAATTTCCTTCATGAACCGTTCACATGAGGTTATCCTGAATCCAGAAGTACTCGCAGTAGAAGTACTCGCAGTAGAAGTACTCGCAGTAGAAGTACTCGCGGTCGCAGTAGAAGTACTCCTGGTAGAAGTAATCCCAGTAGAAGTACTCACAGTAATCGTACTCGCAGTAGTCGTACTCGCAGTAGAAGAACTCGCAGTCGCAGTAGAAGTACTCCTGGTAGAAGTAATCCCGGTAGAAGTACTCACAGTCGCAGAAGTCCTCCTGGTAGAAGTATGCGTAGTAGTCGTACTCGCAGTAGTCGTACTCCTGGTAGAATTATGCGCAGTAGAAATATTTGCAGTAGTCGTACTCACAGTAGAAGTACTCGCGGTAGAAGTCCTCACAATAATCGCACTCGCAGTAGTCGTACTCGCAGTAGAAGTCCTCCGGGTAGAAGTACTCGCAGTAGTCATACTTGTAGTAGAAGTACTCGCAGTAGAAGTACTCATAGTAGTAGTAGTCATACTCGTAGTAGTCGTAGCATCCAGGCTCTAGAGTTGAATGTTTTGTAGTACCATAGTTGTAGTAGTAGTATTTGTAGTATTTGTAGTATTTGTAGTATTTGTAGTACTTCTAGACCATGGGTGAAGGGATCTGTCTCGTCTCCAGAACAGGGGAGTCTTCGTGGTCCAGATCCTGGTCTTGGTCCTGCTCTTGGTCCTGGTCCTGGTCCTGGTCTTGGTCTTGGTCCTGCTCTTGGTCCTGGTCCCGGTCTTGGTCTTGGTCTTGGTCCCGGTCTTGGTCCCGGTCCCGGTCCTCGTGTTGGTCGTCCGGGGAGCTCATGTTGTTGGCGTCTCCTAGAGGCTCGTCCTGGAAACACACAGAATTTTGAGACTAAAACGAAAAAAATATTTTGTGGAAATAATCGAAAATCAAACACTAATCGATAATCGAGGTCGTAGGGAGCAGTTGTATTAGCGGAATGTTAAAGGTTCATTGTGTAACTTTTCTGGTAGAGGCTCCGTCAAACGCTTTTCTCCATGGAGACGTTCTTGCTTTATCTGGAATGTTCCACAGTACGGCATTAACCCTAACGCTGACTGTGTTGTGCTGGTGGTGGTGGTGCTGGTGGTGGTGGTGTGTTGGTGGTGGCGGTGTTGGTGGTGGCGGTGTGGGTGGTGGCTGTGTGGTGTGCGGTGTTGGGGTGGTGTGCTGGTGTGGTGTTGGTGCTGGCGGTGGTGTTGGTGGTGGTGGTGGTGGTGGTGGTGTGCTGGCGGTGTTGGAGGTGGCGGTGTTGGTTGTGGCGGTGTTGGCGGTGGCGGTGTTGGTGGTGGCGGTGGTGTTGGTGGCGGTGTGTGGTGTGGTGGAAGTGGTGTTGGTGGTGTTGGCGGTGGCTTGGCTGGTGTGGAGGTGGCGGTGGTTGGTGGTGGCGGTGTTGGTGGTGGCAGTGCGGTGTTGGTGGTGGTGGCGGTGTTGGTGTGGTGTTGGCGGTGTTGGAGGTGGCGGTGTTAGTGCTGGGTGGTGGTGTTGGTTGTGGCGGTGTGGTGGTGGTGGCGGTGTTGGTGGTGGTGGTGTTGGTGGTGGTGGCGAGTGTAGTGCTGGTGGTGGTGTTGGTTTGTGGCGGTGTTGGTGGTGGTGGTGTTGGAGGTGGCGGTGTTAGTGCTGGTGGTGTGTGCGTGTGGTGGCGTGTTGGTGGCGGTGTTGGTGTTGGCGGTGTGGTGGCGTGGTGTGGTGTGTTGGCGGTGTTGGAGGTGGTGGTGTTGGTGGTGGCGGTGTTGGTGTTGGCGGTGTTGGAGGGTGCGGTGTTAGTGCTGGTGGTGGTGTTGGTGTTGGCGGTGTTGGTGGTGGCGGTGTTGGCGTTGGCAGTTTGGTGTTGGTGTTGGCGGTGTTGGTGTGGCGGTGTTGGTGGTGGTGTGGTGTTGGTGTTGGCGGTGTTGGTGTTGGAGGTGGCGGTGTTAGTGCTGTTGGTGTGTGTTGGTGGTGGCAGTGTTGGTGGTGGTGGTGTTGGTGGTGTGGCAGGTTGGCGGTGTTTGGTGTTGGTGGTGTTGGTGTTGGTGGTGTTGGTGTTGTGGAGACGTACCGTGACCCAGGGGTGGGACAGAACCTCCTCAGCCGTGAACCGAGCGTCGACGTTCACCTGCAGCATCTGACTGATCAACATCTACACACACACACACACACACACACACACACACACACACACACACACACACACACACACACACACACACACACACACACACACACACACACACACACACACACACACACACACACACACACACACACACACACACACACACACACACACACACACACACACACACACACACACACACACACACACACACACACACACACACACACACACACACACACACACACACACACACACACACACACACACACACACACACACACACACACACACACACACACACACACACACACACACACACACACACACACACACACACACACACACACACACACACACACACACACACACACACACACACACACACACACACACACACACACACACACACACACACACACACACACACACACACACACACACACACACACACACACACAACACACACAACACACACACACACACACACACACACACACACACACACACACACACACACACACACACACACACACACACACACACACACACACACACAACACACACACACAACAGGAAACAGAACATGAGAACATTAAAATAAATTCTGCTTTTAAAAGTCCATGTAAACACTTGATTCTTAAAGAAAACGATAATTCCAAATTAAACTTAATTCTGAAGTGGGTTTTTGGTTTATTCTGATTTTAAAGCTGAGTTAATTTCGTTCCTGGATCATGTTTGTCGTTTCTTCTTGTCAGAATAACGCTGGTGCTTCGGTTCATGCTCGTTGTGTCGTCCTTCGATCCGGTCCTGGTCCTGGTCCTGGTCCTGGTCCTGTCCTGGGACTCGGGATCCACGTCTCTTTGGATGCGGGAGCGGGCTGAGGTAGAGCAGCCTCACACTCAGGTCTAAAGCAGGTCCAAACTAGGACTGAACCAGGACTAAACCTGGACTAAACCTGGACTAAACCTGGACTAAACTTGGACTAAACCTGGACTAAACTTGGACTAAACCTGGACTAAACTTGGACTAAACTTGGACTAAACTTGGACTAAACTTGGACTAAACCTGGACTAAACTTGGACTAAACTTGGACTAAACTTGGACTAAACTGGACTAAACCTGGACTAAACCTGGACTAAACTTGGACTAAACCTGGACTAAACTTGGACTAAACTTGGACTAAACTGGACTAAACTGGACTAAACCTGGACTAAACCTGGACTAAACTTGGACTAAACCTGGACTAAACCTGGACTAAACCTGGACTAAACTTGGACTAAACTTGGACTAAACTTGGACTAAACCTGGACTAAACCTGGACTAAACCTGGACTAAACCTGGACTAAACCTGGACTAAACTGGACTAAACCTGGACTAAACTTGGACTAAACTTGGACTAAAACTGGACTAAACTTGGACTAAACTTGGACTAAACCTGGACTAAACCTGGACTAAACCTAAAACTTGGACTAAACTTGGACTAAACTTGGACTAAACTTGGACTAAACCTGGACTAAACTTGGACTAAACTTGGACTAAACTTGGACTAAACTTGGACTAAACTTGGACTAAACTATTCATGTAAACGTCTTTGGTAACTAAACTAAATACTAACTAAATAACTCAGTATTAAATCTGTTTTGACAAAGCAAAGGGGCCTAATTTCAGGATTTGGTCATAAAAAAAAAAAAAAACATTTAGTAAAGCTACTCAAATTTTCTTTTTCTTTCCTACATAATTCCATGTGTCGTCTGTCGTATATTTGAGGTTTTCTGTCTGTGTTGAACATAAAGGACAGTGTAAATATTTTAAAAAAGAGTGAGTTTTTAAAGGGAGCAGCACCTTGGCCTGGAGGCTGATGTTGTCCCAGTCTGGAGACGGAAACTCCAGCTTCCCCCTGAGGATCTGATCAAACAGCTCCTCCTGCACGTTGTTCTCACTGAAACACACCAAAAAAACCACACAAAACCAAACAGCCACGGGTTAAACTTCAGACACAACTGGGAGTTTGGGAGTTTTAAAAGAAACTGAAACGAGAATCCAAACCAGATCCTCGTTTTACGCAGGTCGATACTAAAAAAGTCACATTGACAGAACCTTTCCTGAAAAAAACAGGTCTAAACCAGGTCTAAACCAGGTCTAAACCAGGTCTAAACCAGGACTAAACCAGGTCTAAACTAGGACTAATTCAGGTCTAAACTAGGACTAAACCAGGTCTAAACTAAACCAGGTCTAAACTAAACCAGGTCTAAACCAGGTAAACCAGGTCTAAACTAACTAAACCAGGTAAACTAAAACTAAACCAGGTCCAGTAAACCAGGTAAACCAGGTCTAAACCAGGACTAAAGGACTAAACCAGGACTAAACCAGGACTAAACCAGGTCTAAACTAAACTAAACTAAACCAGGACTAAACCAGGTCTAAACCAGGACTAAACCAGGTCTAAACTAAACCAGGTCTAAACCAGGTAAACCAAAACCAGGAAACCAGGTAAACCAGGTCTACCAATAAACCAGGTCTAAACCAGGTCTAAACCAGGGTCCTAAACCAGGTCTATTAAACCACAAAAATAAATTACCAAAACCAGTTACAAAAAACCAAAGGGGTTGAGGCTCCAGCACCAGGATTGTGATTATTTTTGTTTTTGTTTTATTCTTTTATTTTTTGAATCTGACCTTCTGAAGGGAGGAAACCCACACAGGAGGATGTAGGTGATGACGCCGGCCGCCCAGATGTCGACCTTCAGCCCATAACTGAACAAAAAACAGAAATATTCAGGGTTTTCATAGAACAAGAAGTGATCTTTGTTTAAAAATGTCAAAAAACTAACAAAATCACACAAAACTGACTCCTGTGAACTTAAAGTCATGTTCTAATGTTCCTCATCTCAAACAGAGCTGGAGTTGTGTTTGAGTAAATCTTTATTCTGAGTCTGTTTACATTTCCAAAGCTCCAAACGCTCTGCTCCACCTTGTGATGTCATGAAGTGGTAGTTTTCAAGTGAACTGCTCCTTTTCCCTTTAGTTCAGTCGAGATCAGTGAACAAACTCCAGGACTGAAAAAATTATCCACGTGATTCTAGTTAAAGGTTGTATGGAGGATTTTTTTTAGTTTCAAATTGTCAGTGAAAGATTAAAATACCATCACAGAGACGCAGCAGCTTTGTAATTATGATGACCAAAAAAAAAAGAACAAAAATCTATCAACTGTGGACGTGTTGAGGCCAGATAAACATCAGCCAATAGAAAACGAGGCTCCCTCATTTTCTATTGGCTGTTAGGTCGTCAATCAAACTCCCTAGTGTAACTGACTCGTCGGAGCGCGGGGATCACGTGGTTTATGCAGCGGTTCTTAGAGGCTTTTTCAAACTGTCGCTTCCTCGCATTTCGCACAAAGTTTGTTGCGACGGCGGACGAGAATCCACGACCGGTTCGCCGCAAAAAAAGTCAGTTTTCGAGGTCGCTGAAAGAAGAAGAGAAGAGGAAAAGGAGCAAAGCCAAACTGAGGTGATTCTTGGAGATCTCGTCCAGCGATGGCGCGACCGAAGCAGACGAAGGGTCTAAAAACTGACGCGTCGGTCGATAAATTACTTCTAGACAGGAAACTTCAACAGTGATTCTGAACGCGCACAAGGACTGTCGCTGTATTTCTCTTCTCTTAAAAAAATCCTCTATACAACCTTTAAGATGTGTGGAGTTTAAAAACACAGTGGAGCACTTCCTGTGTTACTATGGAAGATAATTTGTTCCATCAGATTTAGATTTTTAAATCCCGCTGAATTTCTCACTTTGAATTTTTTAACTCTGAAAAAAACATATTTTTTATTCTGAATTTTAGTTGCTGAAATTTGAAGTGCACTTTTTCAATATGTTTCAAATTCAAAATAAAAATGTCACTTTTTAAATATTCAGCACAGATATTTTCAAGTCAGTGTAAAATTTCCGGTAATTTTTATTTCTTTAATTTTTATTTTTATTTTGTGAAGTTAAATTTTTGCGAATACAAGACACAAAAAAAATACGAACATTGCCACAAAATATAAAAATAAGACCTATGTAGCGCTGTCGGTTAAAAAAAAGAAAAAAAAGTGATTTTTCTATACTGAATTTTAAACACTTTGAAAATGTGCACTTAAAATTTCAGCAACTAACACAGGAAGTGCTCCACTGTGTTTTTAAACTCCACACACTTTCACTGGAATCATTTGGATCATTTCAGTCCTGGAGTTTTTTTTAATCGATCTCGACTGAACTAAAGGGAAAAAAAGGAGCTGTTCACTTGAAAACTACCACTTGATGACATCACAAGGTGGAACAGAGTGTTTGGAGGTTTGGAGATGTAAACAGACGATAATAAATGAAAAAAACAAAAACAAATCCAGCTCTGTGTGTGACGAGGAAACGACGTTAGAACAATCAGAAACGTGTAAAAAAGCGTGACTGCGTGTTCGTCGTACCCGGTCTCGGCGATGATCTCCGGGGCGACGTACGTTGGCGTTCCGCAGACGGTGTACAGGGGCCCCTCCACCACCGTCGCCAAACCGAAGTCCCCCAGCTTCAGGGACTTGGTGCCGTCCGGATACTCGCAGACCTGACAACGCACTTCAGGTCAGTGTCACCGTCCTCACCACAAACACACACACGGGGACGCGCTCTTTAAATACTTTTTGTTTTCGCTCTTGAGTTTTCAGACGATCTTAAATTGTGTTTTCGGTGAGTCTGCGCTGAAGTGTCGCCACGGTAACGTCTGAACATTCTGTCACATGACCCTTTTTTTTTCCATACACACTGGTCCCACATTTCACAATAACGACACAATTACAAATACAGCAGCGTTTCCAGAAGGACGACCGGGTCCTCACTTTTACCTTTCGCTGGTGATAAAGTTTTCTGTGATAAAGTTGGACTGGAGACACAGGGAGAACACGCAAACTCCACGACCTGACGACCGAACCCGGGACCTTCTCGCTGTGAAGGGTTAGTGTGTGTGTGTGTACGTGTGTGTGTTTTTATGTGTGTGTGTGTTTTTATGTGTGTGTTGTTTGTGTGTTTTGGTTTGTGTGTTTTATGTGTTATGTTTGTGTGTGTGTTTGTGTGTGTTTGTGTATGTGTGTGTGTGTTTTTGTGTGATTTTATGTGTGTGTGTTTTTATGTGTGTGTGTGTGTTTTGTGTGTGTGTGTGTGTGTTTTTGTGTTGTGTTGTGTGTTTTGTGTTTTATTTGTGTGTTTTTAAGTGTGTTTTTTATGTTTGGTGTGTGTTTGTGTGTGTTTTTTATGTTTGTGTGTGTTTGTGTTTTTATGTGTGTGTGTTTGTGTGTGTGTGTGTTGTTTTATGTGTGTGTTTTGTGTGTGTGTGTTTTATGTGTGTGTGTGTGTGTGTGTGTTTTTTGTGTGTTTTTTATGTGTGTGTGTTTTTGTATCTCTGTGTGTGTTTTTGTGTGTGTTTATTTTTTGTGTGTTTGTGTTTTTTGTGTGTGTTTGTTTGTGTTTTTTATATGTTTTGTGTGTTTTTTACCTTTGTGTTAAAGTTTTGTGTGTGTGTGTTGACTGTGTGTTAGTGTGTGTGTACGTGTGTGTGTTTTTATGTGTGTGTGTGTTTTTGTTTGTGTGTTTTGGTTTGTGTGTTTTTATGTGTACGTGTGTGTGTGTGTGTGTTTTTGTGTGTGTTTATTGTTGTGTGTGTTTATGTGTTTTTTTATTTGTGTGTTTTTTATGTGTGTATGTATGTATGTGTATATGTGTGTGTTTTGTTGTGTTGTGTGTGTTTATGTTTTGTGTGTTTGTGTGTGTTTTTTATGTGTGTGTGTGTGTTTGTATCTGTGTGTTTTTATGTGTGTGTTTATTTTGTGTGTGTTTGTTTTTGTGTTTTTTATGTGTATGTTGTGTGTGTTTTGTGTTATGTGTGTTGTGTGTGTGTTTTTTTGTTATATGTTTGTGTGTTTTTATGTTTTTTTTGTGTGTTTGTTTTTATTCGTGTGTTTTTATGTGTGTATGTATGCATGTGTATGTGTGTGTTTTTGTGTATATGTTTGTGTGTTTTTTATATTTTTTGTTTGTGTGTGTGTTTTTGTGTGTGTTTTTATGTTTTATGTGTGTGTGTGTTTTTGTGTGTTTTGTTTTTACCAGGAGGTTTTCAGGTTTGATGTCTCGGTGGACGATGTTCATTCGGTGCAGATACTTGACGGCTCCGGCGAGGTTGAAGACCATGGCGCTGGCGTCTCGTTCGCTGTACTTCGTGGACGAGGTGATGGCGTCGAACAGGTCCCCGCCCTGAAACCAGAGGAACCGCGTCAGAAGAACCAACGCCCAGAACGAACGAACGAAAAGAACGAACGGAAAGAACGAACGGAAAGAAGAACGGAAACGGAAAGAACGAACGAACGAAAAGAACGAAACGAACGAAAATGAGAACGGCAGGGAGAAAAAAGTGAGGACTGGGGCGGGCCTTATGGGGGCGGGCTTATGGGGGCGGGCCTTATGGGGGCGGGCCTTATGGGGGCTGCCCCTTTGGCCCCTCCCAGGTCCCCCCTGTTCCTGCGACAGGACTGAACGTCGCTCGGGCAGATCTGCGGTCGTGATCTGTGTGTAATACTCTGACCAAACACTAGAGGTCAGAAGAAAACCAACGACTGGACCTTTGAGCTTTTCATCAGCAATTCAGTTTCTGACAGAGCAGAACCTTTCCTGAAAAACAGGTCTGAAACCAGGTCTAAACAAGGACTAAACCAGGTCTAAACCAGGTCTAAACCACCAGGACTAAACCAAACGACTAAACAAGGTCTAAACCAGGTCTAAAACCAGGTCTAAACCAGGTCTAAACCAGGTAAACAAGGTCTAAACTCTAAACAGGAATAAACCAGGACTTAAACAGGTCTAAACTACGATTAAACCAAATCTAAACCAAGTCTTAACAAGGTCTAAACTACAACTAAACTAAGGTAAACAAGTTAAACTAAACCAGGTCTAAAGCTAGGACTAAACCAGGACTAAACCAGGTCCAAATTAGAACTAAACCAGGACTAAACCAGGACCAATCAGAGAGTGTCTATATTTTCTCTGACATTAGTTTTGTCAAAAGTTTCTGATTATTTCGTTTCATTTCATCGTTTATTTTGTTTTGACGACTGCAAACAAAAGAAAAAAGGAAGAGGTTTGATTTAATCCTCCTCATTTGACGTTCCCTTGTTCTTTGTAGAGTTTTTTTTTTTTTTTTTAATCTCTGACCTTGACCAGCTCCATGACGAGGAAGAGCTGCGTCGGCGTCTCGTCCACCTCGATGAGCTGGATGATGCTCGGGTGTCTGACCCTCCGCAGGACCGACACTTCATTTTCTATCAGATGTTCCTGTAAAAAACACAAACCGAGGAGAAATATTCACTTTAAACATCAGAAGAATATTTTTAAAACATCGGAAATTTGATCCTAATCGATACTAAAACAAAAACTAGAGCCTCGTTTTTTACAGATATCGATACGAAAAAAGTCCCACTCAGAGAATAGAAATGAACCTTTACTGCAAAACCAGGACTAAACCAGGTCTAAACCAGGTCTAAACCAGGTCTAAACCAGGTCTAAACCAGGTCTAAACCAGGTCTAAACTAGGACTAAATGAGGTCTAAACGAGGACTAAACCAGGACTAAACCAGGTCTAAACTAGGAAAAGGTCTAAACAGGACTAAACCAGGTCTAAACCAAGGTCTAAACTAGGACTAAACCAGGTCTAAACTAGGCCTAAATGAGGTCTAAACGAGGACTAAACCAGGACTAAACCAGGTCTAAACTAGGATTAAATCAGGACTAAATGAGGTCTAACCTAGGACTAAACCAGGACTACATCAGGACTAAAAGAGGTCTAAATGAGGTCTAAACTAGGTCTAAACCAGGACTAAATGAGGTCTAAACTAGGCCTAAACAGGACTAAACTAGGACTAAACCGGGACTAAATAAGGTCTAAATGAGGTCTAAACGAGGACTAAACCAGGACTAAATCAGGGCTAAACTAGGTCTAAACTAGGTCTAAACCAGGACTAAATGAGGTCTAATCAGAGAGTTTCTGTATCTCAGGCGACATTAGTTTTGTCAGACCAGGATCAGACCAGGATCAGACCAGGATCAGGATCAGACCAGGATCAGGATCAGACCAGGATCAGGATCAGACCAGGATCAGTCCAGGATCAGTCCAGGATCAGGATCAGGATCAGACCAGGATCAGACCAGGATCAGACCAGGATCAGTCCAGGATCAGTACAGGATCAGGACCAGGATCAGTCCACCAGGATCAGGGATCAGACAGGATCAGACCAGGATCAGCAGGATCAGTCAGGGATCAGAGGATCAGGATCAGGGATCAGACCAGGATCACCAGGATCAGTCAGACCAGGATCAGTGCAGGATCAGAGCCTTCAGTCAGATCAGATCAGTTCAGGGCGTACTCCTGTCCTGTTGCCCTGGAAACAACAAATAAACAAATAAATAAACTCTTATTTACACTTTCACGTCGACATAATCCCTCTTTTCCTCAGAACTAAACCGGTCCTGCAGATATTCCACCGTGACGTCGCTCTGGGGCTGTTCTGTGTGTGTGTCTATGTGCAGAATGTTCAGCCGTTACCGTGGTGACGCAAAACAGAACTAAATCAGATCTAAACGAGGTCTAAACTAGGACTAAACCAGATCTAAACTCAGTCCAAACCAGGTCTAAACCAGGTCTCAATCAGGTCCAAACCAGGACATAAGCAGGACTAAACTAGGTCTAAATCAAGTCTAAACTAAGACTAAACCAGGTCCTAAGCAGGACTAAATCAGATCTAAACCAGGTCTAAACTAGGACTAAACCAAGTCTAAACGAGGACTAAACCAGGTCTAAACCAGGTCTAAACCAGGTCAAAATCAGTTCCAATCCAGTTTTAAACTCGAACTAAACCATGTCTAAATTAGGACTAAACTAAGACTAAACCAGATCTAAACCAGGTTTAAACCAGGTCCTAAGCAGGACTAAATCAGATCTAAACAAAGTCCAAACCAGGTCTAAATTAGGTCCAATCTAGGTCTAACCTAGGACTAAACCAAGTCCAAATGAGGACTAATCCAGGTCTAAACTAAGACTAGAAAAAAATAAATAAATAAATAAATAAAAAACAGGACTTAATGAGGAATAATTCAGGACTAAACCAGGTCTAAACTAGGACTAAACCAGGTCTAAACTAGGACTAAATCAGAACTACACCGGGTCAAAACACACGTTAGAAAACAGCCAAAAAAAAAAAAAAAGATGTGATTCGAGAGGAACTTTTTTCAGCTGTTGGAGTCAGGTCAGTCAGGTCCTTCTGGTCAGACAGAGCAGTGCCTCGTGTTAGCGCCGTGTGTGTGTGTGTGTTTTTGCACACGTACCTCTCCACACACTCCTTCACGACGGCGAAGTTTCCGTCTCCGATCACTTTTCCCACTTTGTATTTGTCGTTTATCATGGACGACGAGATCAGCAGGTTTCCATTCACTAAAACAGATTAAAGGTTCAGTGTGTAACTTTTCCTTTTGAGAGTCTCTCACCTGCCTGTTTCCACGGAGACGTCACTGATCCGTCTGGAATGTTCCACAGTGTGACTTTAAACAGCTCCACTTTACATTTATTTAATAACAGGAGATTTTAGAGTCAAAAATACCAAGAAAACCAGAACTAAACCAGAACTAAACCAGAACTAAACCAGGACTAAACCAGGACTAAACCAGAACTAAACCAGGACTAAACCAGGACTAAACCAGGTAAACCAGACTAAACCAGGACTAAACCAGGACTAAACCAGGACTAAACCAGGACTAAACCAGGTCTAAACCAGGACTAAACCAGGACTAAAACCAAGGACTAAACCAGGACTAAACCAGGTCTAAACCAGGACTAAAGGACTAAACCAGGACTAAACCAGGTCTAAACCAGGACTAAACCAGGACTAAACCAGACTAAACCAGGACTAAACTAAACCAGGACTAAACCAGGTCTAAACAGGACTAAACCAGGTCTAAACCAGGACTAAACCAGAACTAAACCAGGATTAAACCAGGTCTAAACCAGGTCTAAACCAGGACTAAACCAGGACTAAACCAGGACTAAACCAGGACAAACCAGGACTAAACCAGGTCTAAACCAGGACTAACCAGGTCTAAACCAGGACTAAAACCAGGACTAAACCAGGACTAAACCAGGTCTAAACCAGGTAAACCAGGTCTAAACCAGACTAAACTAAGACTAAACCAGGACTAAACCAGGACTAACACTAACTAAACCAGGTCTAAACCAGGACTAACCAGGAAACCAAACAAGGACTAAACAGGTAAACAAGGCTAACCAGGACTAAACCAGACTAACAAGGTCTAAACCAGGTCCGAACCAGGTCTAAACCGACTAAACCAGGTATAAACCAGGTCTAAACCAGGACTAAACCAGGACTAAACCAGGACTAAACCAGGACTAAACCAGGACTAAACCAGGTCTAACCAGGTCTAAACCAGGACTAAACCAGGTCTAAACCAGGTCTAAACCAGGACTAGACCAGGACTAAACCAGGACTAAACCAGGACTAAACCAGGACTAAACCAGGACTAAACCAGGACTAAACCAGGTCTAAACCAGGACTAAACCAGGACTAAACCTCAAAAATCTTTAGAAAAACACTGACTGTGAGCGGAGTCGCCTCTCCACAGATCTGACCTGGAACTGCGTCTGGTTTGGTCTCCACGAAGATAAAAAGGTTTAAAGCCGCACTGCGGAACATTCCAGACAAGCCACACAAAGCACGTTTAAAAAGGTCCTAAATGACACAAAACCAACTCTTCAAAACTTGACGCCGCGAGATGAAAAACAAAACATTCAAACAATCAAAAAATCTGCAGTTTTCAAAGAACAGACACAAAAAAAAGTCGGAGATTCGGTTCATGTTTTCTTCGTTCGTTATTGGAGCTGAAAATACACGATTAATAATAAATATAATAATGATCTTGTAGAACCTTCGGCGGCGTCTTCGTGCTGCTCGGCGTCTCCGTTCACGTCGGTGGAGGAGGAACGTCGAGGGGAGAGCTGAAAAGTCAAAAACACCTCTGAATATTCAGGGACCAGAACTTTTCAACGAACGAGACTTTGAAATCACTTAAAATATTCAGATAAATTCACTTTTTTTGGTCACGTGATTTTACTTTTTCTCATTTTTCCTACATTTTGTCAGACTTGCGACCGTGAACAAAGCCCAAAGGAAGTTTCACCGCATGTTTCCAAATATATTTCTTTATAAAAATCTGTAAATCTTTTTGTTGTGACGCTGCTCAGACTGAAGAAGAGTTTATGTTCTGACTAAACAATGAAAAAGTGAAGCTGACGAACAAAAAATATGATTTAAAAACACGTCTAAAATAAAACCGACGCAGCTTTAGTCCATGAGGTCAAATGATAAAATATGTTTATTTTGTGACACACGGAGGTTAAGAAAACTAAAGTAAAATAAACATAAATAAGTGTGACCTTGACAGTGGGTCGAGTCCCGGGGCTGGTGGGACTCGTGCTGCTCCTGGTCTTGGGCTGCGTCTCGTTCACTGAAACACAAACACAAAACAAATGAAGTGGTTCTGCTGTAAATGTTTTTGTTGTGTTAAAATAAAAACCTGAAGTGGCACCTGGTCCTGGAGACTTGGTGCGGGACAGTCCTCTAGAGGGCGCTCTGCTGGACGTCAGACCTGAGCCGCTCGGGATTCTGGGAGTTTTCTGGGACGCGGCGGGACGAGGCGTCTTGGCTTTACTCTCTGGACAAAAAAAAAAAAAAAAAAAAAAAAAAAAAAAAAAGAGAAGATTTTTAGAAACATTCGATCCAAAAACCAAACTCCTGCCGCCTTCTTTTTCACACAGATTCTCTTCCTGTTGGTTTCAGCTTCTACAGTTGATCATATTTTCCTTTAAATGATCCAGTTGATTCTAGTGAAGGTGAAGTGTGGAGTTTAAAAACACAGTGGAGCACTTCCTGTATCACCACATGATGACATCACCAGGTGGAACAGAGTGTTTTCTGTTTGAGAGAAGAACTCAATGTGAACTAATAAGAACTAAATGTGCAGGGTTTGTGTGTGTCCTAGTCCTTCGTCTGGTCCCTGGTCCAGTCTCTGGTCCAGTCTCTGGTCCAGTCTCTGGTCCAGTCTCTGGTCCAGTCTCTGGTCTAGTCTCTGGTCCAGTCCCTGGTCTAGTCTCTGGTCCAGTCTCTGGTCTGGTCCAGTCCCTGGTCTAATCCCTGGTCCAGTCCCTGGTCCAGTCCGTGGTCCAGTCTCTGTCCAGTCTGGTCCAGTCTGGTCTGGTCTAGTCCTTGGTCTAGTCCTGGTCCAGTCCCTGGTCCAGTCTGTGGTCTAGTCCTGGTCTAGTCCCTGGTCCAGTCTCTGGTCCAGTCCCTGGTCCAGTCTCTGGTCCAGTCTCTGGTCCAGTCTCTGGTCCAGTCTCCAGTCTCTGGTCCAGTCTCTGGTCCAGTCCCTGGTCCAGTCCCTGGTCCAGTCCCTGGTCCAGTCTCTGGTCCAGTCCCTCCCTGGTCCAGTCTCTGGTCCAGTCTCTGGTCCAGTAGTCCTTGGTCTAGTCCTTGGTCCAGTCTCTGGTCCAGTCTGTGGTCTAGTCCCTGGTCCAGTCTCGTGGTCTAGTCTCTGGTCCAGTCTCTGGTCTAGTCCCTGGTCTAGTCTCTGGTCTCGTCCTTGGTCCAGTCCTCGGTCCTGGAATGTTCCACACTGTGACCTTAAAAAGCTCGACTTTACATTTGTAGGTGGTTTTAAAATCCCTAGACAAACTGACTGAGCGGCGTCGCCTCTCCACAGATCTGACCTGGACCTCCGTCTGGACCCTGCACCACAAAAGTTACACAGTGCAGCTTTAAGTGTGTCGTTTTACCGTTGACAAAAGCCGGGGTTTTCCCGCTGTGCGTCAGGGCGAAGTCGTCTTGGGCGTATCGGAACTTCTCGGCTCCGCAGGCCATGAACACGTCGTCGTCGCCGAAGAAATCCTGAAGACACGTCAACTGAAAACGAAACGGAAACAGAAACACGTCAACTGAAAACGAAACAGAAACAAACACGTCAACTGAAAACGAAACGGAAACAGAAACACGTCAACTGAAAACGAAACGGAAACAGAAAACACGAAAAACTGAAAACGAAACGGAAACAAAAACACGTCAACTGAAAACGAAACGAAACAGAAACACGTCAACTGAAAACGAAACGAAACAGAAACACGTCAACTGAAAACGAAACGGACAAAAACAGAAACACGTCAACTGAAAACGAAACAGAAACAGAAACACGTCAACTGAAAACGAAACGAAAACAGAAACACGTCAACTGAAAACGAAACGAAACAGAAACACGTCAACTGAAAACGAAACGAAACAGAAACACGTCAACTGAAAACGAAACAGAAACACGTCAACTGAAAACGAAACGAAACAAAAAACGAAACGTCAACTGAAAACGAAACGAAACAGAAACACGTCAAACTGAAAACGAAACGAAACGAGAAACACGTCAACTGAAAACAAAACGAAACAAACGAAACGTCAACTGAAAACGAAACGAAACACGTCAACTGAAAACGAACTGAAAACGAAACAGAAACACGTCAACTGAAAAGGAAACAGAAACACGTCAACTGAAAACGAAACGAAAACAGAAACACGTCAACTGAAAACGAAACAGAAACATGTCAACTGAAAACGAAACGGAAACACGTCAACTGAAAACGAAACAGAAAACCACGTCAACTGAAAACGAAACAGAAACACGTCAACTGAAAAAAACGAAACAGAAACACGTCAACTGAAAACGAAAACGGAAACAGAAACACGTCAACTGAAAACGAAACGAAACAGAAACACGTCAACTGAAAACGAAACGAAAACAGAAACACGTCAACTGAAAACGAAACGGAAACAGAAACACGTCAACTGAAAACGAAAAGAAACAGAAACACGTCAACTGAAAACGAAACGAAACAGAAACACGTCAACTGAAAACGAAACAGAAACACGTCAACTGAAACGAAACGAAACAGAAACACGTCAACTGAAAACGAAACAAACAAACACGTCAACTGAAAACGAAACGAAACAGAAACACGTCAACTGAAAACGAAACGGAAACAGAAACACGTCAACTGAAAACGAAACGACAGAAACACGTCAACTGAAAACGAAACGAAACAGAAACACGTCAACTGAAAACGAAAACGAAACAGAAACACGTCAACTGAAAACGAAACGGAAACAGAAACACGTCAACTGAAAACGAAACGGAAACAGAAACACGTCAACTGAAAACGAAACGAAACAGAAACACGTCAACTGAAAACGAAACGAAACAGAAACACGTCAACTGAAAACGAAACGGAAACAGAAACACGTCAACTGAAAACGAAACAAACACGTCAACTGAAAAACAAAACGAAACAGAAACACGTCAACTGAAAACGGAACGAAAACGATTTAAGAAGAAAATCAGGACATTTTAACAGGACGTAACGCTCAGGAGAGTTAGTTTTGCTTTAAAAAGAACCTTTAAAGTCGAGAGTTTAAACGGTAAAAGGAGCAAAAATTAGAAAAAGGAGCTGAGCTGTAGAAGAGTTTGAGTGAAGAAGCAGGATATTTGGAGGTTGTTGGTTATGAAACACCGGAACAAAAGTATGTGACAGATGGAGACGGGATTAAACCAAAATTAAAGTCCAACATTACGTAAAAAAACAAAAAAAAAACCCTGACCCTGTGAGGTTTTAAGTCGTGTTCTGATGTCCCTCGTCACACATAGAACTTGTTTCATTCACAAATGTTTGAGTAAATCTTTATTATGAGTCTGTAACATCTCCAAAGCTCCAAACGCTCTGCTCCACTTTGTGATGTCACAAAGTGGTAGTTTTCAAGT
This sequence comes from Boleophthalmus pectinirostris, assembly GCF_026225935.1. Lineage (NCBI taxonomy): Eukaryota > Metazoa > Chordata > Actinopteri > Gobiiformes > Gobiidae > Boleophthalmus > Boleophthalmus pectinirostris. The sequence continues at coordinate 1,126,094 of NW_026571153.1, read as the reverse complement.
GAACAGCTCCTTTTTTTTTATTTTTTAATCTTTAGTTCAGTAGAGATTGGAAACTCTCACCTGTCTCACCTGTCTCACCTGTCTACCTGTCTCACCTGTCACCTGTCTCTCACCTGGTTTCACCTGTCTCTCTTCACCTGTCTCTCTCCCGTCTCTCACCTGTCTCTCACCTGTCTCTCACCTGTCTCTCACCTGTCTCACCTGTCTCTCACCTGTCTCACCTGTCTCACCTGTCTCTCACCTGTCTCACCTGTCTCACCTGTCTGTCTCACCTGTCTCACCTGTCTCTCACCTGTCTCTCACCTGTCTCTCACTGTCTCACCTGTCTCTCACCCGTCCACCTGTCTCTCACCTGTCCTCACCTGTTTCTCACCTGTTCTCTCACCCGTCTCACACCTGTCTCTCACCCTCTCACCTGTTCTCACCCGTCTCACCTGTCTCACCTGTCTCTCACCTGTCTCTCACCCGTCTCTCACCTGTCTCTCACCGTCTCTCACCTGTCTCACCTGTCTCTCACCTGTCTCACCTGTCTCACCTGTCTCACCTGTCTCACCTGTTTGCCGTCGAGGGTGTAGAGCCTCTTGACGGCGTCTCACCTGTCTCTCACCTGTCTCACCTGTCTCTCACCTGTCTCTCACCCGTCTCTCACCTGTCTCACCTGTCTCACCTGTCTCTCACCTGTCTCTCACCCGTCTCTCAACCTGTCTCACCTGTCTCTCACCCGTCTCTCACCTGTCTCTCACCTGTCTCTCACCTGTCTCTCACCTGTCTCACCTGTCTCTCACCTGTCTCACCTGTCTCACCTGTCTCTCACCTGTCTCACCTGTCTCTCACCTGTCTCACCTGTCTCTCACCTGTCTCTCACCTGTCTCACCTGTTTCTCACCTGTCTCTCACCCGTCTCACCTGTCTCTCACCCATCTCACCTGTCTCTCACCCATCTCACCTGTCTCTCACCTGTCTCACCTGTCTCACCCGTCTCTCACCTGTCTCACCTGTCTCTCACCTGTCTCTCACCTGTCTCACCTGTCTCTCACCTGTCTCTCACCTGTCTCTCACCTGTCTCTCACCTGTCTCACCTGTCTCTCACCTGTCTCACCTGTTTCTCACCTGTCTCTCACCCGTCTCACCTGTCTCTCACCCATCTCACCTGTCTCTCACCCGTCTCACCTGTCTCTCACCTGTCTCTCACCTGTCTCTCACCCGTCTCTCACCTGTCTCTCACCGTCTCTCACCTGTCTCTCACCTGTCTCTCACCTGTCTCTCACCTGTCTCTCACCTGTCTCACCCTGTCTCACCTGTCTCCCCTGTTTGCCGTCGAGGGTGTAGAGCCTCTTGACGGCGTCTCACCTGTCTCTCACCTGTCTCACCTGTCTCACCTGTCTCTCACCTGTCTCTCACCTGTCTCTCACCTGTCTCTCACCTGTCTCACCTGTCTCACCTGTCTCTCACCTGTCTCTCACCCGTCTCTCACCTGTCTCACCTGTTTCTCACCTGTCTCTCACCCGTCTCACCTGTCTCTCACCCATCTCACCCTGTCTCTCACCCGTCTCACCTGTCTCACCCGTCTCTCACCTGTCTCACCTGTCTCTCACCCGTCTCTCACCTGTCTCTCACCTGTCTCTCACCTGTCTCACCTGTCTCTCACCTGTCTCACCTGTCTCTCACCTGTCTCACCTGTTTCTCACCTGTCTCTCACCCGTCTCACCTGTCTCTCACCCATCTCACCTGTCTCTCACCCGTCTCACCTGTCTCTCGCCTGTCTCACCTGTCTCTCACCTGTCTCACCTGTCTCACCTGTCTCTCGCCTCTCCCTGTCTCACCTGTCTCTCACCTGTCTCACCTGTCTCTCACCTGTCTCACCTGTCTCTCACCCATCTCACCTGTCTCACCTGTCTCACCTGTCTCTCACCTGTCTCACCTGTCTCTCACCTGTTCTCTCACCTGTCTCTCACCCGCCCCGCCCGTCTCACCTGTCTCTCACCTGTTTCTCGCCTGTCTCTCACCTGTCTCTCACCTGTCTCACCTGTCTCTCACCTGTTTTCTCACCTGTCTCACCCGCCCCGCCCATCTCACCTGTCTCACCTGTCTCTCGCCCGTCTCACCTGTCTCACCCGCCCGCCCGTCTCACCTGTCTCTCACCCGTCTCACCTGTTTGCCGTCGAGGGTGTAGAGCCTCTTGACGGCGTCTCACCTGTCTCTCACCTGTCTCACCTGTCTCTCACCCATCTCACCTGTCTCACCTGTCTCTCACCTGTCTCCCCTGTCTCTCACCTGTCTCTCACCCGTCTCACCTGTCTCTCACCTGTCTCACCTGTTTCTCACCTGTCTCTCACCTGTCTCTCACCCATCTCACCTGTCTCACCTGTCTCTCACCTGTCTCTCACCTGTCTCTCACCTGTTTCTCACCTGTCTCACCCGCCCCGCCATCTCACCTGTCTCACCTGTCTCTCGCCCGTCTCACCTGTCTCACCCGCCCGCCCGTCTCACCTGTCTCTCACCCGTCTCACCTGTTTGCCGTCGAGGGTGTAGAGCCTCTTGACGGCGTCTCACCTGTCTCACCTGTCTCTCACCCGTCTCACCTGTCTCTCACCCGTCTCACCTGTCTCACCCGCCCCGCCCGTCTCACCTGTCTCTCGCCCGTCTCACCTGTTTGCCGTCGAGGGTGTAGAGCCTCTTGACGGCGTCTCACCTGTCTCACCTGTCTCTCACCTGTCTCACCTGTCTCTCACCTGTCTCACCTGTCTCTCACCTGTCTCACCTGTCTCTCACCTGTCTCACCTGTCTCTCACCTGTCTCACCTGTCTCACCTGTCTCTCACCTGTCTCTCACCTGTCTCACCTGTTTCTCACCTGTCTCTCACCTGTCTCACCTGTCTCTCACCTGTCTCTCACCCGTCTCACCTGTCTCTCACCTGTCTCTCACCTGTCTCACCCGTCTCACCTGTTTGCCGTCGAGGGTGTAGAGCCTCTTGACGGCGTCTCACCGGCGTCTCACCTGTCTCTCACCTGTCTCACCTGTCTCTCACCATCTCACCTGTCTCACCTGTCTCTCACCTGTCTCTCACCCGTCTCTCTCACCACCCTCTCACCTGTCTCTGTCTCACCTGTCTCACCTGTCTCACCTGTCTCTCACCCGTCTCACCCTGTCTCACCGCTCTCACCGCCCCCCGTCTCACCTGTCTCACCTGTCTCTCGCCCGTCTCACCTGTTTGCCGTCGAGCGTGTAGAGCCTCTTGACGGCGCCCGAGTCCAGTTTGATGGCGTCTCACCTGTCTCTCACCTGTCTCTCACCCGTCTCACCTGTCTCTCGCCCGTCTCACCTGTCTCTCACCCGCCCCGTCTCACCTGTTTGCCGTCGAGCGTGTAGAGCCTCTTGACGGCGCCCGAGTCCAGTTTGATGGCGTGGGTGATGTCGGCGAGGACCTGCTCGAAGGAATGGGCCGTCTTCTTGTTGAGGAGGACGCGGACGGCCTTCCGCGGTTTCACGCCGCTGCGGATCACCGTCACCAGTTTGGGTTTGATGTAGTCCTTGGTCTCCCTGCCGCCGTCCCTGCCCTCCGCCGGGCGCTCCCTGGCGGCGTGGGCGGGGCCGTGGGCGGGGCCGTGGGCGGAGGCGCCGGCGGACTGGGTCTGGACCCGGGACGAGGCCGAGGGTCCGGCTCCGGGTTTCCAGCTCGGGACTGAGATCTTGGTGTAGTCGACTTTGCGGTACGGCTCGTTTGACGCGCAGACGTAACACTCGCCTGGAACGAAGGAGGAAGAACGAAGAAGAAGAAGAAGAAGAAGAAGAACGAAGAAAGAAGAAAGAAGAAGAAAGGAAGAAGAAGGAAGAAGAAGAAGAAAAGAAGAAGAAGAAGAAGAAGAAGAAGAAAGGAAGAAGAAAGAAGAAGGAAGAAGAAGAAGAAGAAGAAAGAAGAAAAGAAAGAAGAAGAAGAAAGAAAAAAGAAAGAAGAGAAGAACGAAGAAGAAAGAAAAAGAAGAAAGAAGAAGAAGAAGAAAGAAGAACGAAGAAAGAAGAAAGAAGAAGAAGAAAGAAGAAAGAAGAAGAAAAAGAAGAAGAAAGAAGAAGAAAGAAGAAGAAAGAAGAAGAAAGAAGAAGAAGAAGAAGAAGAAAGAAGAAAGAAGAAGAAGAAGAAAGAAGAAAAGAAAGAAAGAAGAAGAGAGAAGAAGAAAGAAGAAGAAGAAGAAAGAAGAAGAAAGAAGAAAAAGAAGAAGAGAAGAAGAAAGAAAGAAAGAAGAAAGAAGAAGAAGAAGAAAGAAGAAGAAGAAAGAAGAAGAAGAAGAAGAAGAAGAAGAAGAAGAAAGAAGGAAGAAGAAGAAGAAAGGAAGAAGAAGAAGAAGAAGAAGAAGAAAAAAGAAGAAGAAGGAAGAAGAAGAAAGAAAGGAAGAAGAAGAAAGAAGAAAAGAAAGAAGAAGAAGAAGAAAGAAGAAAGGAAGAAGAAGAAAAGAAGAAGAAGAAGAAGAAGAAAGAAGAAAGAAGAGAAGAAGAAGAAGAAGAAAGAAAGAAAAGAAGAAGCGAGAGAGGGAAAGTTTAATTAAAAAAGGAAAAAATCAACAAGTGGAAGAGTGAATGACTTTCCTCTCTCTCTCTCTCTCTCCTCCTTCTCTCCTCTTTCTCTCTCTTCACTCTCTCCCTCTTTCCTTCCTCTTTCCTTTCTTAATCTGTTCTTCCTCTTTTCTTTCTCTCTTCCCTCTCGCCTCCTTCACTCTCTCCTTCTCTTGTTCCTTCTTCGTCTCTCCTCCCTCTCTCTCTCTCCTCTCTCTGTCTCCTCCTGTCTCCTTCTCCTTCTGTCTCCTTCTCTGTCTCCTTCTCTGTCTCCTTCTCTGTCTCCTTCTCTGTCTCCTCCTCTTCTGTCTCCTCCTCTGTCTCCTCCTCTTCTCCTTCTCTGTCTCCTTCTCTGTCTCCTTCACTGTCTCCTTCACTGTCTCCTTCTCTGTCTCCTTCTCTGTCTCTCCTGTCTCCTCTCTCTCTCTCCTCCTCTGTCTCCTTCTCTGTCTCCTTCTCTGTCTCCTTCTCTGTCTCCTTCACTGTCTCCTTCACTGTCTCCTTCCTCTGTCTCCTTCTGTCTCCTTCTCTGTCTCCTTCTCCTCTGTCTGTCTCCTTCACTGTCTCCTGTCTCTTCTTCTGTCTCTCCTCCGTCTCCTTCTCTCCTCCTGTCTCCTCTCTGTCTCCTTCTACTGTCTCCTTCTCTCTGTCTCCTTCTCTCTGTCTCCTCCTCTCTCCTCTCTGTCTCCTTCTCTGTCTCCTTCTCTGTCTCCTCCTCTGTCTCCTCCTCTGTCTCCTTCTCTGTCTCCTTCTCTGTCTCCTTCTCTGTCTCCTTCACTGTCTCCTTCTCTGTCTCCTTCTCTCTCCTCTCTCTGTCTCCTTCTCTCTGTCTCCTCACTGTCTCCTCCTCTCTCTCTCTCTCCTCTCCTCCTCTGTCTCCTTCTCTGTCTCTCTGTCTCCCTCCTCTCTGTCCTCTCTTCTCCTTCTCTGTCTCCTCTCTCTCCTTCCGTCTCCTTCTCTGTCTCCTTCTCTGTCTCCTCTCTGTCTCCTTCTCTGTCTCCTTCACTGTCTCCTTCACTGTCTCCTTCACTGTCTCCTGTCTCCTTCTCTGTCTCCTCCTGTCTGTCTCCTTCTCTGTCTCCTTCACTGTCTCCTCCTCTGTCTCCTTCTCTGTCTCCTCCTGTCTCCCTGTCTCCTCCTCTGTCTCCTCTGTCTCCTCCTCTGTCTCCTTCTCTGTCTCCTCCTCTGTCTCCTCCTCTGTCTCCTCCTCTCCTCCACTGTCTCCTCCTCCGTCTCCTCTGTCGTTCTTTGTCTCGTTCATTATTTACGTGAGCACATTAACAGAACAATTATCAACACGGATCAATACAGGAACTGAACCGAGAGTCGTCAGAGTTTTCAGAGACTCTTGATGTTAAAACGCACGTCGTCCTGCAGAGCCGCTCTGTGCTCCATGTTTCCTTTGTGTTTCCATCACTTTTGGAGCCAGTTTCTATTTATTTATTATTTATTATATATTATTTATTTTAAAAAGTATTAATTTGTCACCTGAGCGAGGAGAGATTCTTTTTCGACATAGTGTGCTCACAAAATAGACGACCACAGAGAATATGCTTTTTTGTTGTTGTTGTTCTTTAAAATAAATGGATAAATGCCGTTTCTGGATCTTCACGAGTGCTTTTTTTTTGTTTTTTGTTTACGTCAGTTACAAACCTCCTCAAACAACCAAGTCCCAAAAGAATCCTGTATAATGTGTCGATGCAAAGAGCCGAGTAAAAGCAACGAACCGACATGAGCGACGAGGAGAATCAGATTCAAGGCGAGGCAAAAAAACGCAGACGCTCAAGTCAAACCTGGCGCGGCATCAAGGAAAGCCAGATTATGAGTCAGCACGCGCTGAATACATGAAATAAAACCTTTAATGAAGGGATTTAAATGAGTCTGAAAGGATCTATGCATTGTTTGAAAGTGACGTGGATCTGCCGTCTGTTTCCTTTTGTGTTATTGCAGAATAAAAAGTCACGTGACCAAAGCTGTTGTAAAGTTGTAAAGTGACTCGTGAATAGTTCATATTGTTCGGTTTAATGCAGCAGCGTCCACACTTTTTCAGCATCTGAGCTGTTTATAAAATGACCACAAACAAAACCAAACAAACTGTTCTGCTCTGAAACACTCTGCGCCGCTTTTTTACACCCGCAGTTTGAGACGCTCTTCTTTAATCCCACTTCCACTGGCACTTTACACAAAACTGTGAACAAAGTGAAGAAAGTGTGGAGGAAGAACAAAAATGTGGCTGTTTGTTTCAGGTGTTTCAATCAGTAGGAGCAGGTGGAGGGCGCAACACAACGGACTCCAGGCAAATCCAAACAAGTAGAAAAAGTTTTTTTTTAAATCGCACGAGGAAAAATATAGTTAAAAGGCGTTTGTTTGAATGGCCAAAGCCGACGTGAACTTCTTAGGTTCTTAGGCAGTAAAGTGTGTTTATCTTGTTGACATGTTTCTGCTGCTGCATCTTCAGATCTGTTCTCGGTGTTGGTGTGACGTGTCGTATATCAGCTGTTGTTACTTCCTGTGGGCGTGGTCAGACCTGATGGACCTGCAGGTCGCTCAGACTGACCACGCCTCCCGTCGCCCGGTGTCTCTGGAGGAGGGTGTCCCAGGTGTGTGAAAGGAGGAACGCTCCGTCATCACGGTTAATGCTCCGTGCCTCGTTTCCTGATTTCACCGTCCTCCTTGATCCAGCGTTTGAACTTGTTGTTTTCTGATCCAATGACCTGAGCCCCGACCTGATCCATAATGTGGTTGTTCCTTTTACAGTGTCTGATGTGGAGGATTTTAGGTTTTCCTGTTCTGCTTTGTCTTTTTGTTCTGGTGAGTCTCCCTGACGTTTCCTTCTCGCATTCCTTTTGCTGTTCCTTTTTTCGGATGTGAAATGCTCGGCCTGTTTCCCCTGTGTGTGATTTATTACATGATTTGCATTGAATTTCGTAGATGGTGTTGCATTTTTGTTCTTGTGGGATTTTGTCCTTGGGATGTACGAGTTGTTGGTGGAGTTTTGTGTCTGGTTTTACTCCAGTGTTTATGTTGTGTTTTTTCATGGCTCTGGATGGTTCAGTTGTTCCTCTGATGTTCTGTAGTGTGACTATGTTTTTGTCCTGCTGCCCTGTGTTGGATTGTTGTGGTTTTTTCCGGGGTTTGTTGGTTTTATTGATAACTTGTTGTCTGCCTTTGTTTATGGCCCAGCTGGGATACAGCAGCTAAAGCAGATAAAGCAGAACAGGAAAACCTCAAATCCGCCGCATCAGACACTGTAAAGGTCCACCAGCGTCTGTATTTTTTGAGGAGACTCGAGGCTGCTGGACTAGACCTTTCTGCTCTCAGGTCTTTTTATGGATGTGGAGTGGAAAGTGTGTTGACTCAGTCCATCACAGTGTGGAACGGCCACTGCTCAGCCCAGGACAGGACAGATCTACAGCGTGAGGTCAGAGCAGCAGAGAAGATCACTGGATGTGACTTTACACCCATCAGTGACATTTATGAGGAGCGTTGTAGAAGACGGACGTCCAGGATCATGGTGGAGCCTCACACCCTCCACCACCTGTTTGTTCCTCTGCCTCTGGGAGGAGACTGAGGAACATTAAAGCTAGAACTTCTCGGCTGAAGTTCAGCTTCTTTCCTGAGGCTGTCAGACTTGTGAACAGTGCACACTCACTTCCTGCTTTGGTTGCCTCTCTCTCTGTCTTGCCACGTTTACTACTTGTTCATTGGAACTGCTAAATGTTGTTGTTTTAAATGTATTTATTTTTTTAAAATTGCTTATTATTATTGTTTTTTATCTCTTTCTGGATCACTGGGCCTCGGGGAGCACATTTCGTTCTGTCATGTGTTTCTCTCACATGTTTGAATGACAAAATAAAGAACCTTGAACCTTGAACCTTGAAAAGGAACAACCACATTCTGGATCAGGTCGGGGCTCGGGTCATTGGATCAGAAAACAACAAGTTCAAACGCTGGATCAAGGAGGACGGTGAAATCAGGAAACGAGGCTCGGACAGAATTAACCGTGATGACGGAGCGTTCCTCCTTTCACACACCTGGGACACCCTCCTCCAGAGACACCGGGCGACGGGAGGCGTGGTCAGTCTGAGCCACCTGCAGGTCCATCAGGTCTGACCACGCCCACAGGAAGTAACAACAGCTGATATACGACACGTCACCACCAACACCGGGACAGATCTGAAGATGCAGCAGCAGAAACATGTCAACAAGATAAACACACTTTACTGCATCGTCTTTAAAAACAACCTAAGAAGTTAAAGTCTATAAGAAGACAAAATGAAGCCGACATGTTTGGACCTGAACTGGTCTTCATCAGGGCTTAATTAAAACAGAACATGGGCGTGGCCTTCAAGTAAAACACATCAACCAATAACAGGCTGGAGTCGATTGGAGGCCGACAAAACTGTGCTCAAATTCAAATAAAGGCCTTTTATTTTTCCTCGTGCGATTTTTTATGATTTTTTATTTTTTCTACTTGTTTGAAGAGCCTGGAATCCGTTGTGTTTAAAGTGGGGAGGATTTTTAAACCTGATTTTTCAAGTTTCAAACTGGAGTTTTATTCTCTTATTGGTTTTGCAGTGGGATTTATCCTCTGCATATTTACCAAACCAAACGCACATCGTGACAAACACAGATGCAAACTTCAGCCACACGTCGCTGTATTTCTGTTCTGTGCAACACTGGAACTTACATTTAGATGAGTTTTTGCTTTGCATTTCGTCTTGCTCAATCGAAAAAACAACAATTTTCTTCATTACTTGTCTCCAAAATCAAAATGAAAAAAACAGATAATGATTCGTTTTTTTCAGTTTTCGATTTTGTGTTTAAATGAAAAATGGAGAAAACGGATAACGACCGTTTACGTGACTTTCGTGACTGCGATGCCGGACTTTTGCACCGCATACGGACTGAACCAGGACTGATTCAGGTCCGGGACCAGAGTGGACTCCGAGCTTTGACTCCGAGCTTTGACTCCGAGCTTTGACTCCGAGCTTTGACTCCGAGCCTCAGTTTCGAGCCCCAATAACCCAAAACCACAAAATGTTTTGGGTGAATCTGTTGCGTTTCTTTGGTCCTTATGTTTCGAATCGCGCCAAATCTACGAAGCACTTCCTGAATCGGTCACGTGGTTCGGTCGGTTCACGAGGCTTCGAACGTCACCACAAACGTCACCGATACAAACCTCGATACGCGTCAACAAAGACGTCCTGGATTTACTCGACTTCCAAACCTCGACGCGACAACACTACATGACTGACCACCACAGGACAAAAACTTGACTCCACGTGTTAAAAGTGCGATGGCGCGTCTCACCTTCCACCAGCTCGTCCATGGAGGTGATCTTCTTGCTCCCGTCGATGGTGTAGATGTTCCTCACGCCTTGGGGCAGGTGCAGGTTATCGGCCAGAGACTTGGTGAGCTCCATCAGCAGCGCGTCGTACGACCTGAACCGGTCCGACGACACCGCGTACACCAGCCCTTTGAAGTAGCGGTCGCCGTTGCGGTAGAATCGCACCTTCTTGGCGCGTTTCTCGGACGTGAGCGCCTGCAGGGTGCGGGTCCGGTAGTAGCTGCAGTTGGTGCTGTGGGCCGGACTCGGGACCAGGCTGCTTCCTCTGGAGCTCGGACCCGATCCGCCGTCGTCGCGTTTGCTGCGGCTCGATCTCCCGCGACGGACTTTGTCCCGCTCGTCGAAGTGCTCCAGCTCTAAGGTTTTGCTCAGCGACATGATGATGCAGTAATAGTAGAAGTAATAGTAGAAGTAATAGTAGAAGTAGAAGTAGTAGAGAAACGCTCAACTACAGAGAATATCCAAAAAAAAAGGTACAAAAAGTGGTTTGAAATTCCAAAAATAGTAGCAGTACTCACAATAGTAGTAGCTGTAGTAGTAGTAGTTGTTGTAGTAGTAGTAGTAGTTGTTGTGTAGTAGTAGTAGCAGTAGTAGTAGTAGTAGTAGTAGTAGTAGTAGTAGTAGCAGTAGTAGTAGTAGAGAACTACATTAGAAAAGGTCAAAAAAATTGTTTGACTTTCCAAAGGTAGTAGCAATGGTAGTAGTACTAGTAATAGTAGCAGTACTATCAGTAGCAGTAGTAGTAGTAGTAGTAGTAGTAGTAGTAGCAGTAAGTAGTAGTTGCAGTAATAGTAGTAGGGAAACGCCCAGCTACATCAGAGAATATCAAAAAAAAGGAACCAAAAGTGATTTGAAATTCCAAAAGTAGTAGTAGTAGTAGTAGTAGTAGTAGTAGTAGTAGTAGTAGTAGTAGTAGTAGTAGTAGTAGTAGTTGCAGTAATAGTGGTAGAGAAATGCTCAGCTACAGAGAATATCGCAAAAAAGGAACAAAAAGTAGTTTGAAATTCCAAAATTAGTAGTACTAGTAGTAGCAGTAGTAGTAGTAGTAGTACTAGTAGTAGTAGCAGTAGTGCAGAAACGCCCAGCTACATCAGAAAATACCACAAAGGTCCAAAAAGTGGTTTGAAATTCCAAAAGTAGTAGTAGTAGTAGTAGTAGTAGTAGTAGTAGTAGTAGTAGTAGCAGTAAATGCCCAGCTACATCAGCGACTACCACAAAACTGTTACGGTCCAAAAAGTGCTTTGAAATTAGTAGTAGTAGTAAAAAGTATTTTGAAATTCCAAACGTTTCCAATACTAGTGTCCTTCTCTTGGTGTTTTTTCTTCTTCTTGAATTTTTTGACAAAGGAAAAAAACAAAACAAGAATCGTCAAAAACTCCCGTACGAGTTAGTAAAGCTCCGACGTGAATCCGAAATTCCAAAAGACTCTAACGTTAGTGTCGTTTTGTGGTAAAAATGTGATGATATGATGATACTGATATGACTGGCCTTCCAAAAGTCCTCCAAAAAAAACTAAAATAATCCAAAAAGTGCAAAGTATTTCCTTAGAGTTTCGTTAAATCCCAGGTTCGGTTCTAAAAATTCCAAAACGTTGGCTACCGTGCACTTCTTTCTGGCAGTTTCATGCTACGACAAATGATGTTTTAACGGTATCGTCAAAAATCAAAACTTGAGTAAATGTTTTCGAAATCTTGTGAGTCGAACGTGAACGGTGCAGCTCTCGTCTTAAAACGATCTTAAACCTTCAAGGACGTCGATGAAGAAAGTGTAAATTGTTAATAAGAAACAGCTACATTTTCCAACAGTTCATTCAAATTCCGAAAAAACAGACAAATCTCACAAAATTTCCCGTTTAAAATCCACAAACTGTCGTAAAACCGTCTACAGCTCGCTTAAAATCCTGTGGAAACACCAGAGAAGTGTAGAACTTTAACTGTTGGTCCACTAAAACCTTGGCAAATCTTCAAGTGTCTTCGTGAAGTTGGCGTTCAAAAGTTCGTTGCTAGCTTCTAGATCTGTTCTTTCCGGTGAAGCTTGAACGTTTTTTGGCAACAGTGGAGGTAAATCTAAGTGCAAAGACTCGAAAGTGTTTTTGGAAAGAGGTTTAGGACGACTGACTGCGAATCGTGAAGTTTAAAAGATGGAAAACGAAGACAGAGATTCCGTCAGAGTCCTTGGAGGTCCCTTCAGAGTCTTGAGGTCTTGAGTCCTTCAGAGTCTTGGAGGTCCCTTCAGAGTCTTGGAGGTTCCTTAAGAGTACGGAGGTCTTCAGAGTCTTGGAGATCCCTTCAGAGTCTGAAAGTCCCTTCAGAGTCTGTGAGGTCCCTTCAGACTTCCTTCAGAGTCCTTGAGGTCCTTCAGAGTCTTGAAGTCCCTTCAGAGTTTTGAAAGTCCCTTCAGAGTCTTGGAGGTCCTTCAGAGTCTTGGAGGTCCTTCAGAGTCTTGGAGAGTCTTGGAGGTCCCTTCAGAGTCTTCAGAGTCTTGGAAGTCCCTTCAGAGTCTTGGAAGTCCCTTCAGAGTCTTGGAGGTCCCTTCAGAGTCTTGGAGGTCCCTTCAGAGTCTGTGGAGGTCCCTTCAGAGTCTTGGAGGTCCCTTCAGAGTCCTTGGAAGTCCCTTCAGAGTCTTCCCTTCAGAGTTTGAAAGTCCCTTCAGAGTCTTGGAAGTCCCTTCAGAGTCTTGGAGTCCCTTCAGAGTCTTGGAGGTCCCTTCAGAGTCTTGGAGGTCCCTTCAGAGTCTTGGAGGTCCCTTCAGAGTCTTGGAAGTCCCTTCAGAGTCTTGGAAGTCCCTTCAGAGTCTTGGAGGTCCCTTCAGAGTTCCTTCAGAGTCCTTGAGGTCCAGGTCGGACAGAGCAGGTCAGAAGGTGATTCCATGTTTTCCCAAATGTTCCGTGTTGAGTGTGGGAGTTCATCCATCACTGAAAAACACAAAAGAGAAATATTGTGTTAGCCACGAAATAACTTAAAAATGCACTGCGGAACTTTTCAGATTGGGGGTCCGTTGTTTTGCCTCTGATGTTCCACAATAAAGATGCATTTATTCAATTATGGGTGTTTTTATTTCTCAAAAATGTTTTACATTAAACTTTAAAAACATGTCAGATTTCAAAATGCAAAGTGCTCTGCGGAACACTCGGACGAACACTCGGACGAACACTCGGACGAACACTCGGACGAACACTCGGACGAACACTCGGACGAACACTCGGACGAACACTCGGACGAACACTCGGACGAACACTCGGACGAACACTCGGACGAACACTCGGACGAACATTCGGACGAACACTCGGACGAAACACTCGGACGAACACTCGGACGAACTCGGACGAACATCGTCGACGAACACTCGTCGGACGATCGGACGGACGACTCGGACAAACACTCGGACGAACACTCGGACGCAGTCGGACTCTCGCGAACACGGACTCTCGGACGAACACGTCGGACTCTCGGATCGGCGAATCGGACTCGGTCGGACGAGGTCGGACGACGTCGGACTCTCGGACGACAACGTCGGACTCTGGACACGTCGGACTCTCGGCAGTACTCTGGCGCAGTACTCGGTCGGGCAGTACTCTGGGCAGTACTCTGGGCAGTACTCTGCAGTACTCTGCGCAGTACTCTGTGCAGTACTCTGCAGTACTCTGCGTACTCTGCGTACTCTGCAGTACTCTGCAGTACAGTACTCTGCGCAGTACTCTGCGCAGTACTCTGGCAGTACTCTGGGCAGTACTCTGGGCAGTACTCTGGGCAGTACTCTGCGCAGTACTCTGTACTCTGCAGTACTAGTTAAGGAGTGAGGTGAAGCGTGAGGAAACATGATGAAGTGTTTGTGTGAAATAAAATCCCTGACGTCCTGATGCTCCTGGGACATTTAATTTAATCTGAAAACAGCAGAGCCACAGGAGACAGACGACTGCAGGACTAAACCAGGACTAAACCAGGACTAAACCAGGACTAAACCAGGACTAAACCAGGACTAAACCAGGACTAAACCAGGACTAAACCAGGACTAAACCAGGACTAAACTAAACCAGGTCTAAACCAGGACTAAACCAGGACTAAACCAGGACTAAACCAGGACTAAACCAGGACTAAACCCCCAAACCTCCCAAAAGAACTAAACAACCATAAACTGGGCTGAGTTCTTCTCTCAAACAAAAAACTTTCTCTTCGCTTCCAGTTTGAGCAGATCTGGGATCAGGACGACGCTGCCGATACGATACATATACACAAGTACAATACACTTTCGATTCGATACGATATATTTCAAATCGATTTGATACGGTTCAATAAAAATAAAGTCTAAATTCATATGAAACACAAACATTTCATAAACGAGTTTCCAGCGACAAAACTGTAGCTCTGTAACAAAACTATTTAGTAAAATAAACCAAAAAACACTCAGCCCACGGCATCGATACTGGATCATCATATTAAATGATACGATGTTTTGATATTTCGATATTTTTGCACAGCTCTAGTCGTGAAAAGAGCTTCTAAACTCATCCTGGTGAATAATGAGGAGACACGAAGAACTCTGGACCCTTACAAACTCTTTACAACGATTTAATTCTGTTTTTTAAGACGTAAAAATCAGGTTCAGAGACTTTAAATCGTTAAAATGTCCGTGTCTTATCACCACGTTCAGAGTTCAGTGTTTAAATTTAAACGATAAAGACGATAAGACGACGATAAGACGACTTTGGTGAAGAAGAAATTCTGTTCAAGGACTTTTCACACGACGTCAAAACCTGGACTGTAGATCTGGAACGAAATAATTGAGTAAAATAAACCAAAAAACCTCTCGACGCAGCAGCCCACGATATCGATACTGTATCGTCATTAGGCGATGCGATATTTCGATATTTCCACATGAAGTGCTCCACACACTTTCACTAGAAACATTTGGACCGTTTCATCCTTGGATTTTCCGATCTCTGCTGAACTAAAGGGAAAAGGGTCACGTGAAAACTACAAACACTTCATGACATCACAGGGTGGAACGTGTGAATGAAACAGACCAGGGATCAGGACCAGGACCAGGACCAGGACCAGCCTCAAACCTCACACACCTGGATCTGGTGCGTGAAGCCTCTGCTCGTCCCCAAACCAGGACTAAACCAGGACTAAACTTGGACTATGACAGGTCTAAACCAGGACTAAACTTGGACTATGTCAGGTCTAAACCAGGACTAAACTTGGACTATGTCAGGTCTAAACGAGGTCTATATCAGGTCTAAACAAGGTCTCGTTCAGGTCTAAACCAGGACTAAACTTGGACTATTGGATATATCAGGTCTAAACGAGGTCTATGTCAGGTCTAAACCAGGACTAAACTTGGACTATGTCAGGTCTAAACCAGGACTAAACTTGGACTATATCAGGTCTAAGGTCTAAGGTCTAAACCAGGACTAAACTTGGACTATGTCAGGTCTAAACCAGGTCTAAACTTGGACAGGTCTAAACCAGGACTAAACTTGGACTATATCAGGTCTATGTCAGGTCTAAACGAGGTCTAAACCAGGTCTACACCAGGACTAAACTAGGACTAAAATTGGACTATATCAGGACTAAACCAGGTCTATTTCAGATCTAAACCAGGTCTACATCAGGACTAAACCAGGTCTACATCAGGTCTATTTCAGGTCTAGTTCTTGTACTAAATGCTCAGTTCGTCCTCCTCGGGTCTTTGAGGCTCGTGCGGACGCTTCTGGTCAGACTCGGGTCCTGCGCACCCCGAGTCACATCCGCCGCGCACAATCACAAGTGCAACGTGCAGGTAAATCCGTCATGTTCCGTCATGTCCCGTCATGTTCCGTGATGCGGTTGTGCGCGTAAAGCCCGTGTGTTGTGGCTCCGGTGCGGGACCGGGCGGGGGGGACACACGTACCGGGGAGAGCCGTGTGTCCGGCGTGTTGCTGGGGGAAGCTCGCTCATCTTCCCTCCGCCATTTTCCCGGTGCTGGGCCGCGTTGTTCCGCCCGGTGCGGGGCTCGGGTCCGGGGCTCGGGTCCGGGGCTCGGGTCCTGGAGCCGGGGCGGGAGGCCGGGGGGAGGCGCGTGTTGGGCCGGAGCAGCAGCGGCGGCCGCGGCGGTGCAGACGGAGCCGGAGGAAGCGGAGGAGCGACGCTTCCTCCCGCACAAGCCCCGCCCCGACGCGCCATCCTCGGCTTTGTTTGGCTGGAGCGGCCCGCGGAGCTCAGGAGGAAGGACCAGAGGGACCCGAGGGACCAGACTGACCAGAGGGACTTGACGTGTCTGTTCACTAACCAGAGGGACCAGACTGACCAGAGGGACTTGACGTGTCTGTTCACTGACCAGGGACCCGAGGGACCAGACTGACCAGAGGGACTTGACGTGTCTGTTCACTGACCAGAGAGACCCGAGGGACCAGACGTGTCTGTTCACTGACCAGAGGGACTCGAGGGACCAGACTGACCAGAGGGACCAGACTGACCAGAGGGACCAGAGAGACCTGAGGGACCTGACTGACCAGACTAACCTGACTGACCTGAGGGACCAGACTGACCAGAGGGACCAGACTGACCAGAGAGACCTGAGGGACCTGACTGACCAGACTAACCTGACTGACCTGAGGGACCAGACTGACCTGAGGGACCAGACTGACCAGACTGACCTGAGGGACCTGACTGACCAGAGGGACCCTGGATAGTCCCAGTTTTGAGCTAAACCAGGTCTAATCCAGGACTAAACTAGGACTTAATTTGGACTAAATCAAGACTAAACCAGGTCTAAACCAGAACTAAACCAGGTCTAAACCAGGACTAAACCAGGTCTAAACCAGAACTAAACCAGGTCTAAACCAGGACTAAACTAAACAGGTCTAAACCAGAACTAAACCAGGTCTAAACCAGGACTAAACTAGGACTAAACCAGGACTAAATTTAGACTAAATCAGGACTAAACCAGGACTAAACCAGGACTAAACCAGGACTTAATTTGGACTAAACCAGGTCTGAACCAGGACTAAACCAGGACTAAACCAGGTCTAAACCAGGACTAAACTTGGGCTTTTCACTATTTTATTTTTACACAAACATCTAAACCTCGTGTGTCTCAGTTTAAAATAGTTTTAACATTTTTTTAAATTTATTTTTTTAAGTTTTGATCACACAAAAATTTCCACTTTACACAAAACTGGGAAACGACACGATCGTCAGGAAAATAAATCAAACGAGTTCAGAATCAGACAAAAATATGACCACAACAGATTTGATTTATTTATTTTTTATTAAATTTACTTCACATTTACACTTGGATTTCATCCAAAAAGAGAAAATCAGTTTGTGTATGTGACCAGCAGGTGGCGCCATCAGACCAAGAGAACACGACCCAGATCAGACTCCAGAGTTTGGACGGTTTTAAAATCACAATATTGATCTTTTTGAAAGTTTTAAATCTTCTGGCCCCACGTCACGTCCACATTTAAAACCTTCTCTGTGACCGAACCCAAAGTCTGGAACTCGAGTCTCAGTTTAGGCCCGATTCAGTCCAGTTTTTCTCCTGGTTTAGTCCTGGTTTAGTCCTGGTTTAGTCCTGGTTTAGTTTTAGACCTGGTTTAGTCCTGGTTTAGTCCTGGTTTAGTCCTGGTTTAGACCTGGTTTAGTCTGGTTTAGTCCTGGTTTAGTCCTGGTTTAGACCTGGTTTAGACCTGGTTTAGTCTTAGTTTAGTCCTGGTTTAGTCCTGGTTTAGTCCTGGTTTAGTCCTGGTTTGGTCCTAGTTTTCTCCTGGTTTAGACCTGGTTTAGTCCTGGTTTAGTCCTGGTTTAGTCCTGGTTTAGACCTGGTTTAGTCCTGGTTTAGTCCTGGTTTAGTCCTTAGTTTAGACCTGGTTTAGTCTTAGTTTTAGTCCTGGTTTAGTCCTGGTTTAGTCCTGGTTTAGTCCTGGTTTAGTCCTGGTTTAGACCTGGTTTAGACCTGGTTTAGTCCTGGTTTAGACCTGTTTTACGCCTGGTTTAGTCTGGTTTAGTTAAGTCCTGGTCTAGTCCTGGTTTAGACCTGGTTTAGTCCTGGTTTAGTCCTGGTTTAGTCCTGGTTTAGTCCTGGTTTAGTCCTGGTTTAGTCCTGGTTTAGTCCTTTAGTCCTGGTTTAGTCCTGGTTTAGTCCTGGTTTAGTCCTGGTTTAGTCCTGGTTTAGTCCTGGTTTAGTCCTGGTTTAGTCCTGGTTTAGTCCTGGTTTAGTCCTGGTTTAGTCCTGGTTTAGTCCTGGTTTAGTCCTGGTTTAGTCCTGGTTTAGTCCTGGTTTAGTCCTGGTTTAGTCCTGGTTTAGTCCTGGTTTAGTCCTGGTTTAGTCCTGGTTTAGTCCTGGTTTAGTCCTGGTTTAGTCCTGGTTTTAAGGTGTAAATCTGTGAGTCTGAAAATCTCCACATCATCAAATCCATTTTTATTGGATTTTTAGACTGAGTCTGAGTGAACAAGTTTCTTCTGTTTTATTCACGATCAAAACTTTTTCTCTTAAATCTCAGAAACAAAAACGTTTGAGCTGAAAATGACACTTGTGTTTTCAGTTTGATCTTTGTGAAACTGTGAGTGAAAAAGGAAGTAAAACATGATTCTTCATTGTTCCTTATTCACACAAAGTCTTTTTTATAAATGTTTATCAAACCTGAACCTGAACATGAAGTGAGTTTGTTCTTTTATTTTTTTTATGTATTTATTTAAATTTTATTTATAATTTGTGATATTTAAGGGATTGGATACACAGCACATCCACAATAAGACAGACTTAACTAAACAAAAAACAAAAAAAACAAAAAAACAAAAAAAATAAATAAATAATTAAAAAAAAAATAATAATATATATATATATATATATATTATAATATATATATATATATATATATATATATATATTATATATATATATATATTATATATATATAATAATAATAATAATAATAATAATAATAATAAATAAAATAAATAAATAAATAATAAATAATAAGTAAATAATAATAATAATGATGATAATAAATAAAAATAATAAAATAAATAAGTAAATAATATAATAATAATGATGATAATAAATAAAAATAAATAAAATAAATAAGTAAATAATAATAATAATAATGATGATAATAAAAGTAAATAAATAAAATAAATAAGTAAATAATGATGATAATAAATAAAAAAAAATAATAAAATAAATAAGTAAATAATAATAATAAATAAATAAAAATAAATAAATAAATAAATAAATAAGTAAATAATAATAATAAATACATAAAATAAATATGTAAATAATAATAATAACAATAATGATAATAATACCAACACACAAAAAAAGGGGGGGGGGGGGGTGTAGTACAGAGTCTCTCAATGCTGTGACACAAACATTTACATACACATATATTTTGACATTGTCCAAGAGTATGTTGTTCTTTTTTTTTTTTTTTCTTTTTACTGTCCTTTGTCCAAATAGGGTTTTGCCGCAGTCCACAGGTCAAAGGTCGACAGTCTGTTTGTTTTTTGTGTCCAACGACTGAGCAGCTGCTCCATAGAAATTAAATCCAAAAAAAGTCTTTGTACCAATTGTTTATCTTGAAGCACTTCTGTTTGTGTTCCTTCCACTTCATCATCATAATACGTTTTGCTCATAAAAAAAAGTCTGTTCTTTCTCTTTGAATCTGCAGCTGCTCTGAGTCTCACCGTTAAATGTCCTTAAATGTCCTTAAATGTCCTTAAATGTCCTTAAATGTCCTTAAATGTCCTTAAATGTCCTTAAATGTTCTTAAATGTCCTTAAATGTCCTTAAATGTCCTTAAATGTCCTTAAATGTCCTTAAATGTTCTTAAATGTCCTTAAATGTCCTTAAATGTTCTTAAATGTTCTTAAATGTCCTTAAATGTCCTTAAATGTCCTTAAATGTCTTAAATGTTCTTAAATGTCTTAAAAATGTTCTTAAATGTCTTAAATGTCTTAAAATGTCCTTAAATGTTTTAAATGTTCTTAAATGTCCTTAAATGTCCTTAAATGTTTTAAATGTCTTAAATGTCTCTTAAATGTTTTAAATGTCTTAAATGTCCTTAAATGTCCTTAAATGTTCTTAAATGTCTTAAATGTCTTAAATGTTTAAATGTCTTAAATGTTCTTAAATGTTCTTAAATGTCTTAAATGTCCTTAAATGTTCTTAAATGTTCTTAAATGTTCTTAAATGTTCTTAAATGTTCTTAAATGTCCTTAAATGTCCTTAAATGTTCTTAAATGTCCTTAAATGTTCTTAAATGTTCTTAAATGTCCTTAAATGTTCTTAAATGTTCTTAAATGTTCTTAAATGTTCTTAAATGTCCTTAAATGTTCTTAAATGTCCTTAAATGTTCTTAAATGTCCTTAAATGTTCTTAAATGTTCTTAAATGTTCTTCTAAAGTCGCTCCACATGATCCTGGGGTTTTTATTTCGCTCTTTTATCCGTAAATTCATCAGTCAGACTTTATTTACAGAGCGTTTTTCATACAAAACAAAACACAAAGATCTTCACAGAGACTAAAACAATCCCACGTTTCCGTCCAGTTTGTTCTGTTTTGATTCGGGTGGAGCAGCTGCTGCTCTGTTGGTTTCCAGTTTGAAATGAGCTGGTGAACCGTTCCACAGACGCGGCTCGACCCAGAGTCGTCCTGAACAACACAACCACCACGAGCGGCTCCTCTCCTCTTCACTCTGTGTCAACAGTTTACGCACAGCAAAAAGTGCAGTGTTAAAACTGACTCTCACAGAGTTCATTTTAACACTTTCTCAGAGTTTATATGAGTCCAATCTGTTCTAGAGTTAATTTAAATAACACTGGACCAAAGTTACTGTTTAACCCCAAAATCAAGAGTTAAATTAACATTTTGAGAGTAAAGGGTTAACACTTTGTAGAGTTATCCTGGTGTTTTATTTTTACACTTAATTTGAGTTAAATTAACATCTTGGAGAGTTGTAACTACACACTGTGGAGTGTAAATTAAGGTACACTGTACAAAACAACAAACTTTGTGCAAATTGCGAGGAAGCGACGAAGCCTCGAAGAACCGCTGCAAAAACCACGAAATCCCTGTGCGTGGGGAGTTTGATTGACGACCTAACAGCCAATAGAAAAAGAGGGAGCCTCGTTTTCTATTGGCTGATGTTTATCTGGCCTCAATACGTCCAGAGTTGATAGATTTTCATTCTTTTTTTTTTTGTTCATCATAATTACAAAGCTGCTGCGTCTCTGTAACGGTGTTTTAAACTTTCATTGACAATTTGAAACTAAAAAATAAAATCCTCCACACAACCTTTAAAGCTGCTTCTATTATCTGTCAAAAAGAGAAACATACAAACACCAGACAGACACACACCAATTTAGCAAATAAAAAACTATTTAAAAGCTTATTTAAAATATGCAGGATAGAATACTGTCCTTCATTGAGTTCTACTGATAAAAAAGTACAAGACGTGTAAAAATAGACAATATAGTTCAACTGACGTAAGCAAAGAGCTAAAAGACCCTGGGTCATAGTCACGTCTGCTGGCAATTTGTTTGATAAAGAATTCAACCTATACAGTTATAATTGTAATTCTAATTAGTGAAGAAAATACAAATATTGTCTATAGTTTAAATCAAATTGTACTTACCAAAAAGAGCTGCATGTAAAAGTGAAAAATCCACTGTGTCTGTCTGGTTCAAACTGGTTCAAACTGGTTCAAACTGGTTCAAACTGGTTCAAACTGGTCTTGTTCTGGTCCTGTGGCGGGAATTTGAATTGGGCGGTGCCGAGTTAACACTCGTGGAAGTTGAATTAACACTAGCAGAAGTTGAATTAACACTAGTAAAAGTTGAATTAACACTAGTAAAAGTTGAATTAAACCTAGCAGAAGTTGATTTAACACTAGCAGAAGTTGATTTAACACTAGCAAGTTGAATTAACACTAGAGAAGTTGATTTAACACTAGCAGAAGTTGAATTAACACTAGTAGAAAGTTGAATTAATTAACACTAGCAGAAGTTGAATTAACACTAGTAAAAGTTGAATTAACACTAGTGGAAGTTGAATTACCACTAGTAGAAGTTGATTTAACACTAGGGGAAGTTGAATTAACACTAGTAGTTGAAAACAGTTTGAAGAGAAGTTGAATTAACACTAGCAGAAGTTGAGAACACTAGTAAAAGTTGATTTAACACTAGCAGAAGTTGATTTAACACTAGCAGAAGTTGAATTAACACTAAGAGAAGTTGAATTACACTAGTAAAAGTTAAAACACTAGTAAAGTTGAATTAACACTAGCAGAAGTTGAATTAACACTAGTAGTTGAAACACTAGTGAAGTTGAATTAACACTAGTTGAAACACTAGTAAAGTTGAATTAACACTAGCAGAAGTTGAATTAAGTTGAATTAACACTAGTGGAAGTTGAATTTAACACTAGTGGAAGTTGAATTAACACTAGTGGAAGTTGAATTAACACTAGTGGAAGTTGAATTAACACTAGCAGAAGTTGATTTAACACTAGTGGAAGTTGAATTAACACTAGCAGTTGAATTAACACTAGTAGAATTGAATTAACACTAGAAAGTTGATTTAACACTAGCAGAAGTTGATTAACACTTAAAAGTTGAATTAACACTAGTAAAAGTTGAATTAACACTAGTGGAAGTTGAATTAACACTAGTAGAAGTTGATTTAACACTAGTAGAAGTTGAATTAACACTAGTAGAAGTTGAATTAACACTAGTAGAAGTTGAATTAACACTAGCAGAAGTTGAATTAACACTAAGAGAAGTTGAATTAACACTAGTAAAAGTTGAATTAACACTAGTGAAAGTTGAATTAACACTAGCAGAAGTTGAATTAACACTAGTAGAAGTTGATTTAACACTAGTGGAAGTTGAATTAACACTAGCAGAAGTTGAATTAACACTAGTAGAAGTTGAATTAACACTAGCAAAAGTTGAATTAACACTAGTAAAAGTTGAATTAACACTAGTAGAAGTTGAATTAACACTAGTGGAAGTTGATTTAACACTAGTAAAAGTTGAATTAACACTAGTGGAAGTTGAATTAACACTAGAAAAGTTGAATTAACACTAGAAAAGTTGAATTAACACTAGAGTAGAAGTTGAATTAACACTAGTAGAAGTTGAATTAACACTAGTAGAAGTTGATTTAACACTAGCAGAAGTTGAATTAACACTAGTAAAAGTTGAATTAACACTAGTAAAAGTTGAATTAACACTAGTGGAAGTTGAATTAACACTAGTAGAAGTTGATTTAACACTAGGAGAAGTTGAATTAACACTAAGAGAAGTTGAATTAACACTAGTAGAAGTTGAATTAACACTAGTGAAGTTGAATTAACACTAGAGAAGTTGAATTAACACTAGTGGAAGTTGATTTAACACTAGCAGAAGTTGAATTAACACTAGGGGAAGTTGATTTAACACTAGTAGAAGTTGAATTAACACTAGTGGAAGTTGATTTAACACTAGCAGAAGTTGAATTAACACTAGGGGAAGTTGAATTAACTTCAACCATATCAACCCCAACTCTAACTCCCATTTAACTTTCAAATAGTTAAAATAACACTTTCTGTGTTAAAAACAACTCTGAAATATTTTACCCTGAAATTTGAACTCTCCAGTTTTTGCTGTGTGGTCCTGGTGAATTCTGAATACTGTGGTGTATCGCAGTTAAGACACTTCAAAACGAATTTAAGATGATTAAATTCCAGTTCATGAGTTCAGAGTTTTCTTTCACTTTCAGTTTGACGGGGCGGCCGAGTGCAGCGCTGAAGAGTCGCCTCGCTGATCCAAACTTTTAGAAAAATCTGGGTCATGTCTGAGCCAATCGAGAAAAGACCTGTGATCACGGTTCAGAACGGGAAGACGTCTCTGTCCTCCACGGAGGGAGGATGTTCATCGTGTTTCCTGTGGGGGAAATTCCAGGCGAGGTCCCAGGTTCACCCGACCCCGAGCTTCTCGTAGAAAAAAAAAGGTGTTAATTTCATTGAGTGACCAGTTTATCAAGTCTAGAGTTCATTTGTGTTTGGAAAGCAGAGCGGAGAGTCTCAGAGTTTAAAGACACGAGACGAGACGAGACACCGAGGCAAAAACAGGAAACAAACAGGATACATTTTTATTCCGAACATGAACATGGCTCTGGTTCTGCCCAGGGCCAACAACATTTTGTCACAGAAAACTTTTAGTCTTTGAGTAAACGTGTGCACACTCCAAAAAACAATATGTAGGAAAATTAAAATGACTTAAATTAAGAAGATTTGACTTTATTTGAGTCGATTCAACTTGTGTATTTTTCTTAATTCAAGCAAAAATTGATTTTGTTTCTTATTTTAAGTTGTTGTTTTTCTCATATTTTCTCATGCAGCAAGATGTATTTTCATATTTTAAGTACAAAAAGTCTTGTTCCATGGGCAGATCTTTTAAACGGACTCAAATCCTGATCAAACTTTATTCACTCGATCATCTTCACTTGACTAGATTTGAGTTTTTGCAGCGTGATCCACTGTTGGGCTTTTGAAAAACACTGACAATATTGAAAAAACTTGTTAAATGTACAACAGCATTTTCATTTATCACAGAAAAAAAAAGTCATTTAGCCAAATATTTGAATAAAACCTGTTGTAACGTGATCTGTGGACTTTTGAAAAACACTGAGAAACATTTTGTTCTGTCAAACCTTCGGTCAAACATAGAACATCGATTTCATCATCACATAAAAATAAATATTGACACAAGAAGAGCTGTGAAATAAAAGGTTGTAGTGAATAAAAAGGATGAATAACACTTCATTAGGGGTAAAAGGGGAAGTTTAAAACACAAAATTAAGAAAAAAATCCAGACGAGGACCAGTGTACTGAAACTGCCTTTAGGTCTGGAAGAGTAAATCGTTAAATTTCAGCTTTACGTTCACGTCGAGGTGATTGTAGAGAACAAAAAAGAAGATAATCTCATATATAATAATAGAGGTGTTGGGTGTTTTGAAGAGCCACGCCCGACGGGATAAAAGCAGAGTCTGGTTTGACGACTCCTCCCTCCAGAGTCCAGACACTGAGGCTGTTGTGGAAAAACTCCAGAAAAAGTGGAAAAACTGAAGGAAGATTTTTAAACCTGTTTTAAAGTTCCAAACTGGAGTTTCATTCTTTTCTGGTTTTGCAGTGATATTTACCAGCCTCTGCACGTTTACCAAACCAAACGCACATCGTGACAAACACAGATGCATTTGTCACTTTTGTTAGACAAACTTCAGCCAAATGTGGCAGTAGGTCTGTTCTGTAGATCCGCTCTATGCTGTAGACCTGCTTTGTGTGCCAACACTGGAACACAAATTTAGACTGGTTTTTGCTTCACGTTTGGTCTTGTTCTTCTAATCAGCCGCACTGTGGGAGGGGCTTGTGTTGGCTGTACGCAGGAAGGAGCGAGAGCGTGAAAAGGCGAGGGGCGGCGTGCTGACGTGAGGCAGGTGGACAGGTAGGATGTTTAGGAAGTTGAACCTGCCCTGTGACGCACGCTGGTACACGAGGGCACACGCTGTCGCAGACGAGCCGTGCATAGGGAGCGTGTGTGTTTGTGATGCGCCGTAGAGTCTCCGCGGGTTTCAAATGAGCGCACAGGCTGCACTGAGACGCCCCACACGCTCCTGCACCCGCTACAAGTTTATTACCAACAGCAGCGGCCGCAATGAAATATGATCACACTTGTTGAGTGTCAGACCTCGAGTGAGAGACAAGACCGAGTCCAAACGCGAGTCCGAGACGAGACACGGCGATCTACCCACACGACCTTGACGATCGACTGGTAGATCGAGATCGACGTACTGAGCCCCACTGACTTAGAGCCTCTGACTGAGACACGGTCACAGTTCCTCCGGGCCGTGACTTTAGATCTCACTGACGGACTTTACTTTAATAAAATCCTGTAACAGAGGAGGACAAGTCCAGACAAAACTTTATAGATAAAACATCCATATTTAAAATCAACAAAATTATTAAAATGAAGCAGGTTGTACTTGTGTAAAATAGTGCAGCGGTGAAATGAGAATAGTTTCTTCTCCAGTATTTTTACGGCTTTTTTACTGGATTTAAGAACGGAGTTTACTTGCTTTTCATATTTAAAATTGTAATCAAAAATGACTCCAAGATTTGTAGAAAATGCACCTGGAGTCATGGTGCCACCACAATAACTTGGTTTTAAACGCTAAAAAGACCAAGGAGATTGTTGTGGATTTCCGCAGAAAAGGTCACAACAACCATCTACCTCTCCTCATTGGCACCGAGGTGGTGGAGAGGGTGAGCAGCTTCAAATTCCTGGGGGTAACCGTGACTGAGGACCTGTCCTGGGACAATCACATCACCTCAGCCGTACGGACGTCCCAACAGCACCTTTACTACCTGAGGAAATTGAGGAGTGCCCACATTCCCAGACCTCTGATGTTGAACTTTTTACAACTGTGCCGTCAGCAGTGTTCTGACGTATGGTTTTTTGGTTGGTTTTGACCAGCAGACACTCCAGCAGGTGGTGAAAGCAGCCGGTAGAATCACTGGAACGACTCTGCCAGGAATCAGCACCGTCTACTCCACTCGCTGTCTGAGAAGAGAGCACAACATCCTGCAGGACCAACATTCACCCTGCGCACCCTTTTTCCACCTGCTGCCCTCAGGGAGAAGGTCCAGGTCCAAACGGGCCAGAACATCCAGACTGGCCAACAGAACTCTGCCCCTCTCCCCCTTTGGCCCCTCTCTGCCCCCCCTCTCACGGACAAAAACCACATCCAACTTTTAAAGGTTGTAAAGAAGATTTTCCAAAGAAAGAGAAATGCAGCGACTGTTTGCTCTTTTTCAAATGTCGCTCTTCGCTCCTTTTCCCCCCCATCTCTTCTTCTTTCCATGACGTCAAAAACGGACTTTCTTTTGCGACGAACTGGTCACGAATTCTTGACGGCCATTACAACAAACTCTGTGTGAACTGAGAGGAAGCTACAGTTCGAAAAAGACGCCAAGAAACCGCTGTGCTGGTCGAGTAAACGGCATCAGTGCGTGAGAGGCAAACATAAACCGTGTGATCCCAGTGCGCCGGCAAGTCAGTGACGCTAGACACGTAGGAAGTTTGATTGACAACTCAACAGCCAATAGATAAAGAGGTAGCCTTGTTTTCTATTGGCTGATGTTTATCCGGCCTCACCACGTCCACAGTTGATGGATTTTCATTCTTTTTTTTTGTTTTTTTGGTCACCATAAATAATTACAAGGCTGCTGCATCTCTATAATTCTATTTTGAACTTTCACTGACAATTTGAAACAAACAAAAAAATCCTCCATACAACCTTTAATAACACTGAACTGGTTGCACTGGTGCATTTTTCTGTCATGATTCTCAGGTGTCTGTCTGAACGTCCCTGTCTGTGTACGTTACTTGACACCCTCATCTTGCTGCTATAAGAACCGTCTCATGTTGTACTGAGGCCACGCTGGGTCAGTGTTTACACTTGGGTTTAAGGGGTATTTATTATTTATGGGTTTGCACTTTATGGGAGGCTCCAAACGCAATTTCTTTGTTCTTCTGTGACAATGACTAGAAGTTGAAATAAACAATAAACAATAAAATGCTTTTTCATAGGAGCGAAGAGGAACTATGGCTCTGTCACAGTTCATCAACAGATCAATACATCGTCCGTTGTTTTAGTATCGTGACGTATCGAATCGTGACGTGAGTATCGTGATGTGCATCGTATCGTCAGACTCAAAGCATCGCACACCCCTTTATTCCACATTAAACCGTAGTATTTTCTTTTCTATTCCCGTGTGTCCTTTTGTCTCACAGGTTCATTTTGTTTGTGAAAAATAAGGATCTAGTTTCGATACTTGTTTTGGTATCAGTTACTATCTGATTTTCGATATTTCTGACCCGATTTCAGACACAAACCAAACCAGAGAAATGTCTTTAGTTATTTATTCAACTTTTTTTTGTACATTTCTTTGTTTTTCTGTTTTGTTTAAATGCACAAACAATATAAAACTGTGCATTCCTCAATGGTTTAACACGGTTAAGTTTTGAAACGACAGAAAAACCACAAGGTACAATTCAACTGAAGAACAGGAAACGTCACATCTACACACACAAACTATATTTACCTCCTGACACAGATCAGTGTCACACAGTGAAGAAAAAAACAAAACACTTTACTTTAATTTCATTTCTCTCCAGCAGTGTCGGGGAGTAACAGATTACAAGTACCGGAGTTATGTAATCAGAGTACAGATTATGAGTAACTGTAATCAGTTACAGTTACTGTTTCAGTGAGTGGTAATTGGATTACAGTTACTTTGTTGAAATAAATGGATTACACAGAGGGATTTTACTGTTTTCACTTTATTTTTATTTTATTTATTTTTGTTTTCGGTAATTCCACTCATTGCTGGAAACTAAACCAGGACTAAAACTAGATCTAAACACCAGGTCTAAACCAGGTCTAAACCAGGTCTAAACCAGGACTAAAACTAGATCTACACCAGGACTAAACCAGGTCTATACCAGGTCTAAACCAGGACTAAAACTAGATCTACACCAGGTCTAAACCAGGACTAAACCAGGATTAAATAAACCAGGACTAAATCAGGATCAGTGTCTCCCTCTTCTTCTATTAATAATATTTTTAATATGGTTAAGTTTCCTCGTCTTTGTTTCTCTACAGCAAATCAAATAATCCAAAGTAA
Organism: Boleophthalmus pectinirostris; assembly: GCF_026225935.1. Taxonomy (NCBI): domain Eukaryota; kingdom Metazoa; phylum Chordata; class Actinopteri; order Gobiiformes; family Gobiidae; genus Boleophthalmus; species Boleophthalmus pectinirostris. The sequence continues at coordinate 1,097,490 of NW_026571153.1, read as the reverse complement.
TCAGATTACATTACTCACTTTAAGTAATTTAATGGATTACGTTACAAACTACATTTTGGGGTGTGTAATCTGTAATCTGTAGGGGATTACATTTTAAAAGTAAACTTCCCAACACTGTTTACAGAATAATAAACACATTCAAATCACAACACAAACAAATCGAAACATAAATAATCATCATGAAATAAAATAAAAATACAGATATTACATGAGAGAAAAGAGTGCGGAACCACTTTCAGTGCAAACTACAAGAAGAAATAACTGTTCTAATACTTTTAATGCTTATTTATACTTTGGATTAAGGTTTGTCAAGGTATTTAAAGAGGAAAACTGACAATATTAACAGTTTCGTTAGACCTACAAAATATCGCAATAAATATCGTCCCGTGAGATGTGCGTCGTCAAAATATCGTACAGAGATTTGGATTTTGTTACGTCCCTAATCGTGAGCCTCCCATCATATCGTGAACTTCCACACAATATCTTCATAAATATTGTATCGTCGAGAATTGGATATCGATACACCTACGACTAAAGTATTATCACAAAACTGAACTTTCTACTTCTTCTGGCTTCTTCGGGGTTTTGAGTTTGTCACTGTGGCTCCCTCTGGAATGTCCTGAAGAAGTTGCCTGGTTAGTAGCGAAAAGCTCGAAGAGGTAAATAGATTATTGATCCCAAAGTAAATTCAAATAAAAAAAAAAGTTTACTGAAATATAGTAATATGGTACTTTATCATACACATACAAAATGCGTGTGTATTTTTTAAATACACACATGCAAACACGGCATTGAGAAACTGTACTACACACACTCTCCCCAACCCCACCACCATTTTTTTTTTATTTTAATTTTTTTTATTATTATTATTGTTTTTTTTTTATTATATTATTATTATTATTATTATTATTATTATTTTATTTTATTTTTTGGGGGTTGGGTATCCAATCCCTCAATTTGACAAATTATAAAAAAAATAAAATAAAAAAAAAGACATACAAAATTTGGTACACACATGCGTGACATGGTCTCGATAAGAAAAGTAAATAACAGCCTCACGCCAACAAAAAGTATGGTGCAAATATACATCAGGGGAACATGATTAAAAAAGTGTAGTATGACAGAAACTGAGACATTTAGATGAAGTTTAGGGGTAAGGTTCAGTCGAGGGTTAAGGTTTGGGTTTGGGGCTACAGTTAGAGCTAGAGATAATTTCATAACTGTTACCGAGCAACCACAAAAGGCCAAAACATGCCTAACTACACAACAGTTCTAAACTAGACTAATAGAAATAAATGACAACACCTTTATTTTGTTAAATAAATGTTAAAACATGTTTCTAGTGTGAAATGTGTGAATTAGTGCATGGAAACGCGACCGAAGAAATATTTAGAACTTCTGTCGGGCTCGGGTTGGACTCTGACACATCGGCACTTAAGTGTTCAAAGATCAGACTCTGCACGGCGGCACAAGTCCAAACTGTGTGATTATTATTTGTGAAATGTGGAGCAAAACATCAAACACGGGATTTTTTAAAGCGGGAAAGATTGGAGATAAAGTGTTGGGGAAGTGGAGTCACTGTGGAGAATCCGTGCGCCGTGTGGACGTAAACAGACACACGCGACCAAACAAACTCAACTTTTTACTTTGAAACTACGACTCAGAAAAACTGGAGTCACAGTTCAGACGTTCACAAATTCTGTGGTTAATGTGGATGAGACGCTGCACTTTAAATTTAACACTTTACACACGTGACAAATAAAGTCTAATCATTATTTTCACTCTTTTTTAGTTCTCAGAAACAGGACAACAGAGAATCAGAACCAGGAGAAAGGGGGGAACCTTTCTCTACATGGCTGGTGTTTCTGAAAAACTACAGAGGATCTTCAGACGTCATGAGATTCTGGTCTATTTCAAACCTACAAACACTTTAAGACAGAAACTGGTCCAACCCAAAGAACAAAACACCGAGACACAAACAAAACTATGAGTGAAGTGAACATGACACTGGAGAAACTAAACACTTCACAAGAACCAACACAGACGAGAGAACAACACAGGACCTCAGTCTGATGTACATCTCCACTTAAAATCCACGGGCCACTCGTTTGAGGACAGCGAGGTACAGATTTTAGCCAGAGAAAAGAATTGGTTTGAGAGGAGAGAGAAAGAAGCTGTTTTTGTTAAGAAATAGAATCCTTCTCTAAACAGAAAAGGACTCAGACTCCATCTGTCTCCTATTTACACGTCCATCCTCAAACCTAAAAACAAAACAAACAAGAACAACAGGTGGAGTCAGGTCAGGACCAGAGGTGTGGAAGCTCCATTATGGACATGAATTATTCTGCTAATTAGACCCCCACACCCTGTACAGGTCAACAGGCCCAACTAACAAACACAAACTGTAAACAAGTGTGTGTGTGTTAGTTTCAGTTAGTCACATATAAGGAAGTGTCACCAGCGTCTGTCCAGAACTGAAGAAGCAGCTTGGATGAGCCCAGAAACATCTTCAACCAAACTCACTTTTGTCCAGTCGACAAACTGAATTTTCTCCTCGCCGTGGATTCTACCTGGACGACTGAGGGATTCTTCAAACATCTCAGGTTACAGGCTTTTCTCCTTTGTTTGGTCGTGGTAAAATTTGACAAAAGAGTTCTTCTTCAGCTCAGCAGCGACACACAGAATATCAGTGAATTTCTCTCTGAAAGTGAAGAGAAGATGTTGACTGTCTGTGGAGACTCTGTAGAAGGAGAGAACCCCGGACATGTGGTCCAGATAAACAGCCAGTCGACTGGAGCGTGAGCAGTGGACGGAGGGAACAGGGATCTTCTTGTTGTCATGGAGACAGTAGCAGCCCTCTTCAGAACAAACAAAACTCCAGGACTTGTGGTTTAGTCCCAGTCTAAACTCTGCGTCCTCCTCTCTGCTCCAGTTTGTTACTCCGATGTTGAACGGCTCAGAGGCTTCGATCTCCCAGTAACAGCGTCCGCTCAAACCCTGTGCCCCTCGCACCAGCACCAAGTCTGGGCCCTGGTCAGAGCGGGACACTGCCCTCTGCTGGTCTGAAAACTGCACCTCTGCACAGGGCGAGGCCCAGGTGAACTCACACAGATCTGTGGAGGACAAACACACAAATAAAATCACTGATTGAATCAACTTGTGAAAGGTGGTTTCACTCTGAGTCTAGTCAGGTCCATGTAAAGGTCTTTAGATCTGTGTGTGCGTCTGGACTGTGTTTAACAGCTGCTCTGAGGAAGATTTAAACAGGTGGTTTTAGGTTTGGGTCACTGAAGAGTTTGGAGCAGAGCTTCTCATCTGATGAAGCAGATTGGACCAACTTCATATCACTGACTCTGTCTGCGCAGGAAGAACTTGTTCAGTCTGAGGGCCTCAACTTCCAACACACATCATCCTCAAGGGACATTTATCCAAAGAAAAGACCACAGTGGAGAGGACCAAGGAAGCACGTGTCCACACACGTGTCCACACGTGTCCACACGCGTGTCCACACACGTGTCCACACACGTGTCCACACACGTGTCCACACACGTGTCCACACACGTGTGCACACATATAGTCACTTGTGCTTCCGTTTGCCTGAAGTCTGTTTTCATGGTAATAAGTTCGTCGGTCAGCTGATCGTGTTTACTATGATTAGTGTTGACTTCATGAACCATCCTAAAGTTTTACAGATCTGTGTGTGAACTAGTTCAGTCTGTACATGGCAACATAAGACATGAAATAATAAATAATAATAAATCTACATAAGTCTAAGTTCTCTTACATTTCTTCGGTCCTGGGATCATTCTGTGACTTCCTCCATGAGACACACTGCAAACAAAACATCATGTACATTGTTAAACAGTCCAGGTTCTCAGGGCTGATGGAGGTTTGTGAAACTCACTCAATCTGGAGGAGGTTAAACTGAGGCTCTTTCTTTAGTTCACTCAGGGCTGATTCTCCTGACTCCAGGTGGTTATAACTGAGGTCCAGCTCCTTCAGATGAGACGGGTTTGATTTTAGAGCCGAGACCAGAAAACCACAACCTTTTTCTGTCACAAGACAAGCAGACAACCTGAAACACACCAGGTCATGAGAACATGCAGGACCAGAGTCAATAATGACACTTCAGTGTTTATGACAGGTGAGGTGTATATAGTGACAGGTGAGGTGTATATAGTGACAGGTGAGGTGTGTATAGTGACAGGTGAGGTGTATATAGTGACAGGTGAGGTGTATATAGTGACAGGTGAGGTGTATATAGTGACAGGTGAGGTGTATATAGTGACAGGTGAGGTGTATATAGTGACAGGTGAGGTGTATATAGTGACAGGTGAGGTGTATATAGTGACAGGTGAGGTGTATATAGTGACAGGTGAGGTGTATATAGTGACAGGTGAGGTGTATATAGTGACAGGTGAGGTGTATATAATGACAGGTGAGGTGTATATAGTGACAGGTGAGGTGTGTATAGTGACAGGTGAGGTGTATATAATGACAGGTGAGGTGTATATAGTGACAGGTGAGGTGTATATAGTGACAGGTGAGGTGTTATAGTGACAGGTGAGGTGTATATAGTGACAGGTGAGGTGTATATAGTGACAGGTGAGGTGTATATAGTGACAGGTGAGGTGTATATAGTGACAGGTGAGGTGTATATAGTGACAGGTGAGGTGTATATAGTGACAGGTGAGGTGTATAGTGACAGGTGAGGTGTATATAGTGACAGGTGAGGTGTATATAGTGACAGGTGAGGTGTATATAGTGACAGGTGAGGTGTGTATATAGTGACAGGTGAGTATAGACAGGTGAGGTGTATATAGTGACAGGTGAGGTGTATATAGTGACAGGTGAGGTGTATATAGTGACAGGTGAGGTGTATATAGTGACAGGTGAGGTGTATATAGTGACAGGTGAGGTGTATATAGTGACAGGTGAGGTGTATATAGTGACAGGTGAGGTGTATATAGTGACAGGTGAGGTGTACCTGAGTGTTGTGAGTCTGCAGGTTGCACTTCTCAGTCCCTCACAGAGCAGCTTCACTCCAGAGTCCTGCAGGTCGTTGTTGCTCAGATCCAAATGTCTCAGAGGCGAATGTGGAAACGTCAGAGCAGAAGAGAGAAGCTTCAGAAAAGCCTCAGTCACTCTGCAGTCGGACAGACTGAAGACACAAACACTTATTAGACTGTGGTCACACACTGGTCTGTAGGGCTGTAGTCCTCTAATTGTTTATTCAGTTAATTGGTCGACTAAAGCACAGCTTACGCTGTGCGATCTTTGGGTTGCACTGCGATTTTGTATCTTTTTCAGATGTTCCAAATTGTTCTCAAACTCCCACTGTGCGACTGAATCTCATACGAAGCTCATGACAGACCATCGCTCTGTACTGAACAGAGCAATGGTCGTAAATGGTAAATGGTCCCATTTTTATACAGCACTTTTCCACCTTCGAGGTTCAAATCACTTTACGTCAAAGAATCACTCTGACCCATTCACACACACTCATACACCAGTGTACACAGACACTGCCACCATCAGCTGTCGTGGGTTCATCGTGAGCAGGTGACTGTAGCTCGTAACCCAAAAATCGCAGTGTAAGCCGAGCTTTGGTCAACCAAAATGTGCGTTAGTGCAACCTGTGCTGTCTGCATGACTAATCATTTTATTTAGATAATTAAGGGTTCTTTCACACTGACAGCAGTTCCATTTGAACCAGAAGCTCTTAGTTCAGTTTGTTTTTGTTGGTGTGAAAGCTTCAGTCGCCGCACTAAACCAAGCGAACCGAGAACTTAAAAAAAGAGGTGGTCTCAGTCTGCTTGATTCTGCACCAACTGCCAAATACTGGTGTGGTCCTTCTGGTGAGAACGCAAACTCGGGTCCAGTAGGTCCAAACAAACTATTCAAAATGCTCGAAATGCTCCCCTGGCCCTGGAGCCAGAGGCTGAGTTCCAGATAGGGACTGGCCCGCACCGTCTGTACCCCGTGGAGGGGTTCTGTGGCCACCAGGTGAGACCGTGTGTCTCGGCCTGACTTCTGAGAGGTGTGGCGTGTAGGAGAGCCTCAACGTCCCCGAGCCACGTGTAGTCGAGTGTGCAGGAGCCTTGGCTATACGTCAATTGGACCAACTTTGGTTGGTTTTCAGGTGTGAAAGGACCACACTGAAGTATAGATGCTACAGAAGAACTATTTTACAGCCCTACTGGTCACGAATACGAGAACTAATCACAATTGGTTTTGATTTCTGTACTTACTTGGCTTTCCTGCAGTTCCTGACAGCAGGTATGAGCCTCCGCCGTCCCTCCTCTGACGTGTTGTAGCTCTTTAGATCGAGTTCTTCCATGATGCTCTTAGAAAGCTGCATGGTGAAGGCCAGAGCAGAGCAGTGCAGAGGAGTCAGATGCACTCGAGCTCTGTCGTCTGATTTCAAATACTCCTGTATCTCTTCACTGATCTTAGTGTCTCCCATCTCCACCATGGTGTTAAACAGGTTGATGCAGGTGTCTGGGGAGATGGTTTTGCGTCGAATGGCTTTGAGGTGGATCAACATTTTTTTAACAGTGTCTTCCCTTGACTCTAGGGGGCGCAGTAATCCAGGAATAAATCTCTGATTCGATTCAAGCACAAGACCGAGAAGGAAACGCTGGAAGTAGTACAAGGTACCATTGTTAATCTCCAGAACTTTGTCGACCACCATCTTTAGAAGGTCAAACACTGGAGGTCTGGAGGAGGACTCTGATGACTCTAGACCCAAGAAGGAGCTCAGCTCTGGAGCCCAGGGTTTGTTGTTGGTAAAACAGTCGTAAACATAAAGAGCAGCAAAGAACTCTTGTACGATCAGGTGCACAAAGAAATACACGTTCTGCTGCAAAAACAGCTGCTCTTGTTGGAGAATGGAGCTGAAAAACCCAGATTCAACTGTGGTTTCTTTGAACTCGAGTTCACACTGTTGTAGATCTTCTTCATAAAAGATCAGGTTGTTGTTTAGCAGGTGGATGAAGGCCAGTTTGCCGACTTTAAGGAGGAGCTCTCTTTTAGCTTTTAGAAGCTTGGTTCTCTCTTTCTCTGGGGTCTTGTCATATTTTCTGCTGCTGCGCTTGGTTTGAATAGACACGAACGCTGCCATCATCTCAGTGAGGGTCTGAGGAGCTCCAGTCTGCTCCTCTCCTCCAAAAACCTCCTCAAATAAAACAGAGGACATCCAGCAGAAGATGGGGATCTGGCACAACAAGTCCAGTGAATGTGATGACTTCACATGTGAAATCACCATTTCAGCGAGCTCTGGTTTGTTCCTGAACCTCTTCCTGAAATATTCTTCCTTCTGGAGATCGTTGAAGCCTTGAATCTCAGTGACTGTGTGGATGAACTCTCCGGGGATCTGATGAGAGGCCGCTGGCCGAGAGGTGACCCAGAGCTGGGCTGAAGGGAGCAGGTTTCCCTGGATCAGGTTCAACACGAGGTTGGACACAGAAGTGACCTCCTGCAGCGATGTGACTCTCTCTGTGTTTCTGAAGTCCAGATCAAACCGGCTCTCATCAAAACCATCCAGGATCAGGATCACTTTAGTCCAGTCTAAGACCTGTGGGTCTGTGCCGCTCAGAGCCGGGTGGAAGTCTGTCAGGAGCTGGAGCAAACTTGTCTCATTTTTGATCAAATTAAGCTCTCGAAAAGCCAGACAGAAAACAAAATGAGCATCTTTTTGAGCAGCGCCTTCAGCCCAGTCCACAATGAACTTTTGGACACAAAAAGATTTTCCGATTCCAGCCACTCCATTTGTCAGGACAGTTCTGGTCTTCACTGGTGGAGAATGGAAAAGATCATTGATTTGAGCCTCTTCTACATGAGGATCTGTTCTTTTCATCATCATGGAGTAGTACTCTGGGAGAACTTCTCTCTTGCCAAAGTTGATGGACAGTGAAGTGTAGATGTGTTTCAGGGGACTCCTCTCATCTCCGTTTCCTTCACTCGTCATAGAAAACCTTTTGTGCATCTCCTCCTTCAGTTTCACAGTTAAGTGAAAGAGTTTATCGTCCCCTGGAACATGAACAAAAAGATGAGTGAGTGTTTGCTGCAGTACCAGAAGTAACCACTTGAGTACAGGTTAGATGATGGACACATGGGCCTAGGTGAGGCCTGGACTCACCTGTCAGGAGTCTGAGCGCCTGTGGAGTTGGTGTGAGTCTCTGTTTGGTTTCACACTGAGGACAGTGGATATGACCTGTTGTCTGTGACTCAGTGTTCTTCATTACACAGCGAGTACAGGCCACATGAGAACAGCTCAGAAACATGGGATCTCCTTCAAAAGTCTCTTCACAAACACAACAACGTGGAACCCAGCGTCTGCAGGAAACAAAAGATTTATTCAGATACAGTGTTCACACAGGTACAGTGGACCCAAAGTGTGATTCAGAGTTCAGTTTCTGCACCTTTGTTCAGTTCAACAGTTCAGGTTTAACAGATTCCATGGGCAGAATGCTCAGATAAGTTGTGTTCACTTGATATCAGAAGGTTCTAGGATCCCTGTAGTCAAACAGGTCAGAATTCTCAAGTGGAATTCGCTGTAACCGTGAGTTTGCAGATTTGTTGTCCTGGTTTATGGTTTACTGGGACTATCCACATGAAACAAAAACTGACACAAAGCGTATGGCCCTCTCCATCACCGTGAACAGTGGCATCTGAACAATAGAGGACGCAAGTTCGCTGCACTCCCTCACCTGACCAAGATTTTTTTTTAAATCTATAAAGTCGCTATATGTTTAATATTTTGTTAAAATTGACCGTGTATCTGCATAGACATATATTTGTCATGTTAAAATCACTTTGAGTAATATCACTTTTATATCACTTTATTTGGTTCATGTGTTTGTTTTTTGCGTTCGCTGAGTTCGAGCGACTTAATGGAGTTCTATGGACGAGCCTGAAGTTTGGAGAAAACGTGACGTCATTTCGTTGCTTGTGCCCATGACTTTACATCACAGACCTGAAGTACGTCTTGGGGCGCAGGGTGGGGACGACTTCAAATCAAGGGATTGATCTGAATAAACATTTATCACACACCTGACCTATTGTGATTGAGCTGCTCACTCTGTCCCGCCCAGCCCCAACTCCCCACTGCAGCCATCTTACTACTGTAGGCTGTGCTGTAGTACGTTGTTTCGTTGGGGCTGGGTGTGTGTTACGTTGTTGGGACTGGGTGTGTGTTACGTTGTTTCGTTGGGACTGTGTGTGTGTTACGTTGTGTTGTTGGGGCTGGTGTGTGTTACGTTGTGTTGTGTGGTGGTGTTGTGGAGGGGGTGTGTGTTACGTGTTTCGTTGGGCTGGGTGTGTGTTGTTGGGGACTGTGTGTGTGTGTGTTACGTTGTTGTTGGACTGGGGTGTGTTACGTTGTGTTGTTGGGACTGGGTGTGTGTTACGTTGTGTTGTTGGGACTGGGTGTGTGTTGTGTTGTTGGGACTGGGTGTGTGTTACGTTGTGTTGGGACTGGTGTGTGTGTGTTGTTGGGACTGGGTGTGTGTTGTTGTTGGGACTGGGTGTCGTAGTATATATAACATATATTTATCATATATATTTACAAATATATATAATATTTTTTTATTATGCCGCCAGCCGCCACTGACCGTGAATAAACTAAAGTGAAATTATGTTTTCACAGTAGCTTCAGAAAATGTTTTTTAAGCCATATGAAGCTGTGAAGCCAATCTCTAACAAATAAGTTTGTGTATTTCTTTAGTGAATATTATATTATATAGATTTATATATGGGCCCAAAGAACACAGCAGCTGCAGGAAAAAGCTTGTTCTCTGTAAACTTGTTCCTCTGGGCTTGAAAAGAGTCTGGGGTCAGTGATGTGTTTTGTTTGAGCAGGTTCATGGAGCGTTGATAACAGGACAAGAGGACAGACGACTCAGGCTGTAAAAGCTCTGACAAATATAATCACACACAGATTTGTCCCAGATCATTCAGTCCAAACATCTCTAACATTTCTATTTATGAATAACAAGTGTCTAATGTCTCTGTCACACCTACAGTTTATTCATAATCACATGAGAAACACAAGTTGATTTACATGACACCAACATGAACCAACTTAAAATAACACAGTTCTGGTTACCTGTTTGACTCCAGTTTAAAGGTTATAGGATGACGCATAGATCGATCACTCTGCCAAAGACAAAGGTCTGGGTCCAGTCGACTGCACAGTCTCCTCCAAACTATAAAATATAAATAAAAGGGATATTAATATGAGTACTTTTTATTTCAGACACTAATATTCTACTGTTCTACTACTAACTACTACTACTACTACTACTACTACTACTACTACTTGGACACAAAGATGCTTTACAGTTCATTATTCATTCACTCCACACTCTGTGGTGGTAAGATACTATTGTAGTCACAGCTGCCCTGGGGCAGACTGATGGAAGCGTGGCTGCCAATCTGCACCATCGGCTTCTCCCACCACCAACTCATCCAAGTCCTGACCTTGGACTACTACTACTACAGCTTTATTCTACTAAATTTATGTTTTTGAACACAACTTCCATCACCTGAGAGTAACTAAGAACACACAGAATAGGATTACTTTTACTGGTTTACTTAGATTTATCACTCTCACAGACAAAAGGTCTGTGTCCATCGACTCACAGTCTCCTCAAACTATAAAATATGAATAAAGAATATTATATGAAACATTATGTTTCAGACACTTAATATTCTACTGGACTAAATACTACACTACTACTACTACTACTACTACTTACTACGACTACCACTACTACTACTGACTACTACCTACTACTACTACTACTACTATACTACTATACTACTACCACTACACTTACTAACTACTACTACGTACTACTACTACTACTACTACTACTACTACTACTACTACTACGCCACAATATAAGTCTCTGTGTTGATTCATGTCTCTGCTCAGTCTGGACTGATGGAAATAAACTTCTTCTGTGTTAAAACTCCAGCTTCATGTTTCTTCTCTTCATCTTTTTGAGCTACAGCTTTTTATTCTACAAGTAAATTTATGAGTTTTTTTGAACAACAACAACAACCTTCCATCACCTGAGAGTAACTGAAGAACACACAGAATGAGGATTACCTTTTAGGTGCTGGTTTAAAGGACATAGGATGCCCCCATAGATTTATCACTCTCCAAAGAGACAAAGGTCTGTGTCCATCTGACTCCACAGTTTCCTCCAAACTAGAAAATATAAATAAAAAAAGATCTGAATAAGAGAACATTTAAATGCATGACTCTTATGTACAAACACAGATCACTGAGCAAAATTACCTCATAGGAGCATCTTGAAAGTTCATTATTTCTGCCTTTGACATCGTGCTTCTTGTGGCCATGGGAGTAACTGAAGGTTCTGAACTGAAACACATGTTACATAAAAAGGTTTTAAGTCTGTGCTGTAGGGCAGAAAAACTAAGGCTGTTACTGCTCCAATCAAATACAAAATCTGTGACTGAAAGTGTTTTGAATGTGAAGGTGCCTCAAACCTGGACACAGTATTAAGACTTTCTGTTCACACTGGTCAGTCGTTTATCACAGGTGTTACGTTCTGAAAATAACCCGCAGTAGGTGAAATCTGCCAAGTCGTCAACTTGATATTTTACAATGATTCTATCTGTTTTAAGTCTGTAAAACCCGTCACACAAACTTTCTACACTTTACTCACACAGGACACTGACAACACTTTTTACTTCCTTCTTAAAACTTGTTGCTGCTGTCGTCCTTTTGTTATTTTCCTCCTTCTTTATGGAACGAACCCAAGATTCATTTATTCTGTAGTGGAGTCGACAGCGCAGAGTCCTGCACGGGGCCATTTCTGGAGACTCACACCTGCGCAGGACAGGACCACACCTGCCCACACCTGCCCTCACCTGCCCTCACCTGCCCTCACCTGCCCTCACCTGCCCTCACCTGCCCACCGAGATTATATCAAACTTTTGCGCTGCCTACACCACGGAACTGAACCAAGACTAAACCAGGACTGATTCCAGTAACTGAAACAAGGGACTAAACCAGGACTAAACCAGGACTGAAAACCAGGACTGAACCAGGACTGAACCAGGANTCTCTGCTCAGTCTGGACTGATGGAAATAAACTTCTTCTGTGTTAAAACTCCAGCTTCATGTTTCTTCTCTTCATCTTTTTGAGCTACAGCTTTTTATTCTACAAGTAAATTTATGAGTTTTTTTGAACAACAACAACAACCTTCCATCACCTGAGAGTAACTGAAGAACACACAGAATGTGGATTACCTTTTAGGCTTTTGTTGAAAGGACATAGGATGCCCCATAGATCGATCACTCTTCACAGACATGACATCTGACTCCACAGTTTCCTCCAAACTAGAAAATATATATAAAAAAAGATCTGAATAAGAGAACATTTAAATGCATGACTCTTATGTACAAACATCATTAGGAATAATTACCTCACAGGAAAGTTCATTATTTCTGCCTTTGACATCGTGCTTCTTGTGGCCATGGGAGTAACTGAAGGTTCTGAACTGAAACACATGTTACATAAAAAGGTTTTAAGTCTGTGCTGTAGGGCAGAAAAACTAAGGCTGTTACTGCTCCAATCAAATACAAAATCTGTGATTGAAAGTGTTTTGAATGTGAAGGTGCCTCAAACCTGGACACAGTATTAAGACTTTCTGTTCACACTGGTCAGTCGTTTATCACAGGTGTTACGTTCTGAAAATAACCCGCAGTAGGTGAAATCTGCCAAGTCGTCAACTTGATATTTTACAATGATTCTATCTGTTTTAAGTCTGTAAAACCCGTCACACAAACTTTCTACACTTTACTCACACAGGACACTGACAACACTTTTTACTTCCTTCTTAAAACTTGTTGCTGCTGTCGTCCTTTTGTTATTTTCCTCCTTCTTTATGGAACGAACCCAAGATTCATTTATTCTGTAGTGGAGTCGACAGCGCAGAGTCCTGCACGGGTCCATTTCTGGAGACTCACACCTGCCAGGACAGGACCACACCTGCCCACACTCGCACGCACCTGCCCTCACCTGCCCGTTAACCCGAGATTATATCAAACTTTTGCGCTGCCTACACCACGAACTGAACCAAGACTAAACCAGGACTGATTCCAGTACTGAAACAAGAGGACTAAACCAGGACTAAACCAGGACTAAACCAGGACTAAACCAGGACTGAACCAGGACTGAACCAGGACTGAACCAGGATTGAACTAGAACTAAAACGGGACTAAAACAGGACTGAACCAGGAGTAAACCAGGTCTAAACCAGGTCTAAACCAGGTCTAAACCAGGACTAAACCAGGACTAAACCAGGACTCTAAACCAGGTCTAAACCAGGACTAAACCAGGACTAAACCAGTAAACCAGGACTAAACCAGGACTAAACCAGGACTAAACCAGGACTAAACCAGGACTAAACCAGGACTAAACCAGGACTAAACCAGGACTAAACCAGGACTAAACCAGGTAGGGACCCAGGACCAGGACTGTGGTCTTTCCTCCTGCTGTACGTCACGAGTATTTTTTTTTAACATTTGGACCAAAATGACGACGCTGCACAAAGCCACACATAGTGAGGAGGGTGAAAACAGGGTTTGATCTGCAGGCGTCTTGAAAATAAACAACTAAAGATTAAAAATCAAACCTGCACAAATCAGTCCAAATACTGACATTTCACAAACTATTTGTATCCACTGTGTGACCGTGTTTTCTGTGGGTTGTTGCCTGTTTAAGACTTGTAATAAAACCAGTGTTGAACATTGATGAGGAAGAGTCTTTTGACCTTGTTCATGGATCATGTGAAAATAAAGAAACATCTGATCTTTTCCTGAAGGAGTTTTGGTTTCATTTATATGGAAACAGGCGTCAGAAATGACTTTTAAAATGTTCGTCCTGTTGACCACACTGGCCCCAAACTCTGACAGACTCATACCTGCTGGAGCCAAGTTTCCTCTTTTGAACAACATCAGCCTCTTCCTCCTCATCCGTCTGCTTCTTCCTCAGTGTTTCCTTCTGTGGATTCAACATCTTTGCACCTGTAGGGACAAAATAATAGTGAAACAAATGTAGTGACCAGATTTTCAAAATCGCAGATACAAGCGTCGAAATGAGTTTCCTCCACAGGGCGTGTGGGCGTCTCCCTTAGAGACAGAGTGAGGAGCTCAGTCACACGGGAGGAGCTCGGAGTAGAGCCGCTGCTCCTCCACGTGGAGAGGAGCAGTTGAGGCTCGGGCATCTGTTCTGATGTCTCCTGGACGTGTCCCTCAGGAGGTGTTCATGTCCCACCGGGAGGAGGAAGACCCAGGACACACTGGAGGGACTATGTCTCTGGACTGGCCTGGGAACACCTCAGGTTCCCCCGGAGGAGCTGGAGGAAGTGTCTGGGGTGAAGGAAGTCTGGGAGTCCCTGCTCAGACTGAAGCCCCCGAGAACCGACCCCGGATAAGTGGAAGAAAATGGATGGATGGATTTTCAAAATCATAAACTGGGACATCTCTGTTTTTTTTTTTTTTGGTCATTGGTGATAATAAAATTGTGAATTTAGTGTAATTAAGGAAAATTGTTCTGTTCTCGGCCCATTTATGACGAACATGAGTCAGTTTAGTCACATTTTCTTTGTGTTTTGTCATTTTAAAGCGGATTTTCCCGAAACAAATGTCAGTTTGTTTCTCTTGACTGTTCCAGGATCAGATTGGTGAAAAATAGAGACACTGGGACATTTCTTGTATAAACTGGGACAGATCAGTGGTTTTGTATAAATCTGTGGGACAGAGACACAGACTCAAAACTGAAACTGTCCTGAGGAAACAGGGACGTGTGGCGTCTCTCGATCAGGAGAGTCAAACTCAAACTCACAGAGGCCAAAATTAAAAACTGGGACAAAGTCGTGGAGGAAACTAAATATTTATTGAAAAATTTCCACAACATCTGCAGGTTTTCTCTTCTTTGGAGATCAGTAATTTTAAAACTTTTCTTATTCAAATAAAAGTTTAATAAAAGTTTAGCTTAAACTTTAAATCCAGAACAAACAGAATATAAAATAAAAACATTTTAAATAAATCATGTGTCTATCGTCTCTGTGTGCGATGAGCAGCTCTGATACAGATTTGATTTGATCTTGTGGGACAAATATTATTATATCATGGGCCAAATTTGGCCCCCGGGCCTGAGTTTGACATGTCTGATCTAGAGAAACACCTTTAAGGAAATACTGATGTTACAATTCAACAAGAACAATTAAAAACACAACAAAAACACTATGACCACAAGAGGGCGCCATAATGTCACAGTTTAATGACGTGACCCGAGGAGAAGAGGAGAATTTCTTTCTTCTCTTTTAATGTTGATTTTATGATGATTATTTATGTTTATTTATAACTTTGTGCAGGAATTGTACATTTGTGAAGTAGAAATAAACTACCCCCCCCCCCAACAGGCCGCTGGGTTCATGAAGTTTTATCTCGGGTGACCATGTTTCTTGTGAAAACCCCGACATCTTACCAGGGGCGGGAGGTGGGGCCTCGACGCTGAGCTACAGTCTTTTTTATTTTTGGACTTAAAGTTTGTATGGAGGATTTTTTTGGTTTCAAATTGTCAGTGATAGATTATAGATGCAGTCGCCTTGTAATTATGATGACCAAAAAAAAGAGAATAAAAATTCATCAACTCTGGACGTGGTGGGGACAGATAAACATTTGCCAATAGATAACGACACTGCCTCGTTATCTGTGAGCTGACAGGCTGTCAATCAAACTCCCTACGTTTCTAGTGTAACTGACTTGGTTTACGTACGACACAGACGCTGTTTACTCCACCAACGCAACAGTTCTTAGCGGCTTTTTTGACCTATATCTTCCTCGCAGTTAGAACAAAGTTTGTTGCGATGGCGACAAGAATCCAGGAGCAGTTCACCGCAAAAGAAAGTCCGTTTTTGAGGTGAAAGAAGAAGACAAGGGGAAAAGCAGCGAAGCCAAACTAAGGTGATTCTTGGAGATTCATTCCATTGATGGTGCGACTGAAGCAGACGAAGGGTCTAAAGACTGAACCACTGGTCCACAAATTACTCCTGGACAGGAAACTTCTGCTTATTATGAAAACCTACTTTATTTCCAAGAGCGAGACAAACGTTTTTCAGGACACAAAAGCGATATCCTATGTCTGAAAACGTAATTTTCAAGGCAAAGAAAGAGTCCGCTTGCTGCTGCGTGTTGTAGCTAGTTCATTCGCACTGAATCTCCGCGCAACCTTCTCTCTCCTCTCTCCTCTTTCCCCGCTCCTCACTTCTCCGTCTTGTCTAACCAACACTGTAGTTAGTTGTTTACAAGTCATGTGCAGTTCACCGGCTGTAAACAAACCTGTTTGTGGTGTAAGGAGGAGGAGGGAGGAGGTGTTTCTACGTAGGAGCTGTGGGGGAGGGGAGGTGGTTTCACGCATGAGCAACATTTGAAAAAGGACAAACAGTCGCTGGATTTCTCCTTCCTTGGAAAATCCTCTATACAACCTTTAAGAGACAAGACGGCGAGCAGTTTATCTGCAAAGCGCGATCGGGCAGTCGTCGTGTTTACCTCCGTGAGGTGTGGAGGTCTCCATGGGTCCTTTCTCCTGCGTCACCTCCGAGCCCCTCCCCACATTCAGTCCTGTTTCAGTCCTGGGTTAGTCCTGGTTTAGTCTTGGTTCAGTCCGTGTCGTAGGCAAAAGTTTGATATAATCCCGGGTTAACGGGCAGGTGCGGCCCTGTCCTGCGCAGGTGCGAGTCTCCAAAAATGGACCTGTGCAGGACTCGGCGCTGTCGGCTCCATTACGGAATAAATAAATCTTTGGTTTGTTACATAAAGAAGGAGGAAAATAACAAAAGGACGACAGCAGAAATAAGTTTTAAGAAGGTGTAAGTGTATAAAGTTTGTGTGAGGTTTTACAGATTTAAAACACATAGAATAATTGTAAAATATAAAGTTGATACTTGGTGGATTTCAACTATCGCGGGTTATTTTTAGAACGTAACTCCTGCGATAAACGAGGGACACTTTACTCTCCCCTCCCAACCTGTGCGTTAAATGTGCATTTGTGCTTCGTCATGTTTCAGACTGTTTGTGTCTCGCTCCTTCTGAGTCACAGACGCGACGAGAGACGCTCAGTTTAATGACACAATGAACAGAAATGAAAACCTGGACATTTGCATCACTTATAAAAAAAACAAACAAACTGTATGCCCAGGACAGGACGCAAAATACAGACATGTCCTGGGAAAAAGGGACGTTTGGTCGCTCTAGTTTTATCACTTTTAACAGTGTTGGTGAAGTACGCGTGTTATCAAATGAAACAGACATGACACACCAGAGTTCTTGTGGAGGTGCAAATGTAAGAAACAGATATTTAACAGTGAACAAAAAAGTTGTAGTAGTGGACGAGCTCCCGGCCCATGAGAGTCGGTTACGCAGCCATGCAGACAAACCTACACTCACACTCCGAGCGTTTTGACTCGAACAGGACGAGAAACTCAGTGTCAAACAGCGTCTACAGAACAAGAAACAACCGCAATAAAGAACATTAGAAGAAAACTACAGACCTGCGTGTGTCCTCCTCCATGTCCTACGTGCGACTGAGACTGGTTTTGTTTTTGTAAACAAAGTCCCTCATTTCCTCCAATCAGCAGCCGACTTTCAGTTTCGAGATCGGAATTTAAAATGCGTAGTGTCCTTATCTGTGAGCACCAGCCGTCTGCAAACTAAACCCACTCAATCCTGTTTTTAGTCCTGGTTTAGTCCTGGTTTAGTTCTGGTTCAGTACTCAGTATATTTGAGACTGTGGGAGGAAATGAGCCACGCTAGAGCGAGGCTCATCTGTGTTTATTCTTCACAAACAGTAAAATACATTTTACACCAGGTCATCGGAACATCTGAGAATCATGTCACTCACAGGATTTGTTAATTTAAAAAAAAAAATACCACACTGAAGGTCCACCACGTCACGTCTGAAGGTCCACCACGTCACGTCTGAAGGTCCACCACGTCACACTGAAGGTCCACCACGTCACACTGAAGGTCCACCACGTCACACTCACGAAGGTCCACCACGTCACACGTCCACGTCTGAAGGTCCACCACGTCACGTCCACACGTCAAGGTCCACCACGTCCACACTGAAGGTCCACCAACGTCACGTCTGAAGGTCCACCACGTCACGTCTGAAGGTCCACCACGTCACGTCTGAAGGTCCACCACGTCACACTGAAGGTCCACCACGTCACGTCCACCACGTCACACTGTCCAAGGTCCACCACGTCACGTCTGAAGGTCCACCACGTCCACACTGAAGGTCCACCACGTCACACTGAAGGTCCACCACGTCACACACTGAAGGTCCACCACGTCACGTCCACCACGTCACGTCTGAAGGTCCACCACGTCACGTCTGACGTCACACTGAAGGTCCACCACGTCACGTCTGAAGGTCCACCACGTGAAGGTCCACCACGTCACACCACCACGTCACGAAGGTCCACCACGTCACACCACGTCACGTCTGAAGGTCCACCACGTCACACCACCACGTCCACCACTGAAGGTCCACCACGTCACGTCTGAAGGTCCACCACGTCACATGAAGGTCCACCACGTCATTTGGCTTGGCTCCAGATTTACCCGAGAATTAAAAGATTCTTTCTTCAAATTTACAGTAAACACACGGAAATATTCACCCAACAGTCACAAAACTCACACTGACACCTGGTCAGGACGAGTTTAGTCTTTAGTCCTGACGTAGTCCTGGTTTAGTCCTGGTTTAGTCCTGGTTTAGGTCCTGGTTTAGGTCTGGTTTTATTGTTGGTTTTAGTCTTGGTTCAGTCTTGGTTCAGTCCTGGTTTAGTCCTGTATTCCTGAGTTTAGTCTTGGCTTAGTCTAGGTCCTTGTTTTAGATTTGATTCAGTCCTGGTTTAGTCTTGTTCTAGACCCACTTTAGTCCTGGTTTAGTCCTGGTTTGTTCCGTTTAATGTCACACTGCGGAACATTCCAGGCAGAGCAATGACATCTCCATAGAAACAAAACAAAAAGTTACACAGTGCAGCTTTAAGTGACAGTTTCAGGGGGAAAAAAGTCGAAAATAATAAAAAAAAATAATAATAATAATAAAATAAAAATAAAATGAAAATAAAAGTACAAAAACAAAGTACAGGTTTGTAGAATCTTCTGCTTATGTCATCACAGGAAAACTCCAAAGTCCAAAATGCACAATAAGAAACTTTTACTGACACTGGGACATTTGGGGCGTGTGGAGGTTCTGGAGGTTCTGGAGGTTCTGGAGGTTCTGGAGGTTCTGGAGGTTCTGGAGGTTCTGGAGGTTCTGGAGGTTCTGGAGGTTCTGGAGGTTCTGGGGGTTCTGGAGGTTCTGGGTTCTGGAGGTTCTGGGGGTTCTGGAGGGTTCTGGGGTTCTGGAGGGGGGTTCTGGAGGTTCTGGGGTTCTGGGGTTCTGGAGGTTCTAGGGGTTCCTGGCCTGGGGGGAGGTGGAGTGGGGGGCTCGGGGTGTGTCCCAGGCCCTGGTATCGTCCGCTGGCCCCGGGTGAGGCGGGCGCAGACGTCCCCTGAGGCCCCGGCGTCCCGGCGGCGGCGGCGGCGGCGGCGGAGGCGAGGACGTCCTGGGACGAGGAGGAGAGGAGTCCCGTGTGCTCCGTGTGCTCCGGTCGGGGGGCGCGGCCGAAGTACATCTTATTGGGACGACCCAGGAACGTGCGGCCTGGGACACGAGAAAATGAGACGGATTTATGTCGCCGCGGAACATTTAACGACAAACAGACCAGACAGAAGAACCGAGAAAACAACCGAACTTTTCTACAAAAAACAACAATTTAAATATTTCAACTGGACAAATGTTTTAGACTGAAGATATTTGTGGCCCTGGTCCAGCAGAAGTAAACAACAAGACCAAAACTTCAACTTAATTCATCTGATATAAAAATGTATTGAACAGATACATATGTACTCGAGTTTATCAAACTGTTCACCTTTTTTCTGTTCCATTTTTGGTTCTAAAGTTCCATCCGTTTTAAACAGACCATGAATGAAACATGGAACAAAAATTATTTCCCAAATTTCAAAGACCCAAAAATCATGTAAATAAATGTTTGTATTTCATCATATCTTGTGTTATTCCATCTTTGAACTGTTGATGAAGGGACAGGATTTAAAAAAAAAAGTATTTAAAATGATAAAAATGTTCTTGGAAGGACTGACATATTTTATAGAAATAGTTTCTTTCATTTTGAAGTAATATTAAAGTTTTCAGAAGAAAAAAGCCACAAATGATGTAAAATCCTGCACCTTCTACTTGTTTGTACAATTTTCCCTCCGTTACTTTTCCCTCCGTTACCATGAACTTTCTTAATAAAAAATCTCATGAGTCAAAAAGTCAGAGGTTTTTCAACCTAATCTTGTACCATATGGTAGAAAACTATATGAAGCAAATATTCAAACCAGTTTGTTAAGGATATGGAAGTGAGAACCAAGAGTTATCACTGTTTGGATTTATTGAACCAAAAAGTGCTGCATATTTCATTCCCTCCGTTACCGACATGAGTTTTTAAATTTTTTGTCTTGAACTTGAAAGAATCTCACAGGTTTAACTTGACCCTGTTGGAGTGTAACTCTTTCCTACATTCTGATACTTTACTTCACAGGTGTCAAACATACGGCCCAGGGGCCAGATCCGGCCCTCCAAGACCTTTAATCTGGGCCTCGGCTGATTTTCTACTCAAATATTTGAATGATATTTTCTATTAAAATGGTGTTAATTTTCTGTGGTGTTTATCACAGCAGCGTCTCCAGCGTCTCTGTACGTGGCCCCTCCCACCAGAGCAGCACAAATGAAGACTTGTCTCTTTCCAAACGCTCTTAAAGGACGATGGTTTTGACTGTTGACCGTGACACCCTCATCAGAAAAATGTCCAACATGAGAAAAGTGGAGCCGAGTGCAGGATTTTACAACAAAAATTTACTTATTCCTGTTTACAGACAAGTTCATGTTCAAACTTTGTGTTGAAATTGTATTTTTCTTAAAGTTTCAGGTTGTTCATAATATTATAATATTTTGTAAAAGAAAGAGTTCATCAATTAAAAAAGATTTCTGTAATAGATTTGTGTTTCTCTGCACAAATATTTGAACTTATTGCTATTTTTTGGGTAAATATTCCATGAGTTTTCTGATCCGGCCCCTTTAGGATCAGAGTCGGTTGGATACGACCCCAAGACCAAAATGAGTTTGATTCTCCTGCTTTACTTATTTCAATAGTTCCTCTAGTTTCTGAATAAGAGACATTTGAATGTAAAAAATCTGACCCTGTTTCCCTCCGTTAACACTTGACCAAACCCATATGTTTTAGTCCTGGTTTAGACCTGGTTTAGTCCTGGGTTTAGTCCTGGTTTAGTCCTGGTTTAGTCCTGGTTTAGTCCTGGTTTAGTCCTGGTTTAGTCCTGGTTTAGACCTGGTTTAGTCCTGGTTTAGTCCTGGTTTAGTCCTGGTTTAGTCCTGGTTTAGTCCTGGTTTAGTCCTGGTTTAGACCTGGTTTTAGTCCTGGTTTAGTCCTGGTTTAGTCCTGTGGTTTAGTCCTGGTTTAGTCCTGGTTTAGAGTCCTGGTTTAGTCCTGGTTTAGTCCTGGTTTAGTCCTGGTTTAGTCCTGGTTTAGTCCTGGTTTAGTCCTGGTTTAGTCCTGGTTTAGACCTGGTTTAGTCCTGGTTTAGTCCTGGTTTAGTCCTGGTTTAGTCCTGGTGTGTTTGTGTTTGAACTCACCGACGTTCCGGACCTGCTCTGAGACGTCGGCTCTGATGTCGGAAAAATCCCACATGGCCAAAAAACTGTCGAAACACGAACCCTCCTCCGCCTCCTACAGGAAGAACACGGACATTACACCACCGAGGTACGACTACTAATACTACAAATACTACTACTAAATACTACAAATACTACTAATAAATACTACAAATACTACTACTACTAATACTACTAAATACTACAAATACTACAAATACTACT
>NW_026571153.1:1057941-1070441 GCF_026225935.1 Boleophthalmus pectinirostris | reverse complement strand
AAACACACAAAAACACACAACACACAAAAACACACAAGAGGTGAGTGTGTATTTTAGAGTGTGACATGGTCCGTGTGCCGTTTGTTCTACGGACACGTTCTCGAGGTGGACGTCGGTTTTCCCCGAGTCTCGAACACAAGAGGATCTGATCTCATGACGTGATGTTATAAACTCAGCTCAAAACACTGCTCAGTGTGTGAGCCGGGCAGCCACAAGAGCAGCCGCCCCCTCTGTGATCGGGATGTTCTCTGACTCTTTAAGAACTGAGTTTGGCTCCTCTGACCTGAGTTTAGTTTAAATAAGTTTAACTGTTACCAGAAGGAGACGAAGACGACGAGTTTGACGCAGAGGAACTTCCCCACGGGCCTGATGGGCGTGAGCTCCTCCTTCAGAGCTCGATACAGCAGCACCAGGCAGTACATGGCAAACTGAAACCACACAAATGACCCTGACGTTAAAGCCACCGTCTGAGTCACGTCTGACGCTTCAGTATCGAGACGAAACTAAAGAACAATAAAACGTCAGAGCAGTAAACGTGCGACAGTGAGAGCAGATCTGAGGTACCAGCTGGGAGATGTTGTTGATGATGACCAGGTAGGACCAGGCGTTTCTGAAGCTGAAGTTTGCCTCGTCGTAAACTCCACACAGCTGACAGATCCTACAAGAGAACCAGCTCAGAACCCGTCTGTCCCAGGACCAGACCGGGACCAGACCGGGACCAGACCGGGACCAGACCGGGACCAGACCGGGACCAGACCGGGACAGAAGCTGCATGTTTTCAACACGTTCATTAAATATTTAGATGGATGTGACTCACAGAGCGATCACCGTGGTGACGGGTCGGACCACCGTGTACTGAAGCACGCCCAGTTTACACCGGAACAGCAGCACCCTGGGAACAACAACAGGCAGAAGAGACGAGAAGGTCTGAGGAGGTCTGAGGAGGTCTGAGGAGGTCTGAGGAGGTCTGAGAAGGTCTGAGGAGGTCTGAGGAGGTCTGAGGAGGTCTGAGGAGGTCTGAGGAGGTCTGAGGAGGTCTGAGGAGGTCTGAGAAGGTCTGAGGAGGTCTGAGGAGGTCTGAGGAGTCTGAGGAGGTCTGAGGAGGTCTGAGGAGGTCTGAGGAGGTCTGAGAAGGTCTGAGGAGGTCTGAGGAGGTCTGAGAAAGTCTGAGAAGGTCTGAGGAGGTCTGAGGAAGGTCTGAGGAGGTCTGAGGAGGTCTGAGGAGGTCTGAGGAAGGTCTGAGGAGGTCTGAGGTCTGAGGTCTGAGGAGGTCTGAGGAGGTCTGAGGAGGTCTGAGAAGGTCTGAGAAGGTCTGAGGAGGTCTGAGGAGGTCTGAGGAGGTCTGAGAAGGTCTGAGGAGGTCTGAGGAGGTCTGAGAAGGTCTGAGGAGGTCTGAGAAGGTCTGAGGAGGTCTGAGGAGGTCTGAGGAGGTCTGAGGAGGTCTGAGGAGGTCTGAGGAGGTCTGAGAAGGTCTGAGGAGGTCTGAGGAGGTCTGAGGTCTGAGGAGGTCTGAGGAGGTCTGAGAAGGTCTGAGGAGGTCTGAGGAGGTCTGAGGAGGTCTGAGGAGGTCTGAGGAGGTCTGAGGTCTGAGGGTCTGAGGGTCTGAGGAGGTCTGAGAGGTCTGAGGAGGTCTGAGGAGGTCTGAGAAGGTCTGAGGAGGTCTGAGGGTCTGAGGAGGTCTGAGGAGGTCTGAGGAGGTCTGAGAGGTCTGAGGTCTGAGGAGGTCTGAGGAGGTCTGAGGAGGTCTGAGGAGGTCTGAGGAGGGTCTGAGGAGGTCTGAGGAGGTCTGAGGGTCTGAGCTGAGGAGGTCTGAGGAGGTCTGAGGAGGTCTGAGGAGGTCTGAGGAGGTCTGAGGAGGTCTGAGAAGGTCTGAGAGGTCTGAGGAGGTCTGAGTCTGAGATATGAGTGTGCACTATTTGACCAGCAGAGTCCAAATTAAGGCCCAGGAGCCAAATGTGGCCTTCAGACAAATGTTGATTGGCCCTCAGATCTCCTGCTGAACTCGGCCAAATGATTATTCTGGATTTCAGGCGACAGAAGCAGAACTTTTACTACAAACTGAGTAGTAAAAACATTTGTATCTGATTGTGTTTCAGATCTAAAATGAAATGTTCTAAACCAGGGGTGTCAAACATACGGCCCGGGGGCCAGATACGGCCCTCCAAGACCTTTAATCTGGCCCTCGTCTGATTTTTCACTAAAATATATTATTTTAATTATATTTTCTATTAAAATCTTGTTAATTTTCTGTGTCTGTGGGCAGAGTTTAGGTGTTAATCCCACTTTAACAGGTGGATAGTGTTAGGTTTACGATTGGGGCTGGTCTTTGGGTTGGGGTTGGGTTTGGAGTTGGGTTTAGGGTTGGGGTTCTGGTCGGGGTTCCAATCGGTCTTACTCTCACATGGGCCAGGGGGCGCAGCAGCAGAGGGTTTGGGTTGGGTTTAGGGTCAGGTTTGGGGTTGGGGTTCAGGTTGGGTTTGGGGTTCAGGTTTAGGGTTGGGGTTGGGGTTCTGGTCGGGGTTCTGGTTGGGGTTCTGGTCGGGGTTTCGGTCGGGGTTCTGGTCGGGGTTCTGGTTGGGGTTCTGGTCGGGGTTTCGGTCGGGTTCTGGTCGGGGTTCTGGTCGGGGTTCTGGTCGGTCTTACTCGCCCATGGACCAAGGGGCGCAGCAGCAGAGGGTTTAGGGTCAGGTTTAGGGTTGGAGTCAGGTTTAGGTCGGGGTCAGGGTCAGGTTTAGGGTCGGGGTCAGGGTCAGGTTTAGGGTTGGGGTTCAGGTTGGGTTTGGGGTTCAGGTTTAGGGTCAGGTTTAGGGTTGGGGTTCGGGTTGGGTTGGGGTTGAGGTCAGGTTTAGGGTTGGGGTTCTGGTCGGGGTTCCAATCGGTCTTACTCTCACATGGACCAAGGGGCGCAGCAGCAGAGGGTTTGGGTTGGTTTTAGGGTCAGGGTCAGGTTTTAGGGTTGGCGTTCCGGTCGGGGTTCTGGTCGGGGTTCTGGTTGGGGTTCAAGTTGGGTTTGGGGTTCCGGTCGGTCTTACTCGCCCATGGGCCAGGGGGCGCAGCAGCAGAGGGTTTGGGTTGGGTTTAGGGTCAGGTTTGGGTTGGAGTCAGGGTTTAGGGTTGGGGTTGGGGGGTTCGGTCGGGGTTCTGGTCGGTCTTACTTGCCCATGGGCCAGGGGGCGCAGCAGCAGAGGGTTTGGGTTGGGTTTAGGGTCGGGGTCAGGGTCAGGTTTAGGGTCGGGGTTCTGGTTGGGGTTCTGGTTGGGGTTCGGGTTTGGGTTTGGGGTTGGGGTTCTGGTCGGGTTCCGGTCGGGGTTCCGGTCGGTCTTACTCGCCCATGGGCCAGGGGGCGCAGCAGCAGAGGGGGGGCAGGTGGGGCTGCTGCTGTTGAACCTCCAGCATCATGGCGAGGTTCGGGTGCTGGTGACTCAGGAAGTTGAGCAGGAAAATCAGGAAGTTGTAGATGACGTAGGCCTCGTAGCACTCGCGGCAGGTGTCCACGTAGATCGCCAGGCTCGGGTACCTCAGGGCCAACCACTGAGAACAGGACAGGAAGAGCTCCACTGTGTTTTTAAACTCCACAAACCTTCACTACACTGCAAAAACTAAAACCTAGACAAGTTAAGAAAGTTTTTGTCGGGATTTGAGTAAATTTCACTTGTCGAGTAAAATGATCTGCCAGTGGAACAAGACTTTTTGTACTTAAAATATGAATCCAGTCCAGTCCAACTTTATTTGTGACGCACATTTTACCAAAACAAAATCTCCATAGTGCTGCACAAAAAAACAGATAATGATTCGTTTTTTCAGTTTTGGATTTTGGGTTTAAATGAAAAATGGAAAAAACAGACGGAACCAGGACTAAAACAGGACTAAACCAGGACTAAACCAGGTCAAACCAGTAACTCCAGTCTTGTCCTGTCTCAGTCCTAATCTGGTCCCGGTTTCAGTCCCGGTCTCAGTCCCGGTCTTGTCCTGGTTCAGTCCTGTTTTAGTCCTTGGTTTAGTCCTGGTTTAGTTCTGGTTTAGTCCTGTTTTCCTGTTTAGTCCTTTTGGTTTAGTCCTGTTCTCTGGTTTAGTCCTGGTTTAGTCCTGGTTTTATTTTTAGTCCTGGTTTAGTCCTGGTTTAGTCCTGGTTTTGTCCTGGTTTAGTCCTGGTTTAGTCCTGGTTTAGTCCTGGTTTAGTCCTAGTCCTGGTTTAGACCTGGTTTAGTCCTGGTTTAGTCCTGGTTTAGTCCTGGTTTAGTCCTGGTTTAGTCCTGGTTTAGTCCTGGTTTAGTCCTGGTTTAGTCCTGGTTTAGTCCTGGTTTAGGTCCTGGTTTAGTTCCTGGTTTAGTCCTGGTTTAGTCCTGGTTTAGTCCTGGTTTAGTCCTGGTTTAGTCCTGGTTTAGTCCTGGTTTAGTCCTGGTTTAGTCCTGGTTTAGTCCGTTATCCATTTTTTCCATTTTTCATTTAAACACAAAATCAAAAACTGAAAATACAAATCTTAATCTGTTTTTTGTTTTTTCAGTTTGGTTTTGGAGACTTTCTCGTGCTCCTGCCTCCGTCTGTTTCACCTCGTGATGTCATCCAGTGGTGATCGTGTTCCTCCGTGTTTTTATAATCGAGTTATTAAATCACAAAGTCTGAAAGTGAAACTCAGATGAAGTTCTGGTCTCTAAACGCCGCTGATCTCGTTACACGACACGGTTTTTATCTCTGAGCGTAACTCACACTGTCCAGGCTGTAGATCGGAACCATCCACAGAATCCTGAAAAAACACAAAAAAACACAAAAAAACACACAAAAAAACACACAAAAAACACAAAAACACACAAGAAAACAGATTAAAACATAAACTCAGAACTGAAATTCACCTTAAACTTTATAAAAAAAATTTTTTTTTTTTTAATGATCTCCTGTGATTTTACACATTAAATGGTAAAATTTTCTTTTCTGTTCCCACATGATTAAACCAGGACTAAACCAGGACTAAACCAGGTCTAAACCAGGACTAAACCAGGACTAAACCAGGTCTAAACCAGGACTAAACCAGGTCTAAACCAGGTCTA
Organism: Boleophthalmus pectinirostris; assembly: GCF_026225935.1. Lineage (NCBI taxonomy): Eukaryota > Metazoa > Chordata > Actinopteri > Gobiiformes > Gobiidae > Boleophthalmus > Boleophthalmus pectinirostris. Next base: position 1,065,396 of record NW_026571153.1, on the reverse strand, counting down.
AACCAGGTCTAAACTAAACCAGGACTAAACCAGGACTAAACCAGGTCTAAACCAGGACTAAACCAGGACTAAACCAGGACTAAACTAAACCAGGTAAACTAAACTAAACCAGGAACCAGGAAACCAGGTCTAAACCAGGACTAAACCAGGTCTAAACCAGGACTAAACCAGGACTAAACCAAACCAGGTAAACCAGGACTAAACCAGGACTAAACCAGGTCTAAAACCAGGTCTAAACCAGGACTAAACCAGGTCTAAACCAGGAAAACCAGGAAACCAGGTCTAAACCAGGTCTAAACCAGGTCTAAACCAGGACTAAACCAGGTCTAAACCAGGACTAAACCAGGTCCAGGTAAACCAGGACTAAACCAGGTCTAAACCAGGTCTAAACCAGGACTAAACCAGGACTAAACCAGGTAAACCAGGTCTAAACCAGGACTAAACCAGGTCTAAACCAGGTCCAAACCAGGTCTAAACCAGGTAACCAGGACTGGGTGGTGGACCTGGTGGTGTGACCTGGTGGTGTGACCTGGTGGTGTGACCTGGTGGTGGTGACCTGGTGGTGTGACCTGGTGGTGTGACCTGGTGGTGTGACCTGGTGGTGGTGACCTGGTGGTCTACCTGGACCTGGTGGACTGGTGACCTGGTGGTGGTGACCTGGTGGTGGACTGGGTGGTGGACCTGGTGGTGTGACTGGTGGTACCTGGTGGAGGACCTGGTGGAGGACCTGGTGGTGTGACCTGGTGGACCTGGTGGTGTGACCTGGTGGTGTGACCTGGTGGTGTGACCTGGTGGACCTGGGGGGTGACCTGGTGGTGTGACCTGGTGGACCTGGTGGACCTGGTGGTGTGACCTGGTGGACCTGGTGGTGGTGGAGGACCTGGTGGTGTGACCTGGTGGTGTGACCTGGTGGTGGTGGAGGACCTGGTGGTGTGACCTGGTGGTGTGACCTGGTGGTGTGACCTGGTGGTGTGACCTGGTGGTGTGGTGGTGGTGGTGACCTGGTGGTGTGGTGGTGGTGACCTGGTGGTGGAGGACCTGGTGGTGTGACCTGGTGGTGTGAGGTGGGACCTGATGATGGGCTTCGGAAGCTCTGGTTGGGTGTAGTGGACCAGATGTTGCAGGATTCCCCACAGGGAGATGGGAATCGTGAGGAAGACGAAGACTCCAGCGATGAACCAGGCTTTACTGTGAGTCCCGACCTGAGAGAAGAACAAGGTCAGGAGCATCAGGAGCATCAGGAGCATCAGGAGCATCAGGAGCATCTGACCCTATCCTCTGCATCATCTGACCTCCTCTGACATCATCTGACCTCCTCTGCAACATCATCTGACCTCCTCTGCATCATCATCTGACCTCCTCTGCATCATCTGACCTCCTCTTCACATCATCTGACCTCCTCTGCATCATCTGACCTCCTCTGACCTCCTCTGCATCATCATCTGACCTCCTCTGCATCATCTGACCTCCTCTGCATCATCTGACCTCCTCTGCATCATCTGACCTCCTCTGCATCAGCATCTGACCTCCTCTGCATCATCATCTGACCTCCTCTGCATCATCTGACCTCCTCTGCATCATCATCATCTGACCTCCTCTGCATCATCTGACCTCCTCTGCATCATCTCTGACCTCTCTGCATCATCTCCTCTCTTCATCATCATCTGACCTCCTCTGCATCATCTCTGACCTCTCATCATCTCTGACCTCCTCTGATCCTCTCTCTCATCTGACCTCCTCTCATCATCATGATCATCTCTGACTCTCTCTCTTCTGACCTCCTCTGCATCATCTGCCTCATCATCTGACCTCCTCTGCATCATCTGACTCTCTCATGACCTCCTCTGCATCATCTGACCTCCTCTCTCTCTGACCTCCTCTGCATCATCTTCTGACCTCCTCTCTCCTCTCATCATCTGACCTCTCTCTGACCTCCTCTCATCTCTCTTCTCATCTGACCTCCTCTCATCCTGACCTTCCTTCTTCATCTCTGACCTTCTCTTCTTCATCCTCTGACCTTCTCCTCTTCATCCTCTGACCTTCTCTTCTTCATCCTCTGCTCCTCTGACCTTCTCTTCTTCATCCTCTGCTCCTCTGACCTTCATCCCCTGCCTCCTCTCTCCTTCTTCTATCACAGTAGTTCGGTTCAGGTTTATCTCTCAGTCCTGTTCTCTCGGTTTCTTCTCGTTCTCACCTTGTCCTTCTGAAGCTCCCAGATGCAGAGCGGGACCAGGGCGACCAGGAGGAGCACGTACAGGACCAGGACCAGGGGCCGGATCCACCTCCTCCACTGAGCGCAGGAGCAGGGCATGACGGCTTCAACACAGCTCCACCTGCAGGAACATCTGAGGAGGAACACAAGACGCTCAGGAACATCTGAGGAGAAACACAAGACGCTCAGGAACATCTGAGGAGGAACACAAGACGCTCAGGAACATCTGAGGAGGAAACACAAGACGCTCAGGAACATCTGAGGAGGAACACAAGACGCTCAGGAACATCTGAGGAGAAACACAAGAGAACACACTCAGGAACATCTGAGGAGAAACACAAGACGCTCAGGAACATCTGAGGAGAAACACAAGACGCTCAGGAACATCTGAGGAGAAACAAGACAAGACGACTCAGGAACACACATCAGGAACATCTGAGGAGGAACATCTTCAGGAACACAGGAACACTGTTTAGGACACTTTTATCACTTTTATCTGAGGATCATTTTCTAATGTTCCTCCTCAAAAACTGAACCAGGACTAAACCAGGACTAAACCAGGACTAAACCAGGTCTAAACAGGACTAAACCAGGACTAAACCAGGTCTAAACCAGGACTAAACCAGGTCTAAACCAAGACTAAACCAGAACTAAACCAGGACTAAACCAGGTCTAAACCAAGACTAAACCAGGACTAAACCAGGACTAAACCAGGTCTAAACCAGGAAACCAAGACTAAACCAAACCAGGACTAAACCAGACTAAACCAGGTCTAAACCAGACTAAACCAGGACTAAACCAGGACTAAACCAGGTCTAAACCAGGTTAAACCAGACTAAACCAGGACTAAACCAGGACTAAATCTTTTCCAGTTGAATTTATTCTTTGGTTGGATTTTCTGTTTGTTCTTTTACTTCAGGAGCGACAGGAAAAAAAAAAACAAAAAACGCGCGCACTGTTTTTAGTTTTATTATTTTTGCTTCTTCTTTATCAAATTTATTCAGTTTTTATTTTTTATTTTTGTCAATTCTGCCTCAAATCAAACCCGCACGTGTCGACGCTGAACTGATCCAAGCACAAAACCAAACCAACATCTCTCCACACGACGAAAACACCGAGGATTTGAACGAAGTGACGTGAGAAAAACGCAAGTATAAAGCTGAAAACGCGATGCACAGTGAAGCGGAAGCAGCATCAGCATCACGCACCTCGCTCTGGTTTCTGCCTCGCTCCGGTTTGGTTTCCAGGCAACGACGCATCCTCCGCGCGCCTTTACGCACGGAGCAGCATCACAACAACAACAGCGGCGGCGGAAACATCTCCCAGCGACGAGTTTAACGACGAAAACGAACAAAAAATACAAAAAATAAAACAAATCCGCGTTTCCCTGGCGATGCTGGCGGCTCCTGGCGGCTCCTGGCGGCTCCTGGCGGCTCCTGGCGGCTCCTGGGGGCTTCGGTCCGTGCGTCTCCGGAGCGGTTTTTCTCCTCCTCGCCGTGCGCCTTTTTACGCGCTCACGTCACTCGTCACGCGGGTTACGTAATTGGACGTGCTCCGGGGGGGATGAGGGGCGTGCGGGCTCAGACCTGATTGGCTCAGCTCGGGTTTCCTTTCATAAAAACGTGAATTCTCTCTGAACATGTCGACAAACGCACCGAGTCATTTCTCTGAACGCGCAGAGACACAGTTGTAGTTCCTCCACGTCACCACCAGGGGTCAGGCTCGGCCTGGAGATGCAGCTTAAAGAGCTCGTGTCACACTTTTTCTGATCTGTTCTCCTCACAGTTGTGTTTTGTTTTATTCACACATGATTAACTCACAAACTTAAAAAAATACTTTAAAAAAGTCCTGGTTTAGACCTGGTTTTAGTCCTGGTTTAGACCTGGTTTAGACCTGGTTTAGACCTGGTTTAGACCTGGTTTAGACCTGGTTTAGACCTGGTTTAGACCTGGTTTAGACCTGGTTTAGTCCTGGTTTAGACCTGGTTTAGACCTGGTTTAGTCCTGGTTTCCTGGTTTAGACCTGGTTTAGACCTGGTTTAGACCTGGTTTAGTCCTGGTTTAGACCTGGTTTAGATCCTGTTTAGACCTGGTTTAGTCCTGGTTTAGTCCTGGTTTAGTTTCCAGCAATGAGTGGAATTACTTTTTTTTTTTTAATTAAAATTAAAATAATGTCAAAACAGGAAAATCTCGTCGTTAATCCATTTATTTCAACAAAGTAACTGTAAACTGAAACAGTAACTGTAACTGAATACAGTTACTCATCATTTGTACTCTGATTACATTACTCCAGTACATGTAACTCCACAACACTGAATATACCCGTGAGTTGCGCATGCGCAGTCAGTCTGTGGAGCTGCGGAGGAGCGCGTGCGTCTTGTGTCCCTGTTACCATGACGACGGCGCAGTTCGGCCGCTGTTGACGGCGGAGACGGAGAAACTACGAAAACAGAGAAAAACATCGATTTTATCTTCCGTAAGTACATTTAAACTTCACACACGCGCGGGTTTCACTGTTCACTGGCCCCGTGAACATCTGAATCACATTTGAAGTGTTTGTTTTGATCGTAAATCCGGAGAAAAGTGAGTTTAACGTCGCGCTGGGAGCTCACGTCAACGTCCGGCGGAAATCGGTGCGTGCTGCGTGCGCTGTGATTTGTTGCCTGCTGCACGCGCACGGTTTTGCTTTATTTTTATTTTTATTTATTTATTTATTTATATTTTTTTGTTAGATTGTGGGAAAAAAGATCCATGTTTTTATTTTCCAACCGCTTTTGACATTTTTACTTACATTATATTATATTATATCACCAGTGTCGGGGAGTAACAGATTACAAGTACCGGAGTTAATGTAATCAGAGTACAAATTATGAGTAACTGTATTCAGTTACAGTTACTGTTTCAGTGAGTGGTAATTGGATTACAGTTACTTTTTTGAAATAAATGGATTACACAGAGGGATTTTCCCATTTTGGGCTAAACCAGGACTAAACCAGGATGTGTGTTTGTCATGTATTTGTCGTGTATTTGTTGTGTATTTGTCATGTGTTTCTTGTGTATTTGTTGTGTATTTGTCATGTGTTTGTTGTGTATTTTTTCGTGTATTTGTTGTGTATTTGTCATGTGTTTGTTGTGTATTTGTTGTGTATTTTTTTCGTGTATTTATTGTGTATTTGTCGTGTATTTATCGTGTACTTGTCGTGTACTTGTCGTGTATTTGTTGTGTATTTGTCGTGTATTTGTCGTGTATTTATTGTGTATTTATTGTGTATTTGTTGTGTATTTGTTGTGTGTTTCAGGTTGAAAATGGCCGATCCTCCTGAATCTTTCCTGCCAATGATCTTTAAAGGCAAAAGCAGAAACGTGAGCAGGTACACAACCCCTTACACACAACCCCGTACACACAGTCCCGTACACACAACCCCCGTACACACGACCCCGTACACACAACACAAACACACAACCCAGTACACACAACCCCGTACACGCAACCCCGTACACGCAACCCCATACACACAACCTCGTACACACAACCCCGTACACACAACCCCGTACACATAACCCCGTACACACAACCCAGTACACACAACCCCGTACACGCAACCCCTTACACACAAACTCCGTAACGCAACCCCGTACACGCAACCCCGTACAGACAAACCCGTACACACAACCCCGTACACACTACCACGTACACACAACCCCGTATATGCAACCACATACATGCAAGCCCATACACACAACCCCGTACACACAAGTCCGTACACACAACCCCCATACATGCAACCTCGTACATGCAACCCCGTACACACAAACCCGTACACGCAACCCCTTACACACAACCTCCGTAACGCAACCCCGTACACACAACCCCGTACACACTACCACGTACACACAACCCCGTATACGCAACCACGTACATGCAAGCCCATACACACAACCCCGTACACACAACCCCGAACACACAACCCCGTAAACACAAGTCCGTACACACAACCCCCATACATGCAACCTCGTACATGCAACCCCGTACACACAAACCCGTACACGCAACCCCTTACACACAACCTCCGTAACGCTACCCCGTACAGACAAACCCGTACACACAACCCCGTACACACTACCACGTACAAACAACCACGTACACGCAACCACGTACACACAAACCTGTACACACAAACCCCCATACACACAACCCCGTACACACAACCCCCGTACACACAACCCCCATACACACAACCCCTTACACACAGCCCCGTACACACAACCCTGTACACACAACCCCGTACACGCAACCCCCATACACACAACCCCTTACACACAACCCCTTACACACAACCCCTTACACACAACCCTGTACATACAACCCCGTACACGCAACCCCCATACACACAACCCCTTACACACAACCCCTTACACACAACCCTGTACACACAACACGTCACACTCTGAAGTAACAAATACACACAATAAACGATCATATGAAACCAAACCATAAAACTAAAAAAATATTCTAAATCTACAATATTGTAAACAAATATGAGTCATTTGTATAAATCGATGTAGTAATTATCTGTTGTGTTTTTGTGAAATGTTCCTCCTCTAACCTCTGTTTTATTTTTTTATTTTATTTTTTTTTTTTATTTAAACAGGTCAAAAGAGCCGACGGGTCAAAACCCTCACAAGGTTTTCTCCAGACCAGAAATCTCACGGTATTCACCAGCACAGTGTGGAGTGTGATCGGGGCCGGGGGCTTTTGTTCCATTCACACGTTTGAGTGACTCTGTTCCACCTCGTGATGTCATCAAGTGGTCGTGTCCAAGTTCTCAGCTCCTTTTCCCTTCAGTTGAGTCGAGATCGGCGGCTCCAGGACTGAACTGATCCAGGTGATTCTAGTGAAGGTGAAGCACTTCCCGTATCACCACATGATGACATCACGAGGTGGAACAGAGTGAGAGAAGAATTGGTGCTAAAGGTGCAGGTTTGTGCGTTAAACATGTGAATGAAGTAGTAGTAGTAGTAGTAGTAGTAGTAGTAGTAGTAGTAGTAGTAGTAGTAGTAGTAGTAGTAGTAGTAGTAGCAGTAGTAGTAGTAGTAGTAGTAGTAGTAGCAGTAGTAGTAGTAGTAGTAGTAGCAGTAGTAGTAGTAGTAGGAGTACTAGTAGTAAGTAGTAGTAGTAGTAGTAGTAGTAGTAGTAGTAGTCAGTAGCAGTAGTAGTAGTAGTAGTAGTAGCAGTAGTAGTAG
>NW_026571153.1:1012941-1042941 GCF_026225935.1 Boleophthalmus pectinirostris | reverse complement strand
TGGAACTGTCAATGAGACTTCTGCACTTGTCAACAGGTATTTTGACCCATTTCCCAGGAGCAAACTGTTCTAGATGTCTCATGTTTGAAGGTTCCTTCTCCAGACGCATGTTTCAGCTCCTTTCACAGATGTTCAGTAGAACTGAGATCTGAGCTCAAAGAAGAACACTCCAGAACAGAAGAACGCTCCAGAACAGAAGAACACCCCAGAAACAGAAGAACGCTCCAGAAACAGAAGAACACTCTAGAAACAGAAGAACACTCCAGAAGAAAGAAAAGAAGAACACTCAGAACAGAACAGAAGAACACTCCAGAACAGAAGAACACTCCAGAAACAGAAGAACAGAAGAACACTCCAGAAACAGAAGAACACTCCAGAACAGAAGAACACTCCAGAAGAAACAGAAGAACACTCCAGAACAGAAGAACACTCCAGAACAGAAGAACACTCCAGAACAGAAGAACGCTCCAGAACAGAAGAACACCCCAGAAACAGAAGAACGCTCCAGAAACAGAAGAACGCTCCAGAAAAGAAGAACACTCCAGAACAGAAGAACGCTCCAGAAACAGAAGAACACTCAGAACAGAAGAACACTCAGAAACAGAAAGAACACTCCAGAACAGAAGAACACTCCAGAAACAGAAGAACGCTCCAGAACAGAAGAACACTCCAGAAACAGAAGAACACTCCAGAAACAGAAGAACGCTCCAGAACAGAAGAACACTCCAGAAACAGAAGAACACTCTAGAAACAGAAGAACACTCCAGAACAGAAGAACACTCCAGAACAGAAGAACGCTCCAGAACAGAAGAACACCCCAGAAACAGAAGAACGCTCCAGAAACAGAAGAACGCTCCAGAAAAGAAGAACACTCCAGAACAGAAGAACGCTCCAGAAACAGAAGAACACTCTAGAAACAGAAGAACACTCCAGAACACAGAACAGAACTCCAGAACAGAAGAACACTCCAGAACAGAAGAACACTCCAGAAACAGAAGAACGCTCCAGAAACAGAAGAACACTCCAGAGAACAGAAGAACACTCCAGAAACAGAAGAACACTCCAGAAACAGAAGAACGCTCCAGAACAGAAGAACACTCCAGAAACAGAAGAACACTCTAGAAACAGAAGAACACTCCAGAAACAGAAGAACGCTCCAGAACAGAAGAACACTCCAGAAACAGAAGAACACTCTAGAAACAGAAGAACACTCCAGAACAGAAGAACACTCTAGAAACAGAAGAACACTCCAGAACAGAAGAACGCTCCAGAACAGAAGAACACCCCAGAAACAGAAGAACACTCCAGAAACAGAAGAACACTCCAGAAACAGAAGAACACTCCAGAAACAAGAACACTCCAGAAACAGAAGAACACTCCAGAACAGAAGAACGCTCCAGAAACAGAAGAACACTCCAGAAACAGAAGAACACTCCAGAACAGAAGAACACCCCAGAAACAGAAGAACGCTCCAGAAACAGAAGAACGCTCCAGAACAGAAGAACACTCCAGAACAGAAGAACGCTCCAGAACAGAAGAACACTCCAGAAACAGAAGAACGCTCCAGAACAGAAGAACACTCCAGAAACAGAAGAACACTCTAGAAACAGAAGAACACTCCAGAAACAGAAGAACGCTCCAGAACAGAAGAACACTCCAGAAACAGAAGAACACTCTAGAAACAGAAGAACACTCCAGAACAGAAGAACACTCTAGAAACAGAAGAACACTCCAGAACAGAAGAACACTCCAGAAACAGAAGAACACTCCAGAAACAGAAGAACACTCCAGAAACAGAAGAACACTCCAGAAACAGAAGAACACTCCAGAAACAGAAGAACACTCCAGAACAGAAGAACGCTCCAGAAACAGAAGAACACTCCAGAAACAGAAGAACACTCCAGAAACAGAAGAACACTCCAGAAACAGAAGAACGCTCCAGAACAGAAGAACGCTCCAGAACAGAAGAACGCTCCAGAACAGAAGAACGCTCCAGAACAGAAGAACACTCCAGAGTCCAATGTTCCGTTCTTAGTCATTCTGCTGCTGTGTTTTTGGTTCATTATCCTGTTGGAAGACCCATGACCTACGACTGAGACCAAAGTTTCTGACATCAGGCAACACATTTCGTTTCAAAATACCTTGACAGTTTTGACATTTCGTTGTATCTTGCACAGATTCAAGACGCCCTGAGCCAGATGCAGCAAAACAGCCCCAGAACAAACCAAACCTCCTCCGTGCTTCACAGTAGGGACAGTGTTCTTTTCTTGGTCTGCTTCATTTTTGCGTCTGTGAACATAGAGCTGATGTGTCTTGCCAAAGAGCTCCAGTTTTGGCTCATCTGTCCAAAGAACATTCTCCCAGAAGCTGTGTGGTTTGTCAACATTCATTGTGACAAATTCTAGTCTCACATTTTATGATTTTCTCTCAGCAGTGGTGTCCTCACATGAAGGCAAGGCAAGGCAAGGCAAGTTTATTTGTATAGCACAATTCGTACACAAAGTAATTCAAAGTGCTTTACAGAATAAGAAATACATTAAAATCATAATAAAAACAAATCAAAACATAAATAATCATGAAGATTAAAATTAAAAATTAAAAAAGAGAGACATAAATTGGAGAGAAGAGTGCGGAATGAAAACCTTTCAGTTATATGCACAGTTAAACAGAAATGTTTTGAGCCTGGATTTAAACAGCGTCACAGAAGAGTCTGTCTCACATGTTCAGACTGTTCCAGGTTTTAGCTGCATGAACCTGAAACGCTGACTCCCCTTGTTTAGTTCTGACTCTGGGCACCAGCAGGAGGTCGGTCCCTGAGGTCCTCAGAGTGCGAGATGGTTCATAACATGTCACACAGATGGACTTTGGTGCTCGGCCATGGAGACACTTGTACAAGCAGAGCTGTTTTAAAGTCTATTCTCTGAGGCACAGGAGCCAGTGCAGAGACCTGAGCACAGGACTTATGAGCTCGTACTTCCTAGTTCGAGTAAGGACCCGAGCTGCAGCGTTCTGGATGTTCTGCAGCGTCTCACAGCTCGTTTGGAGAGACCAGTGAGCAGACCATTACAGTAGTCTAACCTACTGGAGACAAATGCATGGATAAGTTTCTCCAAGTCTGATTTAGACAGTAAACCTCTGATTTTTGCTATGTTTTTTAGATGGTAAAAGGCTGCAGATGTTATTGATTTGATGTGGCTGTTAAAGTTCAAGTCTGAGTCCATTATTACCCCTAGATTTCTTGCCTGATTTGAAGGTTTTAGAGAGAGAGACTGGAGGTGACTGCTGACACTGTCCCTTTGTTTCTGTGGACCAAACACTATGACTTCAGTCTTGTCAGAGTTTAGCTGGAGAAAGTTGTTTTGCATCCACACACTGATCTGTTGGATGCAGTGACAGAGTGACTCCACTGGTCCATAGTCTCCTGCTGCCAGAGAGACGTAGATCTGAGTGTCGTCTGCATAATTGTGGTACGACACGTTATTGCTGCTTATTAACTGGCCTAATGGCAGCATGTAGAGATTGAACAACAGGGGGCCCAGGATTGACCCCTGAGGCACCCCACAGGTCAGGGCCATGTCATCTGAGACACAGTTTCCAATTTCAACAAAATACTTCCTGTCTTCTAGATAGGACTTGAACCAGTTTAGTACAGTACCAGAGATGCCCACCCAGTCCTCTAGTCTCTGTAAGAGGATCCCATGATCGACAGTGTCAAAAGCAGCACTCAGATCTAACAGGATCAAGACTGAGACTTTGCCTGCATCAGTGTTCAGGCGGATGTCATTTGTCACCTTGATAAGAGCAGTCTCAGTGCTGTGGAGGCTCTAAAACCTGACTGGAAAACATCAAAGGAGTTGTTCATTTGGAGAAAGTTCGTAAGCTGTTGGTAAACAGCTTTTTTTTCAAGGATTTTGCCAAAAAACGGCAGATTTGAGATGGGTCGGAAATTGTTCAGTACTGTGGCATCAAGACTGCTCTTCTTTAGGAGAGGCTTAATGACCGCAGTTTTCAACGCATTTGGGAATGTTCCAGATTGAAGTGACATGTTAACTATGTGAGTGAGTGGTGAAAGTAAACTGTTGAGGACAGACTTTAGAAATCTAGTGGGTAACATGTCCAGGCAGCAAGTAGATGAACTCAGACTGGTAACGATCTCTAAAACAGTTTTGTCAGTTACAGGTGCAAAGTGATTCAGCTCTGAGTGTCTCTGTGGCTGCAGCTTGTTATTTTGTGTTGTGGAATTGATGGCATTTTTGATGCCCTGAACTTTGTCATTAAAGAAAACTGCAAACTCATTACATTTAGATGTGGAAATTAGTTCTTGTGGCAGTGAAGCTGGAGGGTTTGTTAATCTGTTCACTGTTGCAAACAGGACACGAGAGTTGTTACTGCAATTACCAATAATGTCCGAAAAATACTTCTCTCTTGTTTTACTCAAAGTGTAGTTGTACATATGCATTGTTCCTCTGTAAATCTCATAATGAACCTGGAGGTTTGACTTGCGCCATTTCCGCTCAGCCTTCCGTCACTCCCTTTTCTGTGCCCTGACTGAGTCATCATTTCCTCCACGGAGCTTTTTGCCTCTTTAACCATTTTAACCTTTATCGGGGCGATGGCATCCAGAACATTCAAAACACTCAAAGTCACAGAGTTCAACACATCATCAACATTAGAACATGAGGCAATTTCAAAATTGATCATTTCCATGAACAGTGCACCTGTGTTATCATTTATGTGTCTCCTTCGAACAACTGTAGGAGCAGCCGGTGGTTTGGGAATAACAGACGGTCAAAGAAGACACAGAAATGATCAGACAGAGCAACATCAACCACACTGACATTTGAAATATTTACACCCTTTGTAATGAGCAGGTCCAGAGTGTGTCCTCTGTTGTGAGTGGGCTCACTGACATGCTGAGTCAGACCAAAAGTTTCAAGGACAACACTAAGCTCTTTGGCATTTTTGTCACACACATTATCCACATGTACATTAAAATCACCTGTAATGACTAGTCCACTTTGGCTCAAACACTGATGGATGGTGTGATCTGACAGTGATGTACTTTGCCCTTCAAGTTCACATTGAATTTGTTTGGAGGTTGTTCTGGGCTCTTTGTTTCATTCTTTAATTTGTCATCAGTTTTCCTCTTGCAGTCGCGTCCAGGGAGGTTGTCTTCAGTCCTATGGCCCTTAAACCTCTGAAGAACTGTGTCACTGCTGCTTGGAGATGGTCTTATTGTCTTTATCTTTATCCTGCTTGTCTGTGAATTTCTTTCTATTCTCCTGACACAGTTCTCTTCTTCTCTTTCTCTGGTCCATGTTCAGTGTTGTGTCCATCATGTCTCCAAACAGAACAATGACACATGTCGCTCTTTAAACAGACACACTGACTGAGGACAAGTTTGAAGAACCTGTGATGCGGATTAGAGACACACCCAAGTTTAACATGTCCCTATTGTCCAAGTATTTACAATCGTTTCTAGGGGAACCATCAGTTTTGTCCAGGAAAGTTTCATTAGTTTGTTTTTTAAATAATTCTGTTGAACAACAATTCACAAACAGTGTCTGATTTTCATTGGTTATTTGTCAGGAATTTTTTATTTATTATTGCTTTTCTCAGTTTCAAGTTATTTCAGTGACCATTGTTGATTTTTTTTTCTTTACCAGAGGAAACCAACAATTTTGAACACGTCTGTACATAATAACTGTAAAAAGTAAAGCTGATTACTTTGTGGATTTTGACTATTGCAGGTTATTTTTAGAAGGTAACCCCCACGATAAACGAGGGACCATTGTACAGAAAAACAAACTCAATGTACAGATCCAAACATGCATTTTCCAAAATTTATTCCAGGTTTAACAGGGGAAACAACAAGGATACATGAACCAGGACTAAACCAGGACTAAACCAGGACTGAACCAGGACTGAACCAGGACTAAACCAGGACTGAACCAGGACTGCACCAGGAATAAACCAAGACTGAACCGGGACTAAACCAGGACTGAATCAGGTCCGGGATCAGACCGGAACCAGACCGGGACGGAGACCAGGACTTAGACCTGGACCAGACAAGGAGTGAGTCTGGTATCAGACCAGGACCAGACCAGGACTGAGACTGGGACCAGACCAGGACTGAAAACGGTTTAGTCCTGGTTCAGTCCTGTATCTCAGTTTAAGTCACATAAACGGTCGTTATCCGTTTTTTCCATTTTTCATTTAAACACAAAATACAAAACGTAAAAAAATGCATCGTTATATGTTTATTCATTTTGATTTTGGAGACAAATAATGAAGAAAACAGTTGTTTTTTCATGTTCTTATTTTTGGTTTTATTTTGAAAAACAAATGAATGAATAACACACAGACTGAACCACACACCTTTATCCCCACGGACTAAACCAAAAACAGAAGGTACCAAGGTAAATAATAGAAAAGTAGATTAAACAAACGAGCAAAGGTAAGAAACATTAATATCACCAAAATATTTTAAGCAAATTAACAAAACAGTCATAGTTTTTTAGAATCACAGTTCAGTTTTTGCATTTGTCCAACTGTCATGCAGCTTTAATAATATTTCAAAATGAAAGGAAACTATTTCTATAAAATATGTCAGTCCTTCCAAGCAAATTTTTTATCATTTTAAATACATTAAAAAAAAAAATCATGTACCTTCATCAACAGTTCAAAGATGGAATAACACAAGATATGATGAAATACATCCATTTATTTACAGGATTTTTGGGTCTTTGAAATTTGGGAAATAATTTTTGTTACATGTTTCATACATGGTCTGTTTAAAACATATGGAACTTTAGAACCAAAAATGGTACAGAAAAAAGGTCAAGTTTCATAAACTAGAGACATATGTATCTGTTCAATACATTTTTATATCAGATGAATTAACTTGAATTTTTGGCCTTGTTGTTTACTTCTGCTTGACCGAGCCCAGTAATCAACACGGTTTGTAAGTCAGTAACTTTTTTATTTATCTGGCACTTTTCACAGACAGATGTCACAAAGACGCTTTACAGAGCATTATAATTGTAATAAAAACATGTATCAAAGTCTCTGCAGTGGCTTGAGAGAGAAATGGTTTGACTCTGGCAATATTTTTTGGATGATGAAAACCAGATTTAGTGATGGACCTGATGTGAGGCTCAAAGCTAAACTCATGATCCAGAATAACTCCTAAACGTTTGACCCTGTCACAGGTTCAGTGAGGAGGGTTGGAGCTTAACTTTGAGCCTCTCTCTCTGAGCTTCAGGACCAATAATTACATTACAAATCTGTAACTCCAAATGCACCAAACTACAGAGTGCATTACTTTGGTTTCACTTTTGAACAAATGCATTAACGCTTTCAACATGATTAAGAGAAGAATGACAGAAGTAAAAGTTTATCGATTATATTTAAAGGTCCCATATTCCACAAAACTGACTCTTGTGAATTATAAACAATGTTGGAATGTTGTTACCTCCTCAAAAAACAGACCTGGAGTTGTGTTTCCTTCACACGTGTTTGTCTGTCTACATCTCCAAAAGTCAAAACGCTCTGTTCCACCTTGTGATGTCACGAAGTGGTCGTTTTCAAGTTAACAGCTCCTTTTACCTTTTGTCCAGTAGAGAGCGGAAACTCAGCCTAAATCTGCAGGGTTTGTGTGTTAAACGTGTGAATGAAACAAACACAACTCCAGATTTGTTTGTGAGGAAACTACATTTGAACATAGGTCAGAAAATAGATTTAATGTCCTGTAGGAATATGGAAACGAGACTTATTATATCTCTCCAGATCTTCTGAATCTGGCCACAGGTCCTGCACACAGCTGTTGGCGCAGTGGTATGACTCAAATGTTATCATGAGGTTGATTTTTCGTTCACCTCTCTCACAGAATCTCAGGCTCTTCCGCAGCTTATCGTCATCGAAACGCAGCACCTGGAAAACATAAACACAAAGTTGTCCTTGAGCAAGACACTCCAGATGCAGAGGGAATCGCACCACCGCCCGAGTCTGTCTGTCTAACGTGTGAACTCATTTAAAGGTCCTGTACTGTATTATCCAAAAGTGACTCTTGTGAGTTTTAGCCCATGTTGTTGTTCCCTCACAGTTGTGTTTTGTTTCATTCACATGTTTGAGTTTTTCTTTATTATCAGTTTGTTTACATGTCCAGAGCTCAAAACCAGGAGAGTCAAACTCATTTTGTTCCGGGGGTCGTATCCAACCGACTTTGATCCCAAAGGGATCAGAAAACTCATGACATATAAACCCCAAAAATAACAACAAGATCAAATATTTGTGCAGAGAAACACAAATCTAATACAGAAATCTTTTTTAATTGATGAACTCTTTCTTTTACTAAATATTATAATATTATGAACAACCTGAAACTTTAAGAAAAATACAATTTCAACACGATGTTTTAACATTAACTTGTTGTAAAATCCTGCAGTCGGCTCCACTTTTCTCATGTTGGACATTTTTCTGATGAGGGTGTCACGGTCAACAGTCAAAACGATCGTCCTTTAAGAGCGTTTGGAAAGAGACAAGTCTTCATTTGTGCTGCTCTGGTGGGAGGGGCCACGTACAGAGACACTGGAGACGCTGATTTTAATAGAAAATATCATTAAAATATTTGAGTAGAAAATCAGCCGAGGGCCAGATTAAAGGTCTTGGAGGGCCGGATGTTTGACACTCCTGCTCTAAACACTCTGTTCCACCTTGTGATGTCAGCAGTTTAAGTGAACAGCTCCTTTTACCTTTACTTTAGTAAAGATCTGCAATTCCAGGACCGAAAATATCCAGATGAAGGTGTGTGGAGTTTAAAAAACAAAGTGAATCTACTCCTGTATCACCACATGACACATCACAAGGTGGAACAGAGTGTTTTCAGTTTGAGAGAAGAGCTCAGGGTAAATCTGCAGGATGTGTGTGTTAAACACACAGACTGTTTATATAAATGCACAGAGTTAACGCGCAGTCGCCGTGTTCCAAACAGAAGTTCACATGAGGCTCTTCTTTAAAGTTTAAAAGTCATAATTATGACTTTTAAACTTTAAACTTTTTTAAAGTTTCTATGAGCCTTTTCTGGTGGAAATGAGCTTCCATAGGCTCCCGCTGACTTACATTAGAATATTGTGGCTCTTCTCTCTGTAACTGCTGTTGTGAGCTTCATTATTTTGCTCTTAAAATGTTTGTATTAATCTGCTCTACATGATCCTGGTGGTTTTGTTTGGCCATTTTGTCCTTTAATAAAAAAATCTCATTCCTCATCTGGAGTTCGCTCCTGTAATCGCCTCACGAGCTTCATTTGGACGGAGCCAAACGCTGTGGTGACGTCACACTCACTTAGTCCACTTCTGTAAACAGTCCATGGTTTAACCCAGAGACACTGGAGGATGGGTCAAATGCAGGTTTAACCCAGAGACAAATGCAGAGGACACATTTGATGTAAAGACAAATGAAGGTTTTGTTCCACAGGCAAATGAGGAAGGACGAGGAACCAGAGAGAAGCTTTTCATAAACAAACTTTACAACTTTAGAAAAACTCTGTAACTTTGATGAGGAAGTGAAACAGACACATGTACAGATACAGAACAGTGATCTTACCTCCTCACCCACGACCAGAGCCAGAGCCACATGATCCCACACGAAAAACTCACAATGACCATCTTCAACAGACACATCCTCCCCAGTGCCCACCAGCTCCAACCTGAAAGAAACAGACAAAACACATTTTACAGCAGTTTGACACAGACAGAGAGAGAAAATACAGAAAGTACAGAGTAACAGTGTCTTACTCGTGTGTCTCACACATGGCCTGTGGTCTCCAGACGAAGTGCGGCTCAGGCTCCTGTCTGAACGCACAGATGCTGTTTGGTGTATCCTCCAGCAGAGGGACGTCTCTGATTTTACAGTTCTTAAGGTTAGGGTTCTTTAAGACCTCCTGGTCCTCAAAGGCCTTCTGGTCCTCATGATCCGGGCTGTGGACCAGCACTGCATACAACACTTCCTGTGAGTACAGCACGGTTTTCCACTTTCTCATGACAGGAGTCTGACCACCACAAAACTACACAAACAGAGAAAGTGAAACAGGTTTAATACTGACATCAGAACAAACACACACACACACACACACACACACACACACACACACACACACAGACACACAGGTCTAACTCTGACATTAGAACACACAGATCTCACCTGCTCGCTGTACTGCTGCAGGACGTCCCGCAGGTCAAAGGTGAAACGATACGAGCCGTACCTGGAACTGGACAAAAACACCGGAGACGTGGCAAATCTCACCAGGACCCCTGCTCCAACCGCTCCACCTGCCTCCCCCTGAGCTCCACCTGCCTCCCCCTGAGCTCCACCTGCCTCCTCCTGAGCTCCACCTGCCTCCCCCTGAGCTCCACCTGCCTCCCCCTGAGCTCCACCTGCCTCCCCCTGAGCTCCACCTGCCTCCCCCTGAGCTCCACCCTGCCTCCCCTGAGCTCCACCTGCCTCCCCTGAGCTCCCCTGCCTCCCTGAGCTCCACTGCCTCCCCTGAGCTCCACCTGCCTCCCCCTGAGCTCCACCTGCCTCCCCCTGAGCTCCACCTGCCTCCTCCTGAGCTCCACCTGCCTCCCCCTGAGCTCCACCTGCCTCCTCCTGAGCTCTTCTCCTGATCGGTGCAGACTGCTCTTCGACTCCTCCTGGACGCACTATCGTCAGGTCCCTGGTCTCTGCGTCGCTCAGATCTTCAGGAGTGACGGTCAGACTGAACCACACCACCTTCACCCTACTGTTCATTTTTGGATCTCTGAATCCTCCGTCAGTCTTGATACCGTCCAAACCCTCCCACTTGGTGCTGTGGCTCACGTGGGTGATGTGGAGCTCTGGTCTGGGGTAGGCTGGGATTTTATATCTATTATCTGGTGAAATCTTTTGCAGATATTTTATGGGTTTTTGCTGTTTTTGTTCAGGCTCCTTTAATTCAGGCAACGTCAGGTGTTTGTTTCCTTCTGTGATCTCTATCTTTTCTGTGTAAGTCTCCATCTCAGCTCAGGGTCGTGTCAGATCTGCTGTATGTTCGTGGACTTGTGTGTTGTGTTGTTTTACGGAGCAGGTGGAGACTCTCTCCGATCTTTGATCTGGTTCACAACAGAACACATCATCAGCACTATTACTATTACTATTACTATTACTATTACTATTACTGTTACTGTTACTATTACTGTTACTGTTACTATTACTGTTACTGTTACTATTACTATTACTGTTACTGTTACTGTTACTATTACTGTTACTGTTACTGTTACTATTACTGTTACTATTACTATTACTATTACTGTTACTGTTACTGTTACTGTTACTGTTATTATTACTATTACTATTACTATTACTGTTACTATTACTATTACTGTTACTATTACTATTACTATTACTATTACTCTTTGGTCCAGCCCAACACTGAAAAAACTCAAATCTAGCCAAGTTAAGATCATTTGAATTAAGAAAGTTTGATCATGATTTGAGTAAATTTCACTCGATCAGTAAAATGATTTATCAGTGCAGCGAGACTTTTTGTACTTTAAATATGAAAATACGTCTTGAAGAACAAATACTTTGTCTTTGGCCTTAAAATAAGAAACAAAACCTAATGTTTCATAACTTAAGTAACAAAACTGAGTATTTGACCCAGCACCAGTAAAGACACAGTTTACCCAGGGCCCAGGGAGGGGCCCCTCACAAACTCTGACAGTATCCAGGAAACTGTGGCGTTTCCACACAGTGAGTGTTTCTCAAGTCCCAGGATCCTCCCTCCAAAGAGCAGAACAGACTTTGTGTCACTGCTCTGGACTCGGCTCCTCTGAAGCAGAGACCAGTGTCCTGCTCTCAGCTCCTGGAGGGCCCCGGGAACAGGCTCCAGAGGGAGTCACTGCTCCATGTCACATGACCAAATCAAACGCCATAAAACTCTGAGTTTTAATAAACATCAACACTTCTACAAATATGAAGTGTTCAGAGGTGTTTTTCTGTGTCACAGGCATTAAACATGTGAATAATAAAGGCTGAGTGAATCCTGGTAATGAATTATTTAGGCTGAGATCAGCCCAAATAAATAAATAAATAAATACACAGGCTGAAACTTTTTCAGATGATCAGATAATTGTATTCCCAATCCTCTTCTTTAAGAGATTCTGCTGCGTTTGCATCTGATAATAATGTGATCTGCAGCCGAGGATCCTCGCAACTGGGAAACACACATGGATCTATGAAAATAACACCCAGTATCCTGATTTACCAGCGCTGGTGCCGCACTGCGCATGCGCAAACTAATAGGGATACGGTAGAAGCAGCAACTTCTCCAAAAACAACTCAAACTTCCACCAGGATTTTTCAAGTAATAATATTTTATACCTATTAACAAAATACAGCAGTGTTTCTGTTTGATACAACCACATTTTAACAGCAGGTAAACTTCTGACTCTTAAACTGGTTTTGCCACAGTCTCATGTTCTTATTTGTATGTTTATATCTTCTGTCTTTCTTTGATAGAAACACGGAGGAGCCTGGAGGAAACACTGCAGAACCTGATCGCACAATTTAGCTTCAAACTGCACAGGATTAGTTAAAGAAATAGAAAACGGCGCGTGAAGTATTCAGAACATAACAGTACTGTGATTGGCTCCTCCATCACTGCGCACTGTTCATTATTAAACACGTATTAAACACAGTTAATAATTACAGAAAATGACATTTCATTATTAAACACGAGTTAATAATTACAGAAAATGACATGTAGGTTTATAAAGAGGGTTACACTGACCTGAGTCTCTTTAGGGCGCGGTCAAACAGACTGTGACTCGGTACATGTAGTGCTGTAGTGACGATGGTGTAAAAACGGAACTTAACTCCAAGATGTGAAAAACAAAACTGAACACCAGGGGGCGCGTTTGCCTCTCTCCTCTGCCCCGCCTGTTTTTCTTGGTGTTTTTGAGCTTTAAATCCACGTGTAGCTGAATAAATGTGAAGTAGAGCTGTTTAAAGTCACACTGTGGAACATTTCAGGCAGAGAAATGAGACACGGGACTTTTTCTTCAGTTCTTTTTCTGTTGTTTTTAAAGTTTGAATGTTCTGTAGCATTTTAAGATTTATTTGTAAATGTAAAGTGCGTTATAAATAAAAGCATTATTATTTATTATTATTATTATTATTATTATTATTAATTATAATAATATAATAATAATAATAATAATAATAATAATTAATAATTTATTATATTATTATTATTATTATTATTATTATTATTATTATTATTATTATTATTATTATTATTATTAATAATTAATAATAATAATAATAATAATAATAATAATAATAATAATAATAATAATAATATGTTTATGTTTATTATTATGTTTATTACTATTATTATTATTGGACTCGAGTCAAATTTGCGTCACTATTTTTAGGACTTGAGACTTTGTTGACAAAATGGACAATAGTGAGAACCAGATTCACCCTGGATCTATTATAGTGAAGTTTTCAAATGATAAAGACAGACAGCTGGTTTGGAAGAATCGAAAAGAATCGAGGAAGACTGCTCCGGGAGTGTATATTCAGGAGGACTTTTCAGAGGCGGTTAGACAAAAAAAAAGAAGGGAACTTCTACCTAAACAGACACACACACACACACACACACACACACACACAGGGAAAAGAGGGAGGGAGCACCAGTCATGACAGGTACATCTCCACAGACCGGCGGCCGCCATAAACGGAAGTGTCCATCCGCCCGGCCCACGTGACACCTGATACGTTTTCCAATAAATATTTTAAAATACAAAACGTGTTCAGTTTATTATGTGCAAATTAGCCTATCTTGTAAGTGCTGCGTGCTATAAAATTGCAAAGTAATTATATAGTTTGTTACACTAGAAAATAGATTTAATGTCCTGTAGGAATATGGAAACGAGACTTATTATATCTCTCCAGATCTCCTGAATCTGGCCACAGGTCCTGCACACAGCTGTTGGCCTTGTCATATTTCTGAAATTGTATGCTGTTGTTGATTGGTCGTTTATTTCTCTCACAGAATCTCAGGCTCTTCCGCAGCTTGTCATCGAAACGCAGCACCTGGAAAACATAAACACAAAGTTGTCCTTGAGCAAAACACTCCAGATGCAGAGGGAATCGCACCACCGCCCGAGTCTGTCTGTCTAACGTGTGAACTCATTTAAAGGTCCTGTACTGTATTATCCAAAAGTGACTCTTGTGAGTTTTAGCCCATGTTGTTGTTCCCTCACAGTTGTGTTTTGTTTCATTCACATGTTTGAGTTTTTCTTTATTATCAGTTTGTTTACATGTCCAGAGCTCAAAAACCAGGAGAGTCAAACTCATTTTGTTCCGGGGTCGTATCCAACCGACTTTGATCCCGAAGGGATCAGAAAACTCATGACATATAAACCCCAAAAATAACAACAAGATCAAATATTTGTGCAGAGAAACACAAATCTAATACAGAAATCTTTTTTAATTGATGAACTCTTTCTTTTACTAAATATTATAATATTATGAACAACCTGAAACTTTAAGAAAAATACAATTTCAACACAATGTTTTAACATTAACTTGTTGTAAAATCCTGCAGTCGGCTCCACTTTTCTCATGTTGGACATTTTTCTGATGAGGGGGTCACGGTCAACAGTCAAAACGATCGTCCTTTAAGAGCGTTTGGAAAGAGACAAGTCTTCATTTGTGCTGCTCTGGTGGGAGGGGCCACGTACAGAGACACTGGAGACGATTTTAATAGAAAATATCATTAAAATATTTGAGTAGAAAATCAGCCGAGGGCCAGATTAAAGGTCTTGGAGGGCCGGATGTTTGACACTCCTGCTCTAAACACTCTGTTCCACCTTGTGATGTCAGCAGTTTAAGTGAACAGCTCCTTTTACCTTTACTTTAGGAAAGTTCTGCAATTCCAGGACCGAAAATATCCAGATGAAGGTGTGTGGAGTTTAAAAACAAAGTGAATCTACTCCTGTATCACCACATGACATCACAAGGTGGAACAGAGTGTTTTCAGTTTGAGAGAAGAGCTCAGGGTAAATCTGCAGGATGTGTGTGTTAAACACACAGACTGTTTATATAAATGCGCAGTCGCCGTGTTCCAAACAGAAGTTCACATGAGGCTCTTCTTTAAAGTTTAAAAGTCATAATTATGACTTTTAAACTTTAAACTTTTTTAAAGTTTCTGTGAGCCTTTTCTGGTGGAAATGAGCTTCCATAGGCTCCCGCTGACTTACATTAGAATATTGTGGCTCTTCTCTCTGTAACTGCTGTTGTGAGCTTCGTTATTTTGCTCTTAAAATGTTTGTATTAATCTGCTCTACATGATCCTGGTGGTTTTGTTTGGCCATTTTGTCCTTTAATAAAAAATCTCATTCCTCATCTGGAGTTCGCTCCTGTAATCGCCTCACGAGCTTCATTTGGACGGAGCCAAACGCTGTGGTGACGTCACACTCACTTAGTCCACTTCTGTAAACAGTCCATGGTTTAACCCAGAGACACTAGAGGATGGGTCAAATGCAGGTTTAACCCAGAGACAAATGCAGAGGACACATGTGATGTAAAGACAAATGAAGGTTTTGTTCCACAGGCAAATGAGGAGGGACGAGGAACAAGAGAGAAGCTTTTCATAAACAAATTTTACAACTTCACAAAGACTCTGTAACTTTGATGAGGAAGTGAAACAGACACATGCACAGATACAGAACAGTGATCTTACCTTGTCATCCACGACCAGAGCCAGAGCCACATTATCCCACACGAAAAACTGCTCCTGACGAACACGTTCAACAGACACATCCTCCCCAGTGCCCACCAGCTCCAACCTGAAAGAAACAGACAAAACACATTTTACAGCAGTTTGACACAGACAGAGAGAGAAAATACAGAAAGTACAGAGTAACAGTGTCTTACCTGTGTGTCTCACACATGGCCTGTGGTCTCCAGACGAAGTGCGGCTCAGGCTCCTGTCTGAACGCACAGATGCTGTTTGGTGTATCCTCCAGCAGAGGGCGCTGTCTGAACCTGTCCTCATGATCCGGGCTGTGGACCAGCACTGCATACATCACTTCCTGTTTGTACAGCACGGTTTTCCACTTTCTCATGACAGGAGTCTGACCACCACAAAACTACACAAACAGAGAAAGTGAAACAGGTTTAATACTGACATTAGAACAAACACACACACACACACACACACACACACACACACACACAGACACACACACACACACAGACACACACACAGACACACACACACACACACACCTACACACACACACACACACACACACACACACACACACACACACACACACACACACACACACACACAGACACACACACACACACAGACACACACACACACACACACACACACACACACAGACACACACACACACACACACACACAGACACACACACACACACAGACACACACACAGACACACACACAGACACACACACACACACACACACACACACACACAGACACACACACAGACACACACACACACACACAGACACACACACACACACACACACACACACACACACACACACACACACACACACAGACACACACACACACACACACACACACACAACACACACACACACACAGACACACACACACACAGACACACACACACACACAGACACACACACACACACACACACACACAGCACACACACACACACAGACACACACACACACACAGCACACACAGACACAGACATACACAGACACACAATAACACACACAGACACACACACACACACAACACAGACACACACACACACACACACAGACACAGACATACACAGACACACACACATATACACACACACAGACACACACACACACACACAGACACAGACACACACACACACACACAGACACACAGACATACACAGACACACACACACACATATACACACACACAGACACACACACACACACAGACACAGACACACACACACACACACAGACACAGACATACACAGACACACACACATACACAGACACAGACATACACACACACACACATATACACACACACACAGACACACACACACACACACACACACACACACAGACACACACACAGACACACACAGACACAGACATACACAGACACACACATATACACACACACAGACACACACACACACACACAGACACAGACACACACACACACACACACAGACACAGACACACAGACACACACATACACACACACACACAGACACACAGACACACACAGACACAGACACACACACACACACACAGACACAGACATACACAGACACACACATATACACAGACACAGACATACACACACACACATACACACACACAGACACACACACACACACACACACACAGACACAGACACACACAGACACACACAGACACAGACATACACAGACACACACATATACACACACACAGACACACACACACACACACAGACACAGACACACACACACACACACAGACACAGACATACACAGACACACACATATACACACACACAGACACACACAGACACAGACACACACACACACACACAGACACAGACATACACAGACACACACATATACACAGACACAGACATACACACACACACACACATATACACACACACAGACACACACACACACACACACACACACAGACACACACAGACACACACAGACACAGACATACACAGACACACACATATACACACACACAGACACACACACACACACACACACACACACACACACACACACACAGACACACACAGACACACACAGACACACACAGACACACACACACACACACAGGGGAGCACCAGTCATGACAGGTATATCTCCACAGACCGGCGGCCGCCATAAACGGAAGTGTCCACCCGCCCGGCCCACGTGACACCTGATACGTTTTCCAATAAATATTTTAAATTACAAAACATGTGCAGTTTATTATGTGCAAATTAGCCTCTTATCTTGTAAGTGCTGCGTGCTATAAAAGTGTAAAGTAATTATATAGTTTGTTACACTAACCATCGCACAAAACGTTGGACTTCTGGACACGCTGAAGGAAGGGAGAAGTTACGCGGCTGTAGAATAAATGAATCTTCGGTTTGTTACATAAAGGAGGAAAATAACAAAAAAATCGACAGCAGTAATAAGTTTTAAGAAGGATGTAAAAAAGGTTTGTAAGTGTCCTGTGTGAGAAAAGTGTATAAAGTTTGTGCTGAGGGGTTTTACAGACTTAAAACAGATAGAATAATTGTAAAATATAAAGTTACTAAACTACTGTTGTGGGTTATTTTTAGAAGGTAACCCCCACGATAAACGAGGGACCACTGTACAGAAAAACAAACTCAATGTCCAGATCCAAACATGCATTTTCCAAGATTTATTCCAGGTTTAACAGGGAAACAACAAGGCAAGGTAAGTTTATTTTTATAGCACAAACCATACACAAAGTAATTCAAAGTGCTTTACAGAATAAGAAATATATTTAAATCACAATAAAAACAAATCAAAACATAAATAATCAAGATTAAAATTAAAAAAGAGAGACATAAATTGGAGAGAAGAGTGCGGAATGAAAACCTTTCAGTTATTTGCACAGTTAAACAGAAATGTTTTGAGTCTGGATTTAAACAGCGTCACAGAAGAGTCTGTCTCACATGTTCAGACTGTTCCAGGTTTTAGCTGCATGAACCTGAAACTCTGACTCCCCTTGTTTAGTCGTGACTCTGGGCACCAGCAGGAGTTGGTCCCTGAGCTCCTCAGAGTGTGAGATGTTCATATGACACTAACATGTCACAGATGGACTTTGGTGCTCGGCCATGGAGACACTTGTACAAACAGAGCAACAAGGATACACGATCAAGCCTCCTGCCCCTGTCTCTCCTGCCGCCAGGTCAAAACCACAGACCCACCCAGATGAATCCATGTGTCACTCGTTCATTTGTTTTTCAATATAAAACCAAAAATAAGAAAATGAAAAAAAACAACAACTATTTTCTTCATTTTTTTGGTTTTAGAGACAAATAAAAAAAAAACAACAACAACAAAAAAACGTTAACGATTCAGTTTTTTCAGTTTTCGATTTTGTGTTTAAATGAATAATGGAAAAATCTGATGACGTCCATTTCCCGTTTACGTGACTTAAACGACGCCGAACTAAACCAGGACTACAACAGGTTTAAACCAGGACTAAAACAGGATTAAACCAGGACTGAACCAGGACTAAACCAGGACTAAACCAGGACTGAACCAGGACTAAACCAGGACTGAACCGGGACTGAATCAGGTCCGGGAACAGACCAGGACCAGACCGGGACCAGTCCGGGACTAGACCAGGACTGAAAACAGTTTAGTCCCGGTTTAGTCCTGGTTCAGTCCGGTATCTCAGTTTAAGTCACAAAAGGTCGTTTTTCATTTTTTTCCATTTTTCATTTAAACACAAAATCGAAAACTAAAAAAACTAATAATTATCTGTTTTTTACCAAAAACAGAAGGTACCAAGGTAAATAATAGAAAAGTAGATTAAACAAATGAGCAAAGGTAAGAAACATTAATATCACCAAAATATTTTAAGCAAATTAACAAAACAGTCATAGTTTTTTAGAATCACAGTTCAGTTTTTGCATTTGTCCAACTGTCATGCAGCTTTGGAGTGTAACACAAATACACGGGACTTTCAGATGAAACCGTACGTTATATCTCCTCTCTCTATTCGAAAACATTTGATGATAATGATTAAAGCTGCACTGTGTAACTTTTCTGGTTGGGGCCCGTCACCTGCTTGTTTCTATGGAGATGTCATTGCTCTGCTTAAAACAGCTGAAAAAGCAAAAATGAAGACAACAAAAAGGTAAACTGCTCAAATTTGATCATACCAGTCCTAAAACAATAAATCCAGTAAAAAAAAAAAAAAACTAAACAAAACTACCATATTTTCTGCACTATAGGGCGCAGTTAAAATCCTTTAATTTCATCAAAAAACGACTGTGCGCCTTATAATCCAGAGCGTTTTATATATGAATTTATTGGTTTGTCTTAGTACGACTTTAGTAAATTACAAAGCCGCTCCACTTGCAGCATTACGGCTCCCGTCGTCAGGAGCATCAGGAGTAAAACAGACTGTGATTCCTTTTAATATCAAAATGCACCTGTCAAGAGACACGCTCACAACGCCCACTTTACACTCAAGTCTGTTATAAAGTGAAAGTGTGAGCTGCGTGGGAGCAGTGGATGAGAGAAGGAGAACACACATTCACCAAGACAGAGAGACAGCGCCGAGCCACTTACGCCACCATCTGCCAACGGATCGTGGACGCCCGGGCGAAGGATCAGTATCAACTGTGGTCCGAGCTTTCACCAAGACCAGAATCATCACTGAACTGAACTCCAGGGAACAGTAACCACACTGACTCGGATCATGACGAGAGGGATGTGGACGAGCTGGACGCTGTAATCGCCCAACTGTTTAACTCGGACACTCACCATAAAAGGAGCAAAGTGACTCGTGAATGAGATTTATCTAAACATGAGCCGATAATCAGTGGGTTTGATCGAGACAGGCGGGACAGTGAGGGAGGGGGACGCTCCACGCAGCACCACGTGGTCACGGCAAAGGATTAAACAAAGGACCCTAACCCGAAGAACAAGGGAGGGACGGGATCAGGATGAGGATCAGCGGCCAGGTGACGAGGTGGAACACAGATTTGGCATTTAACACATCAGATACAGATCAGGCGCTGTTCTTCTGCCAATAAAAGTCCACCTCTGTGAACCTCTGTGATGACCTCTGTGAACCTCTGTGAGTCTGACCTCTGTGAGTGTGGGTCTGACCTCTGTGGGTCTGACCTCTGTGAGTGTGGTTTGACCTCTGTGAGTGTGGGTCTGACCTCTCTGACCTCTGTGAGTGTGGGTCTGACCTCTGTGAGACCTCTGTGAGTGTGGGTTGACTCTCTGACCTCTGTGAGTGTGGGTCTGACCTCTGTGAGTGTGGGTCTGACCTCTGACCTCTGGGGTCTGACCTCTGTGAGTGTGGGTCTGACCTCTGTGAGTGTGGGTTGACCTCTGTGAGACCTCTGTGAGTGTGGGTCTGACCTCTGTGAGTGTGGGTTTGACCTCTGTGAGTGTGGGTCTGACCTCTGTGAGTGTGGGTCTGACCTCTGTGAGTGTGGGTCTGACCTCTGTGAGTGTGGGTTTGACCTCTGACCTCTGTGAGTGTGGGTCTGGGTCTGGTCGGGCACAGGCATTATTCTGTCAGAGAGCAGCTCTCATTTGCAAGAGCTTCCCATTACACCAAAATGTAGGGAATATTTTGGGTTCGGGTCAGATTCGGCCCCATAGTCTTCGTGTCGTGCGCAGACTCGGGTCACTCTGGCGCTCGGTGTTGGAGCTACGTTTAGTCCCAGTGCTTCATTAAACCAAAGCCTGGCTCCTGTGCTCTCAGCTCATTATTTCATCCTCTCTGTGTTGGGCCACAGACTGTGAGCTATAGAAGTCTGTGGATGTGGACTGTGGGAGGCCCTGCGCTGCACCTGGAAAGTTTCAAATGTAAAATATTGTGGAGAATAATGAGTTTAATAAACAGCCTCTGATGAAATGCGCAAATCTGAATGTAATTATTTTTTAAAGATGAATTTTCTGATGATTTCCTGATCAAACTCTTCCTCAAACTCTCTTCTCTTCTGCTCCTTCACCACGAGTGTCTCTTTTTCCCCGTGTCTCCAGACTTTGTGTGGAGTTTACTGCGGGTCCGAGCTGCCGCGGGGAGAAGCAAAGTGCGGCGCTTTGGACGAGTTCCATAAATCCCGCGGTTGGCGTGAAGAGCAACTACGCAAGGATTCGTGCGTAAATGAGCTTTGTAAATGAGGCTCCTGACCTGTAACTTGACCTGGTTGGGTTTGGGAAGACAGAAGAGTTTAAAGCCATACTGTGAAACATTCCAGATAAAGCAGCGACATCTCAGTGACACGAACAAGGGCGTTTGACGGACTCTCCGCCAGGAAAGTTACACAGTGCACCTTTAATAATGGTTCGGCAGTTTCACTCTAAAACACCTCCCTGTGCGGCTGGACTTTGTTACTCAGAGTAAAATAAAGGCCCAGAGCTTCAGCCAGTTCTGTCAGTGTAAAACAGATTCTGATGAGGAGTGTTGAAACGTGTCGACACTGAACCCTGCTGGACAAACGAGGGATTACACCGTCTGTAATCTGTGACTACAAATGACACGAAAAATGCACCAAACTACAGAGCGCATTACTTTGGTTTCACTTTTGAACAAATGCATTAACGCTTTCAACATGATTAAGAGAAGAATGACAGAAGTAAAAGTTTATCGATTGTATTTAAAGGTCCCATATTCCACAAAACTGACTCTTGTGAATTTTAAACAATTGGAATGTTGTTACCTCCTCAAAAAACAGACCTGGAGTTGTGTTTCCTTCACACGTGTTTGTCTGTCTACATCTCCAAAAGTCAAAACGCTCTGTTCCACCTTGTGATGTCACGAAGTGGTCGTTTTCAAGTTAACAGCTCCTTTTACCTTTTGTCCAGTAGAGAGCGGAAACTCAACCTAAATCTGCAGGGTTTGTGTGTTAAACGTGTGAATGAAACAAACACAACTCCAGGTCTGTTTGTGAGGAAACTACATCTGAACACAGGTCAGAAAATAGATTTAATGTCCTGTAGGAATATGGAAACGAGACTTGATTATATCTCTCCAGATCTCCTGAATCTGGCCACAGGTCCTGCACACGGCGGTTGGCCTCGTCATATGGCTGAAATTCTATGCTGTTGTTGATTTTTCGTTTACCTCTCTCACAGAATCTCAGGCTCTTCCGCAGCTTATTGTCATCGAAACGCAGCACCTGGAAAACATAAACACAAAGTTGTCCTTGAGCAAGACACTCCAGATGCAGAGGGAATCGCACCACCGCCCGAGTCTGTCTGTCTAACGTGTGAACTCATTTAAAGGTCCTGTACTGTATTATCCAAAAGTGACTCTTGTGAGTTTTAGCCCATGTTGTTGTTCCCTCACAGTTGTGTTTTGTTTCATTCACATGTTTGAGTTTTTCTTTATTATCAGTTTGTTTACATGTCCAGAGCTCAAAACCAGGAGAGTCAAACTCATTTTGTTCCGGGGGTCGTATCCAACCGACTTTGATCCCGAAGGGATCAGAAAACTCATGACATATAAACCCCAAAAATAACAACAAGATCAAATATTTGTGCAGAGAAACACAAATCTCTAATACAGAAATCTTTTTTAATTGATGAACTCTTTCTTTTACTAAATATTATAATATTATGAACAACCTGAAACTTTAAAGAAAATACAATTTCAACACAATGTTTTAACATTAACTTGTTGTAAAATCCTGCACTCGGCTCCACTTTTCTCATGTTGGACATTTTTCTGATGAGGGGGTCACGGTCAACAGTCAAAACGATCGTCCTTTAAGAGCGTTTGGAAAGAGACAAGTCTTCATTTGTGCTGCTCTGGTGGGAGGGGCCACGTACAGAGACACTGGAGACGCTGATTTTAATAGAAAATATCATTAAAATATTTGAGTAGAAAATCAGCCGAGGGCCAGATTAAAGGTCTTGGAGGGCCGGATGTTTGACACTTCTGCTCTAAACACTCTGTTCCACCTTGTGATGTCAGCAGTTTAAGAGAACAGCTCCTTTTACCTTTACTTTAGTAAAGATCTGCAATTCCAGGACCAAAAATATCCAGATGAAGGTGTGTGGAGTTTAAAAACAAAGTGAATCTACTCCTGTATCACCACATGACATCACAAGGTGGAACAGAGTGTTTTCAGTTTGAGAGAAGAGCTCAGGGTAAATCTGCAGGATGTGTGTGTTAAACACACAGACTGTTTATATAAATGCACAGAGTTAACGCGCAGTCGCCGTGTTCCAAACAGAAGTTCACATGAGGCTCTTCTTTAAAGTTTAAAAGTCATAATTATGACTTTTAAACTTTAAACTTTTTTAAAGTTTCTGTGAGCCTTTTCTGGTGGAAATGAGCTTCCATAGGCTCCCGCTGACTTACATTAGAATATTGTGGCTCTTCTCTCTGTAACTGCTGTTGTGAGCTTCGTTATTTTGCTCTTAAAATGTTTGTATTAATCTGTTCTACATGATCCTGGTGGTTTTGTTTGGCCATTTTGTCCTTTAATAAAAAATCTCATTCCTCATCTGGAGTTCGCTCCTGTAATCGCCTCACGAGCTTCATTTGGACGGAGCCAAACGCTGTGGTGACGTCACACTCACTTAGTCCACTTCTGTAAACAGTCCATGGTTTAACCCAGAGACACTGGAGGATGGGTCAAATGCAGGTTTAACCCAGAGACAAATGCAGAGGACACATTTGATGTAAAGACAAATGAAGGTTTTGTTCCACAGGCAAATGAGGAAGGACGAGGAACCAGAGAGAAGCTTTTCATAAACAAACTTTACAACTTTAGAAAAACTCTGTAACTTTGATGAGGAAGTGAAACAGACACATGCACAGATACAGAACAGTGATCTTACCTCCTCACCCACGACCAGAGCCAGAGCCACATGATCCCACATGAAAAACTGCTCCTGATGAACACGTTCAACAGACACATTCTCCCCAGTGCCCACCAGCTCCAACCTGAAAGAAACAGACAAAACACATTTTACAGCAGTTTGACACAGACAGAGAGAGAAAATACAGAAAGTACAGAGTAACAGTGTCTTACTTGTGTGTCTCACACATGGCCTGTGGTCTCCAGACGAAGTGCGGCTCAGGCTCCTGTCTGAACGCACAGATGCTGTTTGGTGTATCCTCCAGCAGAGGGACGTCTCTGATTTTACAGTTCTTAAGGTTAGGGTTCTTTAAGACCTCCTGGTCCTCAAAGACCTTCTGGTCCTCATGATCCGGGCTGTGGACCAGCACTACATACAACACTTCCTGTGAGTACAGCACGGTTTTCCACTTTCTCATGACAGGAGTTCTGACCACCACCACAAAACTACACAAACAGAGAAAGTGAAACAGGTTTAATACTGACATCACACACACACACACACACACACACACACACACACACACACACACACACACACACACACACACACACACACACACACACAGACACACACACACACACACACAGACACACAGGTCTAACTCTGACATTAGAACACACAGATCTCACCTGCTCGCTGTACTGCTGCAGGACGTCCCGCAGGTCAAAGGTGAAACGATACGAGCCGTACCTGGAACTGGACAAAAACACCGGAGACGTGGACAAATCTCACCAGGACCCCTGCTCCAACCGCTCCACCTGCCTCCCCCTGAGCTCACCTGCCTCCCCTGAGCTCCACCTGCCTCCCCCTGAGCTCCACCTGCCTCCCCTGAGCTCCCCTCCTGCCTCCCCTGAGCTCCACCTGCCTCCCCCTGAGCTCCACCTGCCTCCCCTGAGCTCCACCTGCCTCCCCTGAGCTCCACCTGCCTCCCCTGAGCTCCACCTGCCTCCCCCTGAGCTCCACCTGCCTCCTCCTGAGCTCCACCTGCCTCCCCCTGAGCTCCACCTGCCTCCCCTGAGCTCCACCTGCCTCCCCTGCTCCACCTGCCTCCTCCACCTGCCTCCCCTGAGCTCCACCTGCCTCCTCCCCCTGAGCTCCACCTGCTCCTGAGCTCCACCTGCCTGCCTCCCCCTGAGCTCCACCTGCCTCCCCTGAGCTCCACCTGCCTCCCCCTGAGCTCCACCTGCCTCCTCCTGAGCTCTTCTCCTGATCGGTGCAGACTGCACCTCGACTCCTCCTGGACGCACTATCGTCAGGTTCCTGGTCTCTGCGTCGCTCAGATCTTCAGGAGTGACGGTCAGACTGAACCACACCACCTTCACCCTACTGTTCATATTTGGATCTCTGAATCCTCCGTGAGTCTTGATACCGTCCAAACCCTCCAACTTGGTGCTGTGGCTCATGTGGGTGATGTGGAGCTCTGGTCTGGGGTAGGCTGGGATTTTAATCTATTATCTGGTGAAATCTTTTGCAGATATTTTATGGGTTTTTGCTGTTTTGTTCAGGCTCCTTTAATTCAGGCAACGTCAGTGTTTGTTTCCTTCTGTGATCTTTCTTTTCTGTGTAAATCTCCATCTCAGCTCAGGGTCGTGTCAGATCTGCTGTATGTTCGTGGACTTGTGTGTTGTGTTGTTTTACGGAGCTGGTGGAGACTCTCTCCGATCTTTGATCTGGTTCACAACAGAACACATCATCAGCACAATTATTACTATTACTATTACTATTACTATTACTGTTACTGTTACTGTTACTATTACTGTTACTGTTACTGTTACTATTACTATTACTGTTACTGTTACATTACTGTTACTGTTACTATTACTATTACTGTTACTATTATTACTGTTACTGTTACTGTTACTGTTACTATTACTATTACTGTTACTGTTACTGTTACTATTACTATTACTATTACTGTTACTATTACTATTACTATTACTGTTACTATTACTATTACTATTACTGTTACTATTACTATTACTGTTACTGTTACTGTTACTATTACTGTTACTTACTGTTACTGTTACTATTACTATTACTGTTACTATTACTGTTATTACTGTTACTGTTACTGTTACTGTTACTGTTACTATTACTATTACTGTTACTATTATTACTGTACTATTACTGTTACTATTACTATTACTGTTACTATTACTGTTACTATTACTGTTACTGTTACTATTACTATTACTGTTACTATTACTGTTACTGTTACTATTACTATTATTACTGTTACTGTTACTATTACTATTACTATTACTGTTACTATTACTATTACTATTACTATTACTGTTACTGTTACTATTACTATTACTGTTACTGTTACTATTACTGTTACTGTTACTATTACTGTTACTGTTACTATTACTGTTACTGTTACTGTTACTGTTACTATTACTATTACTGTTACTGTTACTGTTACTGTTACTGTTACTATTACTGTTACTGTTACTGTTACTATTACTATTACTATTACTGTTACTGTTACTGTTACTGTTACTATTACTATTACTATTACTGTTACTGTTACTGTTACTATTACTGTTACTGT
Organism: Boleophthalmus pectinirostris; assembly: GCF_026225935.1. Classification (NCBI taxonomy): domain Eukaryota; kingdom Metazoa; phylum Chordata; class Actinopteri; order Gobiiformes; family Gobiidae; genus Boleophthalmus; species Boleophthalmus pectinirostris. The sequence continues at coordinate 1,015,757 of NW_026571153.1, read as the reverse complement.
TACTGTTACTGTTACTATTACTATTACTACTGTTACTATTACTATTACTGTTACTATTACTGTTACTATTACTATTACTATTACTGTTACTGTTACTGTTACTATTACTGTTACTATTACTATTACTATTACTCTTTGGTCCAGCCCAACACTGAAAAAACTCAAATCTAACCAAGTTAAGATCATTTGAATTAAGAAAGTTTGATCATGATTTGAGTAAATTTCACTCGATCAGTAAAATGATTTATCAGTGCAGCGAGACTTTTTGTACTTTAAATATGAAAATGCGTCTTGAAGAACAAATACTTTGTCTTTGGCCTTAAAATAAGAAACAAAACCTAATGTTTCTTAAATTAAGTAACAAAACTGAGTATTTGACCCAGCACCAGTAAAGACACAGTTTACCCAGGGCCCAGGGAGGGGCCCCTCACAAACTCTGACAGTATCCAGGAAACTGTGGCGTTTCCACACAGTGAGTGTTTCTCAAGTCCCAGGATCCTCCCTCCAAAGAGCAGAACAGACTTTGTGTCACTGCTCTGGACTCGGCTCCTCTGAAGCAGAGACCAGTGTCCTGCTCTCAGCTCCTGGAGGGCCCCGGGAACAGGCTCCAGAGGGAGTCACTGCTCCATGTCACATGACCAAATCAAACGCCATAAAACTCTGAGTTTTAATAAACATCAACACTTCTACAAATATGAAGTGTTCAGAGGTGTTTTTCTGTGTCACAGGCATTAAACATGTGAATAATAAAGGCTGAGTGAATCCTGGTAATGAATTATTTAGGCTGAGATCAGCCCAAATAAATAAATAAATAAATAAATAAATAAATAAATAAATAAATACACAGGCTGAAACTTTTTCAGATGATCAGATAATTGTATTCCCAATCCTCTTCTTTAAGAGATTCTGCTGCGTTTGCATCTGATAATAATGTGATCTGCAGCCGAGGATCCTCGCAACTGGGAAACACACATGGATCTATGAAAATAACACCCAGTATCCTGATTTACCAGCGCTGGTGCCGCACTGCGCATGCGCAAACTAATAGGAATACAGTAGAAGCAGCAACTTCTCCAAAACAACTCAAACTTCCACCAGGATTTTTCAAGTAATAATATTTTATACCTATTAACAAAATACAGCAGTGTTCTGTTTGATACAACCACATTTTAACAGCAGGTAAACTTCTGACTCTTAAACTGGTTTTGCCACAGTCTCATGTTCTTATTTGTATGTTTATATCTTCTGTCTTTCTTTGTTAGAAACACGGAGGAGCCTGGAGGAAACACTGCAGAACCTGATCGCACAATTTAGCTTCAAACTGCACAGGATTAGTTAAAGAAATAGAAAACGGCGCGTGAAGTATTCAGAACATAACAGTACTGTGATTGGCTCCTCTCATCACTGCGCACGGTTCATTATTAAACACGAGTTAATAATTACAGAAAATGACATGTAGGTTTATAAAGAGGGTTACACTGACCTGAGTCTCTTTAGCGCGCGGTCAAACAGACTGTGACTCGGTACATGTAGTGCTGTAGTGACGATGGTGTAAAAACGAAACTTAACTCCAAGATGTGAAAAACAAAACTGAACACCAGGGGGCGCGTTTGCCTCTCTCCTCTGCCCCGCCTGTTTTTCTTGGTGTTTTTGAGCTTTAAATCCACGTGTAGCTGAATAAATGTGAAGTAGAGCTGTTTAAAGTCACACTGTGGAACATTTCAGGCAGAGAAATGAGACACGGGACTTTTTCTTCAGTTTTTTTCTGTTGTTTTTAAAGTTTGAATGTTCTGTAGCATTTTAAGATTTATTTGTAAATGTAAAGTGCGTTATAAATAATAAAAAGCATTATTATTATTATTATTATTATTATTATTATTATTATTATTATTATTATGATAATAATAATAATAATATGTTTATTGTGTTTATTATTATTATTAATAATAATAATAATAATAATAATGTGTTTACTATTATGTTTATTATTATTATTATTATTATTATTATTAATAATGATAATAATAATGATAATATTAATAATAATGATAATAATATGTTTATTAAGATAAGATAAGATAAGATATGCCTTTATTAGTCCCACAGTGGGGAAATTCCAATGTTGCAACGCACAATTTCAGAACAGCAGGAAAAGGTAACACAGATAATAAATAATAGCTTAAAAATAATTTAAAAATAGACTTAAAAATAATTGCACATGGATATAATTAATGATAATAATGTGTTTACTATTATGTTTATTATTATTATTATTATTATTATTATTAATGATAATAATAATAATGATAATATTAATAATAATAATATGTTTATGTTTATTATTATTATTATTATTATTATGTTTATTATTATTATTATTATTATTATTATTATTATTGGACTCAAGTCAAATTTGCGTCACTATTTTTAGGACTTGAGACTTTGTTGACAAAATGGACAATAGTGAGAACCAGATTCACCCTGGATCTATTATAGTGAAGTTTTCAAATGATAAAGACAGACAGCTGGTTTGGAAGAATCGAAAAGAATCGAGGAAGACTGCTCCGGGAGTGTATATTCAGGAGGACTTTTCAGAGGAGGTTAGACAAAAAAAAGAAGGGAACTTCTACCTAAACTAAGAGAAGCTCGTGGAAAAGAAAACATAGCCTATTTGGTGTGTGATCGTTTGGTCTCACATGCTCCCAGGGACAAAACAAATCACACATCACATCTTCATCTACACCTGTGAACAGCACCAACGAGTAAGAGGAGTGACGATTATGTGTGAGGTACTTTTACTTTTCAGTCTGGGTCAA